>NC_092047.1:81322148-81674861 GCF_003086295.3 Arachis hypogaea
CAACAAACAAAATACCAGCAAGAAGAACAATATGATCCAACCAACATAAATCTGGTTCACATTCAAGGATCCATTGAGGATTTGGCAAGGAGATATATGGAAGGACAAGAGCAACAACTACACTTTCAATCCCAAAGGATGGATCGTCAGGAAGAACTACTTGCTAATTGGAAGAATCAACAAGGGGAGTGGCAGAAACAACAAATGGAGCAGCAACAGGAACACTACTCCCAACTCATTCAAGCCATCAATCAAGTGACTGAAAGGCAAAAGTGTTAAGATAAATGCCTTCAAGAACTCAACCAACGCCAGCTAGCTCAGATGAAAGTATTCAATGAGTTCAGCGTGCTTAATGAAGGACGGCAACTACACAGGGAAGAATTCAACATAAACACTTAGGCCAAGTTAACCTATGTGGCTGGGCATATGCATAACTTGCACTCTGCGATCCCAAGGTATGATACAGTCCAAAAAGACCTAACAGAACAAGAAGAAGGGAAGGTGAAACAACAGAAGGAAATATTGAAGAAGAAGATGGAAGATGCTGGCTTCTGGAAAAAGTTGGTCGAAAAGCGCAAAGAAAATGGGGGCTCAAGCACTCAAGAAGGACATAAAGAGGACAAACAAGAAAGAGAGCATGGGCACCCTCATGAGTGAAAGGTGGCAGAGTTCCTTTTCATTTTCTTTCTTTCAATGTCTAAATAAGGAAAATCATGTATGAAATAGAACATGCTTCCATAGTAGTTTAGGAGTTTTCGATTCTGTCTTTAAGATTTCTTTGCTTAAATCCATGTGTGCTGGTCCATGTCCCCTCTTGTCATTTTCATCTTGCTTAAATGTATGCTTGCCCTTTAAGTTAAATAAAAGAAATTGTTATGAAAACCAGAGTGAGGTTCATCTAGTGGAATAAGTTCTTAATGTTTGTGGTGTAGTAATTAGTTAGCTAAGTTGGTTTACCAACAAGGTACACAGGCAACTAGATGTTCCGAATCCTATGAGACTAGTTCAATAACAAGGTCCTAATAAGAAAAAGAAAAAGAACAGTGAGAATTGGAAAAAGAAAGAAAAAGAATAAGAAATAAGGCTAGGCACCAAGGGTTTAAATCTTGAGGGATGTGTCTGTGGTGTTCCTGTACTAAGGATCTGCTTGGATGAATAAGTTCTTAGGAGTGCTTCATCACTTGGTAACTTAGGTTAACTAACCCGGGATTATCAACTGAAAATCCACTATCAAGAGCAACCTTGCTACAGAACACTTAGTAATCCAAAGAGGTGCTGGACACAAGGCCTCAAAGAAAGAAAATAACAAACCATATGCCTGTGGTGTGCATGTATGGGGGAGAGATACTTGAGGAAGTAAGTCCTTAGGGGTGTTTCAACACCTAGCACCTTGAACCAACTGGTTCGGGAGTGTTGGCTGAAAGCTTATTTTAAAGAGTCGCCCCCTTACAGAGCACTTAGCCTAAGAAATGCAATAAACCCTTAAAAGGAAGGGAAGATCAAGGAATAAGGATCTCATAGGATGCAATCAAGCAAGTATTCAAGAGCATAATAGGGACCTGAAAACCAGTAAAGGAATGAACCTAAATTGCTATGCATGAAACCCCATGAACCCAAGAACTTTACTTCTGTAATAAGAACTTGTTTCTCTTGTTCTTTTATTCATCATTCTTATGTTTCAGTACTTGCTTAGGGACAAGCAAGCTTTAAGTTTGGTGTTGTGATGCCAGGGCATTTTGGCCAGTTTCACTGACCTTTTTCTTTACTCTTTTAGGATAGTTTCATGCATTTTCTTAATAAATAAGCAAGTTTTGGGTAAATATACACTTACATCTTGATTCAAGCAAACATTGTGAACTTTACATGATTTCATGAGAATTTTGCATGAATTGAATGATAATATGGATGATGCATGATTGATGAGCGGATAATTTATACGCTTTTTGGCATTGTTTTTAGTATGTTTTTAGTATATTCTAGTTAGTTTTTATTATGTTTTTATCAGTTTTTAAATAAAAATCACATTTCTATACTTTACTATGAGTTTGTGTATTTTTCTGTGATTTCAGGTATTTTCTGGCTGAAATTGAGGGACCTGAGCAAAAATCTGATTCAGAGGCTGAAAAAGGACTGCAGATGCTGTTGGATTCTGACCTCCCTGCACTCGAAGGGGATTTTCTGGAGCTACAAAAACCCAATTGGCGCGCTCGCAATTACGTTGGAAAGTAGACATCCTGGGCATTCCATCAATATATAATAGTCCATACTTTTTCTGAGATTTGATGGCCCAAACCGGCGTCCCAAGTCAGCATAAAAATTCTGGCGTCCAGCGCCAGAAAAGGATCCAAAACCAGAGTTGAACGCCCAAACTGGCACAAAAACTGGCGTTCAACTCCAAGAAGGACCTCTACACGTGCAACACTCAAGCTCAGCCCAAGCACACACCAAGTGGGCCCCGGAAGTGGATTTATGCATCAATTACTTACTTCTATAAACCCTAGTAGCTAGTTTATTATAAATAGGACCTTTTGCTATTGTATTTTCCTATTTGACTCATATAATCGTTCGAACTTGTATGTTCACGTTTTGGGGGGCTGACCTCACGGCCATGCCTAGACCTTTTGTTCTTATGTATTTTCAACGGTGGAGTTTCTACACACCATAGATTAAGGTGTGGAGCTCCGCTATTCCTCATGAATTAATGCAAAGTACTATTGTTTTTCTATTCAACTCAAGTCTATTTCTTCTCTAAGATATACACTCGTTCTTCAACCTGAAGAAGGTGATGATCCGTGACACTCATCATCATTATCACCTATGAACGCATGCCTGACAACCACTTCCGTTCTACTTGCAATAGCTTGAGTGCGTATCTCTTAGCCTCCTGGTTCATGACGCATGGTTGCCTCGTCTGACAACCAAACCTTCCATTCCATGAGATCAGAGTCTTCGTGGTATAGGCTAGAATTATTGGCAGCATTCCTGAGATCTGGAAAGTCTAAACCTTGTCTGTGGTATTCCGATTAGGATCTGGAAAGGGATGACTGTGACGAGCTTCAAACTCGCGAGTGTTGGGCGTGTGACAGACGCAAAAGGATCAATGGATCCTATTCCAACATGATCGAGAACCGACAGATGATTAGCCGTGCGGTGACAGTGCATTTGGACCATTTTCACTGAGAGGATGGGAGGTAGCCATTGACAACGGTGAAACCCAACATAAGCTTGCCATGAAAAGGAGTACGAATGATTGGAAGAGGGCAATAGGAAAGTAGAGGTTCAGAAGGAACAAAGCATCTTCATACGCTTATCTGAAATTCTCACCAATGAATTACATAAGTATCTCTATCTTATTTTATATTTTATTCATCTTTTAATTATCAATTCTCCATAACCATTTGAATCCGCCTGACTGAGATTTACAAGATGACCATAGCTTACTTCAAGCCGACAATCTCCGTGGGATCGACCCTTACTCACGTAAGGTTTATTACTTGGATGACCCAGTACACTTGCTGGTTAGTTGTGCGGAGTTGTGACAAAGAGTTGAGATTACAATTGTGTGTACCAAGTTGTTGGCGCCATTGATGATCACAATTTCGTGCACCAAGTTTTTGGCGCCGTTGCGGGGGATTGTTCGAGTTTGGACAACTGACGGCTCATCTTGTTACTCAGATTAGGTAATTTTATTTTATTTTTAAGCTTGTTATTCTTTTAATTTTCGAAAAAAAATACAAAAAATTTTTTATTTTGTTCTTCAGAACTTTTAAGAATGAATTCTAGAGTTTCATGATGATTTGTTGAAGTCTGGCTGGCTGTGAAGCCATGTCTAATCTTTTGGACCGAGGTTTCAACTTATCATCACAAGGGCTTGTTGATTTCTATCAATCTTGCTGTTGAACGTAATGATCTGCTAAAGCTTGGCTGGCCATTTGCCATGTCTAGTGCTTTGGACCGAAGCTTTCACTGAAAGCTTGGCTGGCTAGTAAGCCATGTCTAATTCCTGGACCGGAGTTTTAGACTAACATTGCATGATTTCTAGAATTCTCATTAAAAATTTTGAATATCTTTATTTTCTTTTCCATATAATTTTTGAAAAATCACAAAAAATTTTTATAAAATCTTAAAATCAAAAGTATTTTATGTTTCTTGTTTGAGTCTAGTGTCTAATTTTAAGTTTGGTGTCAATTGCATGTCTTTATTCTTCTAATTTTCGAAAATTACATGCATTATTGATGACAAGTCATCCTAGCCTATTTTAACTAGTCTTTTTCTTTTGTTTTCATTAGAATTATGCACTTTCTTGAACCATAAGCAAGCTAATTGAGTAGATTTTCATGTTTCCCTTAATTGAATCAACCATGTATGAATTCATGCCATTTCATGAGGTTTTATGCTATAATTGTTGCATATTATGATAGAATGAATATCTCATGATTTTAAGCATAGCTTTGATGTGTTTGGTTGATTAATGATAGGTGAAGAAAGCTTGGAGAAAGGTTGAAGCAAGAAGGAATGGCTAGGAGTGAAGAGAGGACAATGGAATAAGTGAAATTGAACCAGGAAGCAAAAAGCTGGACCTAAAGTTAGCATCAAACTTTTGCACAAACTTTTGGTTGAAAAGTTAGCCCCAACGTTAGCCCCCTAACTTGGAGGCTAACGTTGGAACTTGAAAATCACTCCCTGGGTACCAAAAGTTTGTGCCAACGTTAGCCCCCTAACTTTGAGGCTAACGTTGGCACATGAAATTCACCCCTGGGCACCAAAAGTTTGCGCCAACGTTAGCCCCCTAACTTTGAGGCTAACGTTGGCATGAAGAAAACCTCCCTGGGCACCAAAAGTTTGCGCCAACGTTAGCACCCTAACTTGGTGGCTAACGTTGGCACATGAAAATCACAAGGAGGAGCAAAAGTTTGCGCCAACGTTAGCCCCCTAACTTGGTGGCTAACGTTGGCGCCACAAGTACACAAGGTAAGGCCAACGTTAGGGCCAAAGTTAGACCCCTAACTTTGGCACTAACGTTGGTATCAGCAAAGTGGTGTTAGCTGATATGAAAAGTTGGAGCAAAAGTTAGACCCCTAACTTTTGCTCAAACTTTTGGTCCAACTTTTGCAAAACTCAAACCCGGTTCAATTGGTTCGTTTTGGTTCTTCTCCAAACTTCAAGAGCAATCAACCAAGGCCTCTTTCAACCCAATTCCACCAAGAGCAAAGGCCCAACTCAAGGCTTGAAGATCATTTGAAGAAAGTGTATAAATAGGATAGAATTCAAGTTCTTCGGGGAGCTTTCTTTTGGAATTTTGACAATAGTTTTCGGAGAGCTTTTGGTATTGAGTGATCTTTAATTTCTTTGTCTTGGGGAAGGAGAATACACTTCTCTTCCTCTCAGTTTTATTGCTTTCAATTTCAATTACAATTGTCTTGGATTTTGGGTTGGAGAATTGAAGAAATTCTGTTTCAATCTCAACCTTGGATCTCACTGCTTTATTTACTGCTTGATTGAATTTCAATTTCTGTTAATTGCTCTTCATCCACTTTCTTTGAATTTCAATTTCAATTTCTTGTTGGATCTAGGAAGGCATTGAGATCTAGACTTGGTTTTCTAGTCTCTGGGTCCTGAGATCTAATTTCCCAATTTTACATTTTCTGTTTACTGTTTTCATGTTCATTTACTTTTCTGCTTCAAGATCCGATCTAACCCAAGCCTTCTTCTACTTCTCTGCTTGATGCAATTTACTTTTCCTTGTTTAAATTCTGCAAATCCAATCCCCAATTCCCTTTACAATTCCAGCCGTTTACATTTCTTGCACTTTAAGATTCCGCAATTTACATTTCTTGCATTCTAAGTTTCTGCTATTTAATTTCTTGTTCTTTAAGATTCAGCACTTTAATTCCCTGTTCTCTTTACTTCCATGCAATTTAATTTCTGCAAAGCACAAAACACTCAACCAAATCTTGATTCGCTTGACTAAATTAACCACTAAGCTAAAATTGCTCAATCCTTCAATCCTTGTGGGATCGACCTCACTCCCGTGAGTTTTTATTACTTGATACGACCCGGTACACTTGCCGGTTAGATTTGTGTGTTTTGGGAGAAATTTATTTTTCACCAAAATACTCATCAAGTTTTTGGCGCCGTTGCCGGGGATTGATTAGATTGACAATGATTAAGTGAGGTGGTGATCTAGATCAAGCACTTTTTCTTTAAATTTTGATTAACCCACTAACTGTTTGATTTTTTGCTTAAACTAACTAACACTTCAATCTAGAAGTGGATTGAAGTGTCACTGGTTTTGTGCATTTCTCATGCTCTGCTTGTATGTCAGGTACAAGAAGAACCATACCCAATTTTCATGAACAAGACGAAAGAACTCTCAGGAGGTTAAGAAGAGCTGAAAGAGGGAAAAATATTGTTGGAGAAGAGGAATCAGACGAAGAATTCCAAGAGATGGAGGAACATTCAACCAATCCACCAGGTGGAGAAGACGACAACAATAACAACCCACCCCAGAGGAGAGTTTTGGCTTCCTATACCTTTGCAAATCCTAGACATTGTGGGAGCAGCATCTTGGCTCCAAATGTCAATGCTAACAATTTTGAACTCAAGCCACAACTCATTACTTTGGTTCAGAACAATTGCTCTTTTGGTGGAGGACCACTTGAAGACCCGCATCAACATTTATCCACCTTCTTGAGGATATGCAACACTGTTAAAACTAATGGAGTGCCCCCTGACAGTTACAAACTGATGCTATTCCCATTTTCTCTCAGGGACAAGGCCACTCAATGGTTGGAATCTTTTCCAAGGGACAGCATCAACAACTGAGATGATTTGGTAACCAAGTTTCTTGCCAAGTTTTATCCACCTCAGAGGATTATAAGGTTAAAGGCTGAGGTACAAACATTTACACAAATAGAGGCCGAACCCATCTATGAGGCATGGGAGAGGTACAAGGCTCTGATCAGGAAATGTCCCCCTGCCATGTTTAATGAGTGGGAGAAGCTTCAGAACTTCTATGAAGGCTTAACACTGAAATCCCAGGAAGCTTTGGATCATTCAGCTGGAGGTTCCTTGCAACTCATGAAAACTGCAGAAGAGGCCCAAGAACTCATTGATATGGTGTCCAACAACCAATATTTCTTTGCTCATCAAAGAGGTCGCCAACCATCACAAAGGAGAGGAGTAATGGAGCTAGAAGGAGTGGATTCAATCCTAGCTCAAAACAAGATGATGCAGCAGCAAATTCAACAACAATTTGAGCAAATGGCCAAGAGGATTGACAGCCTCCAAGTTGCAGCAGTTAACACCAGCCAACCATCAACCACATGGGGACAGAGTGAAGAAACTCAAGAAGAACAACAACAAGAGCAAGTACAGTATATGCACAACCAAGGACCAAATGAAGTGTATGGTGATACATACAATCCATCCTGGAAGAACCACCCAAACCTCAGATGGGGAGATAACCATACCCAAACCCAACAACCATGGCAGAGGAACTCAAACCAACACAACCCAAGAAGCAACCAAAACCACAACCAGCAGCAGACTAACCAAAACCCCTACAGAAAACCTCAAAACAACTACCCCAACCTCAACCAATACCAATCTAATAACCAACCCACCAACCAAAATGCCTACCATCCACCACCCACATCTCATAACCCACCTCAAGTATCACCTGAAGCCCAAAGAATCACTCACTTGGAGGCCATGATAGACAAAATGTTGAAACACCAGGAAATGGTAACCAAGAATCAGGAAGCCTCCCTGAAGAGCCTAGAGAGACAGATGGGGCAACTCTTCAAGCAAGTATCTGTTGAGAGACCTTCAAACTCACTGCCCAGTGACACAATTCCAAATCCCAAGGAGGAATGCAAGGCAATACAATTAAGGAGTGGGAGAACATTGATAAGCAACAATGACACTACAAAGAAGCAAGCAGAGAACATCAAAGAACCAACAGAGGATGAGAATCAAACAAAGGCAGATGAAGCTAAGGAGCAAGTTGTGATGCCAAACAAAAGCACTGGGAAACTTAAAGAGAAGGACAACCAGCCACATAGCTCAAAGGAAGTAGCTCAGGGACAGCAGCAAATAGGAAAGAGCATCACACCTCCACTGCCTTATCCCCAGAGGTTCAACAAAGAGGTTAAAGACCAGCATTTTCACAAGTTCCTTGAGACCTTCAAGAAGCTGGAAATTAATATTCCCTTGGCTGAAGCACTTGAGCAAATGCCCCTATATTCCAAGTTTCTGAAGGATCTTATCAACAAGAAAAGAAGTTGGCATGAGAAAGAAACCATGGTGATTACTGAGGAATGCAGGGCCTTGATTCAAAAGGGGCTTCCTCCCAAGCTTGAGGACCCAGGGAGCTTCCTGTTGCCTTGCACCATTAGGGAATTGACCATCACTAAAGCAATGTGCGATCTCGGAGCAAGTATTAACTTAATTCCATCTTCCCTGGTGAAAAAGCTGCATATAGAAGAGGTCAAACCAGTACAAATGTCTCTGGAGCTGGTAGATAAGTCAATGGTATACCCCAGGGGTATAATTGAAAATCTTTTGGTCAAGGTGGATAGCTTTATATACCCTGCTGATTTTGTGGTTCTAGAATCAAACGATGATGATGGTGACTCTGTTATACTGGGAAGGCCATTCTTGGCCACTGCTAGAGCTATCATAGACGTAGAGGAAGGGGAATTAACTCTCAGGATGCATGACCAGAGTGTCACTCTGAAGGTATTACCAGAGGCACAATTTAGCAAGGAGAAGAAAGACTATATGAAAAATGACCAGGAAAGTCACAGCAACATCCCAATGCTAAGGATTGTGTAGACTGATGAAAAAGTCCAAGAGGATATTAGAGTATTGGCCACTGAAAAGAGAGGTCCCCAAGGAAAACCTACGGCCAGAAAAGAAAGAACAACAAAAGGAAAGATGAAACGCAGAAACAAAGCAAAAAGGGGTTGGAAGAACAGAAAGATTCTAACAGAGGGGCTTTCCAAAGGTGACAAAGTGCAACTGATATATCAACAGCTGGGGGCAAATCAACAAACCGAGGATTACTACACTGTCAGCAACATACTATCATTAGAGCACGCTGAAATTGAACACCAGAGAACAAAGAAGAGGATCACGGTCAGAGGAGACAAATTGAGGCCCTACAAGCACCAACCACCATAAAAGAAAGCCTCAATGTCAAGCTAATGACAATAAAAGAGCGCTCCATGGGAGGCAACCCATGCTTTAAGATTCATGTCATTTTAAATTCAATAAGTTATGATCAATTGAGCATGAATTCTTTTCTCTTTTCATGAACATGTCCATTGACTGCATGCACTATTTTGAAACATATGCTAAGTTTGGTGTGCCTTCAAGCACACTAAACCAATGTTACATATAATTCCATTTTGCATGTTTGGAGTATCTTGACAAAGCATATGGCCAAACACTAAGTTTGGTGTCCACATAGCTTCATGAAAAGTAGAAACTCATGCATCAATAATCATACAATTGTGGTTTTCCAAAATCTTATAAATGAAAAAATTCTTTTCCGGTAATGAAGGCATTAATTGTGATGTACCCTTTGACAAGAAACAAGTTTGGTGTTCATCAAACCTTGGTGCACCGATTTAGGGATACAATTGATCCTTCATGAAAAAAAAGGGAGAAAAGAAAGTATGATGAAAACAATTCTTATGAACATTTAACATTTGAATCTCACTAATTGGAGGAAGATACTCATTTTCTTTATATATGACCAAACATTAAGTTTGGTGTCCTCAAAGGAGAGTGTCACGGTTCAAATGATATAAGAATTGATGGTTCACATAGTATTAATAAAAAGAGCATTCTTGCCACGGTTGGATAAAACTAATGTATGTTGTCTTGTTGTGGTGACTAGGAGGTCAAAGAATCTTCAAAGAAAAAGACAAGACAAAGGAAAGCATAGCATGAGGACAAAATCCCATCACATGCCTCGAAAAAGAAATCTGCCACTCCTTGAGAATGATCACGGCAAAGGTAAGGGAAGGAGCAAACTTTGTCTTCATTCATCCTTACATGCATACCTTTGATCTCCATAAGTCTAATTGCATCCCAGCCCTTCATTGCTCATTTAAAAGCATATCACCTTCAAGCCATGCACATGACCGAATCACTCCAACCTTGGAAACTTCACTCCCTTCATCACTCCTCAACATAACAAGCTCTGTGCAACATTTCTCTTACTTTAAACTCCAACCATTTAAACTTCTCTTCCTCATTTCTTGTCATAGCAAGTTCGGTCTCAATTTCTTTTTGCTCCAAACACACATCAAACTCTCCAACATTCTTCACACTCCTTCTCAACCAACCAAGTGACCATGGCCTCCTCCTCAAGAACCAAACGAAGAAAAGGGAAAGATCCCATAGTGGAGGAAGACACACATGAATATGACCAACGGAGATTCAAGTCTTGGTTTCATCAAATGCAAATTCAATGGATGAATGAGAAAAGAATCTATCCTGAAATTCCATTCTTGTTGCCGGATGATGGATGTCAAGAAATGAAGAACAAAATTCGGAAGAGGAGGTGGGAGGAACTTGCATCACCAGCCATCCGAATCAATGCCAATATCATAAGAGAGTTCTATGCAAATGTCCCAAGGCTTGACATGCGTGAGCCCCCAACGTACAAGAGCTATGTGCGGGGGGTGGAAGTAGACTTTAGCCCGGAAGCAATCAAGAAAGTCTTGAAACTAAAGTCAGTCCGCTTTAGTGAACCGGGATACTAACAAAGATTGAATGAGGATCAGGATTATGAGGAGATTGCGAGAGACATTTGTTTTGAGAACTCAGAGTGGGAAAGAGATAACAAGAACAGATATAAGTTCCTGAAGAGATGTAACCTCACCCCAGAAGCAAAAGGATGGTATGAGTTGATGAAAAGATCAATTCTGGGCACAGTGAACACCTCAGAAGTTAACAGGGAGAGAGCCGTGATGCTGCATTGCATCATTATGGGAGGAGAGATAAGAGTTCATGAAATCCTTGCAAAAGACATTTAAAAGCTGGCTGAGAAGAATTCGGCCGGATCTTGGTTGTACTATCCGAGTACCATTTGGAGGTTGTGTGCAAAGGCTAAAGTTCCAATGGAAGAGGAAAATCCAATGTGGTTAAGCCAAGGCATGCCCATAACCATTGAACGAATGATGATGCCCCTTGAAGCACATCAAGGCCGAAGACCACATGGAAGAAGGGAAAGAGAAGAACCAATGGAAGAAGATGAGCCACACATAGAAGAAGAGCCACAAGAGGAGGAGGAACAGCCACACTTTTTCCCACATGGCAATATGGATATGACTCAAATGCAAGAAGCAATAGGAAGATTGTCACAATAGTACACGAGAATCCAAGAAAGGCAAGAGGAATACCATTCTCTGTACATGAAAAACCAACAAGCACAAGAAGAAAGGGAGCTAAGAATAATGAACAAACAAAGTGAATTCGAGTCAAGATTCCTTATGATGCAAGAAGAACATGCCTTTCAATCTCATGAATCTTTTGGGAAGTTAGAACAAATGCAAGCTGAAAATTTGAGGGCTCTCAAAGAGTTCACAACACTCCAAGATGCAAGGTATGAAGTGCAAGCCGATTACAACATCAATAGCCAAATCAAACTGAACTATATTGGAGAACATTTGCACAACATGGATCCGGCTTTCCCAACTTTTGATGAATTCTTCAAAAAGAGAAGTGAGGTAGAGGTAAGCAATGCTATGAGACTTGAAGATAGAGTGGAGGAGGCTATGAATAAGGCTGGCTTTTGGCGAGGTCAACAGGCACCAAACACGGATGGTGGGAACACTAGCAGCCAAGTGTATGAAAGGAGAAAGAAAAGGCATGACAAATGAAAGGTGGACTTGCTCCTTGTTCATCACTACAAAGAAAAAAGCATGCATTCTATCTGTTCTAAGTTGTCTTTGCATTTTTAAGTAGTTCTTTTTAATTAAAAGTCTTTGCATTATGTTTGTTTCTTTTAAAATAAGTAGGCTAGTTTATGTGTGTGCTTGTGTGTTTATTTTCACTTGACAAGAAGCATGTGTTGTCCCCTGCATCTTTAAGTTCAATAAAAGAAAAAGTTTGAATGTGAAGCAAGATAGTCTCTGTTAGATAGAAGTAGAATAAAAGTAAGTGGTGGTATGTGTGTGATTGTATAATAGCTCACTTTTAGTGAATAAAGAGCCAGGATATCTCCTTCTAAGTAAAGAGTGGCCTACTGTCTATGAATCTCAATTAAATAAAAAATTCCTTGGTTAGAAAGAAAAACAAAAAGAAGGAAAGAAAAAAGATAGCCAAAAAGTGGCAGAACAAAAGGAAACAAAAAGAAACAAAGCTGGACACCAATAGCTTGAACTTTAAAATATATGCCTGTGATGTCTTTGTACTAGGATCTGCTTGGATTAGTAAGCTCTTAGGAGTGCATCAACACTCGGTGACTTGGGTTAACTAATCCGGGATCATCAGCTGAAAGTCCACTATCAAGAGCAACCTAACTACAAGGCATTTAGTAACCCAAAGAGGTGCTGGGCATCAATGTTTTAAGAAGGAATGTGAGCCAAGTGTCTATGGTGAATAATGTGTCAAGTATAAAGAAAAGAAAATGAACTTGCTACACATGACACTCAAATAAAGCTTATAAACAAAGTAATAGCCAAGGATAAAGGAATAATGAGAGGTCATAGCAGTATGTTACTTGAAGCTTGAAGGAGACTTTCTAGGCCTAGGAGTCAGTAAGAAGTGAGTATTTACATATCCACACAAAACCCCATGAACTATCAATAATACTCTGCTAGCATGAACATCCTCTTCCATTTCATTCTTTCTTCTCAATAAATCTTTTCTTGCTTGGGGACAAGCAAGCTTTAAGTTTGGTGTTGTGATGACAAGTCATCCTAGCCTATTTTAACTAGTCTTTTTCTTTTGTTTTCATTAGAATTATGCACTTTCTTGAACCATAAGCAAGCTAATTGAGTAGATTTTCATGTTTCCCTTAATTGAATCAACCATGTATGAATTCATGCCATTTCATGAGGTTTTATGCTATAATTGTTGCATATTATGATAGAATGAATATCTCATGATTTTAAGCATAGCTTTGATGTGTTTGGTTGATTAATGATAGGTGAAGAAAGCTTGGAGAAAGGTTGAAGCAAGAAGGAATGGCTAGGAGTGAAGAGAGGACAATGGAATAAGTGAAATTGAACCAGGAAGCAAAAAGCTGGACCTAAAGTTAGCATCAAACTTTTGCACAAACTTTTGGTTGAAAAATTAGCCCCAACGTTAGCCCCCTAACTTGGAGGCTAACGTTGGAACTTGAAAATCACTCCCTGGGTACCAAAAGTTTGCGCCAACGTTAGCCCCCTAACTTTGAGGCTAACGTTGGCACATGAAATTCACCCCTAGGCACCAAAAGTTTGCGCCAACGTTAGCCCCCTAACTTTGAGGCTAACGTTGGCATGAAGAAAACCTCCCTGGGCACCAAAAGTTTGCGCCAACGTTAGCCCCCTAACTTGGTGGCTATCGTTGGCACATTCAAATCACAAGGAGGAGCAAAAGTTTGCGCCAACGTTAGCCCCCTAACTTGGTGGCTAACGTTGGCGCCACAAGTACACAAGGTAAGGCCAACGTTAGGGCCAAAGTTAGACCCCTAACTTTGGCACCAACGTTGGTATCAGCAAAGTGGTGTTAGCTGATATGAAAAGTTGGAGCAAAAGTTAGACCCCTAACTTTTGCTCAAACTTTTGGTCCAACTTTTGCAAAACTCAAACCCGGTTCAATTGGTTCGTTTTGGTTCTTCTCCAAACTTCAAGAGCAATCAACCAAGGCCTCTTTCAACCCAATTCCACCAAGAGCAAAGGCCCAACTCAAGGCTTGAAGATCATTTGAAGAAAGTGTATAAATAGGATAGAATTCAAGTTCTTCGGGGAGCTTTCTTTTGGAATTTTGACAATAGTTTTCGGAGAGCTTTTGATATTGAGTGATCTTTAATTTCTTTGTCTTGGGGAAGGAGAATACACTTCTCTTCCTCTCAGTTTTATTGCTTTCAATTTCAATTACAATTGTCTTGGATTTTGGGTTGGAGAATTGAAGAAATTCTGTTTCAATCTCAACCTTGGATCTCACTGCTTTATTTACTGCTTGATTGAATTTCAATTTCTGTTAATTGCTCTTCATCCACTTTCTTTGAATTTCAATTTCAATTTCTTGTTGGATCTAGGAAGGCATTGAGATCTAGACTTGGTTTTCTAGTCTCTGGGTCCTGAGATCTAATTTCCCAATTTTACATTTTCTGTTTACTGTTTTCATGTTCATTTACTTTTCTGCTTCAAGATCCGATCTAACCCAAGCCTTCTTCTACTTCTCTGCTTGATGCAATTTACTTTTCCTTGTTTAAATTCTGCAAATCCAATCCCCAATTCCCTTTACAATTCCAGCCGTTTACATTTCTTGCACTTTAAGATTCCGCAATTTACATTTCTTGCATTCTAAGTTTCTGCTATTTAATTTCTTGTTCTTTAAGATTCAGCACTTTAATTCCCTGTTCTCTTTACTTCCATGCAATTTAATTTCTGCAAAGCACAAAACACTCAACCAAATCTTGATTCGCTTGACTAAATTAACCACTAAGCTAAAATTGCTCAATCCTTCAATCCTTGTGGGATCGACCTCACTCCCGTGAGTTTTTATTACTTGATACGACCCGGTACACTTGCCGGTTAGATTTGTGTGTTTTGGGAAAAATTTATTTTTCACCAAAATACTCATCAATTATTTTCTTCATTGATCTTCAAGTTATTGATGATTTTCTTGCTATGATCTTTAAATTCTCTTGTTTTGTGTGTTTTGTTGTTTTTCATATGCATTCTCAATTTGTTAGTGTCTCTAATATGAAAATTTCTAAGTTTGGTGTCTTGCATGCATTGTTTGATCTTAGTTTTCCATGATTAGTTGCATTTTGATTGTTTCTCATCATAAAAAAAATTTTCAAAATTATGTCTTTTCAAGTCAATGATACAGAGAATTGAAGATTTAGAACATTCAGCAGAGGAATTAAACAGAAAAAGCTGGGCATTCAAAACGCCCAGTAAGGAAGGAAAACTGGCGTTTAAACGCCAGTCAGGGTACCTGGCTGGGCATTAAATGCCCAAAAGGGTAGTATTTTGGGCGTTAAATGCCAGAATGGATACCATTCTGGGCGTTTAACGCCAGGATGGCACAAGAGGAAAGATTTTGTTTTTAATTCAAATCTTTTTCAAATTTTCACACTTTTTCAAAATCAAATCTTTTTCAAATCATATCTTTTCAAAATCAATTTCTTTCCATTTTTTTTCATTTTCAAAAATCCTTGCTACAATTAATGATTTAATTCAAAATTTTCAAGTTGTTACTTGCCTATTAAGAAAGGGTCAAATTTTAAATTCTAGAATCATATCTTCTAATTTCTTGTTAGTCAAGTAATCAACTTTAAAAACTTTCTTTTTTTATTTGATTTTCTATCATATCTTTTTTAATCATATCTTCTCAATTACATCTTTTTCAAAATAATTTTCAATCATATTTTTTGATTTCTAATTTAAAAATCTTTTTCAAAATCACTTAATTACTTTTTCAATTTCAATTTTCGAAAATCATCAACCAAATTTTCAAAATTTCTTTTAATTATTTCAAAATCTTTTTAAATTTAATTTCAAAAATTCTTCCCATCTTCTCACATCCTTCTATTTAAGGACTAACACTCCTCCACTATCAGTAATTTGGACTCTCTCTCTATAAGTTCGAATTGCCTCCTCTCTACCTCCTCCTTCTATTCTTCTTTTCCTCTGACACCTCAAGGAATCTTTATAGTGTGACATAGAGGATTCCATACTTCCTTCTCCTCTCTTTCATATGAGCAGGAGTAAGGACAAAGGCATTCTTGTTAAAGCTAATCCTGAACCTGAAAGGACCTTGAAGAGAAAGCTAAGAGAAGCTAAAGTACAACTCTCTGTAGAGGATCTAACAGAAATTTTCAAACAAGAAGAAGCCATTGCAGCCGAAAACAACAACAATGCCAACAATGCAAGGAAGGTGCTTGGTGACTTTACTGCATCTACTCCTGATTTCTATGGTAGAAGCATCTCTATCCCTGCCATTGGAGCAAACAACTTTGAGCTTAAGCCTCAATTAGTTTCTCTAATACAACAGAATTGCAAGTTTCATGGACTTCCATTAGAAGATCCTCATCAGTTCTTAGCTAAATTCTTGCAAATCTGTGATACTGTTAAGACTAATGGGGTTGACCCTGAGGTCTATAGACTTATGCTCTTCCCTTTTGCTGTGAGAGACAGAGCTAGGACATGGTTGGACTCACAACCTAAAGAAAGCCTGAACTCTTGGGAAAAGCTAGTCAATGCCTTCTTGGCAAAGTTCTTTCCACCTCAAAAATTGAGTAAGCTTAGAGTGGAAGTCCAGACCTTCAGACAGAAGGAAGGTGAATCCCTCTATGAAGCTTGGCAAAGATACAAGCAATTGATCAGAAGGTGTCCTTCTGACATGCTTTCAGAATGGAGCATCATAGGTATCTTCTATAATGGTCTGCCTGAACTGTCCAAGATGTCATTGGACAGCTCTGCTGGAGGATCTCTTCATCTGAAGAAGACGCCTGCAGAAGCTCAGAAACTCATTGAAATGGTTGCAAATAACTAATTCATGTACACTTCAGAAAGGAATCCTGTGAATAATGGGACAAATCAGAAGAAAGGGGTTCTTGAGATTGATACTCTGAATGCCATATTGGCTCAGAACAAAATATTGACTGATGCCAGGGCATTTTGGCCAGTTTCACTGACCTTTTCTTTATTGTTTTAGGATAGTTTCATGCATTTTCTTAGTAAATAAGCAAGTTTTGGGTAGATATTTACTTACATCTTGATTCAAGCAAACATTGTGAACTTTACATGATTTCATGAGAATTATGCATGAATTGAATGACAAATTAGATAATGCATGATCTCATGACTTGGAATAGAGCTTTGATGCACTTTAATTGCTTGATTTCAGGACAAAAGAAGCAAGGAAGAATCACGTTAGTAGCCACGTTAGTCTAATTAACGTGACCACTAACGTGGAATGGGAGCTAGCTTGCAACGTTAATGAGAAAAGTGATTGCCAATAACGCCTTCGAAAGCCATTATAGCCCACGTTAGTTGCCACGTTAATTACATTAACGTGGAAGCTACGTGGAGGAGAAGGGAAGCTCCAACGTTAGTGGTAAAAGTGAATACCACTAACGTTGGAAAAAGGGCACACTTGGCCACGTTAAGAGTCACATTAATTACATTAACGTGAACTCTAACGTGAAAGGAACAAGGAATTGCCAACGTTAGTGACACTCACCTTTGTCACTAACCTTGGATTAAGCCACTATTGCCCACGTTAGTTGCCACATTAATTACATTAACGTGGAAGCTAACGTGGAGGAAGAATTGATGGACCAACGTTAGTGACACTCACCTTTGTCACTAACGTTGGAGATGACAATCACCACCACGTTAGTGGTCACGTTAATCTAATTAACGTGAACTCTAACGTGGGAAGGAGGGGCGTTTGGAGCGTTAGTGAAAAAGGTAAGTGTCACTAACGCTCTCGAAGCTTAGGCATGCCCACGTTAAGGGTCACGTTAGTTATACTAACGTGAACTCTAACGTGGGGAAAAGGGACAATAAGCAACGTTATTGGAAAAGGTGAATGCCAATAACGTTTGCGAAGGACCAAGAGGCAACGTTAGTGGTCACGTTAGTGCCATTAACGTTGAAGTTAACGTGGATCATTTTTGGCTTGGAATGTTAGTGAAAAAGGTGATAGTCACTAACGTTCTCGAACCCACATTTTCACTTAACGTTAACACCACTAACGTCCTAACTAACGTCCATGCCTAACTCACACTTTTTTTTTCAAGCAAAGATGAGCCCATTGAAGATTGTAACTGCTTCAACTAAAGATCCAAAGGCCCATATCCAAGACTTGGAAGAGCCAACTAGAAGATCAGAAGAGTAGTATATATAGGAGTAGTTTTGAACTAGTAGGGAGCTTTTTGGGCATTTGGAAGAACTACACTCTGTATATTTTACTTTCTCTGCAACTTCTAGTTTTAGTTTTCAGAATGTATTTTTCATTTATGCTTTCCATTTCCAGAGCTATGAACAACTAAACCCCTTTCATTGGGTTAGGGAGCTCTGTTGTAATTTGATGGATCAATAATAGTTTTCATTATTCTTCTTCTTTCTTTTCTCTTGATTTTACTAGAAAGCTTTTAATCTTCATCCAATTGGGTAGTTGTCTTGGAAAAGAAGCTATTCATACTTGGATCTCTTCGGAACCTTGGAAGAGGAATGAAGAGATCATGCTAGAAATACTTTCTCATGTTAGACCAAATTGGGGTTTGGATGGATATAGTGACATATAATCCTACCAACACTTTGATTTGGGAATACATGTGGTATAATCAGTGACCATACTTCATCTCTTCTCATGAGCAATTAGACCAAGGAATTGGCTATTGATCAAGATTTGAGAGATTGAATTACCAAGGAATTGGAATTCAATCACTTAAGATTGCCAAGGAGATCAATGAATGCATTGATTGAGGAAGAGATGAGAATGAACTTGATCTGGAGAATACAATATCTCCTGAGCCCAATGAATCCCCCATTTCTGATCTTACCCATTCTTTTTACGTTCTGCCATTTACTTTTATGTTCATTTCCCCAAATCCCCATTTAAGATTCTGCAATTTACTTTTCATCATTTACATTTTGCTCTTTATTTCCAGCATTTACACTTTCTATTATTTACTTTCCCGCCATTTATGTTTCTGCAAATATCAACTCAATTTCTGCGTAGCTCAACTAGAACATTCCTCTGATTAAAGTTGCTTGACCAATCAATCCCTGTGGGATTCAACCTCACTCTATTGTGAGTTTTTACTTGACGACAATTCGGTATACTTGTCGAGGGAAATTTGTTGAGAGACAAGTTTCTGTGCATCAAGTTTATGGCGCCGTCGCCGGGGATTGATTTTGTATCAACAATGATTAAATTGGTGGATAACTAGATTGAGCATTTTTCTTTTGTTTGATTTAATTTCTGTTTGAGTAATTTACTTTTAGTTTTAGTTATTTTCTTTCCTTTATCCCTTACCTGTTTGTGGTGTCATCTTATTTGTTTACAATTCAGTTCACTAACCCACTAACTGTTTGATATATTGCATCACTCACACTAACAGCATTTCTGACAAGAATACTTCCTGCATTTATCTCCTTCTTGCTTGTGCCTTGTTGGTTGTATGACAGGTAGAAGAAGCGGGGCTTCAACTTTCTTTGATTCTGAACCTGAGAGGACCTTCCTTAGACTAAGGAGGGAAGCAAGAGGAAAGAGAGTTGTTAGTGCTGAGAAAGAGGAGGAGTATTTTGAACCAGACATGGATGAGAATATGGAGAACCATCATGAAGAAGAGGCTCACAACCATGGCAGAGAAGGTACAGTGCATCATGCTGGACAAGAGAGAAGAGTTCTAGGCTCTTACATCAATCCAAACCCAGGAAACTGTGGAAATAGCATCCAAAAGCCAACCATACATGCCAATAATTTTGAACTAAAGCCACAGCTCATCACCCTTATTCAGAACAACTGTTCATTCGGAGGAAGTGTCCAAGAAGACCCCAATCAACATCTAACCACCTTCCTGAGGATATGTGATACTGTGAAGTCTAATGGTGTTCATCCTGACACCTATAGATTGCTTTTGTTTCCCTTTTCACTCAAGGACAAAGCATCTAAATGGTTGGAATCTTTCCCGAAGGAGAGTTTAATAACCTGGGAAGATGTGGTAAACAAATTCTTGGCGAGATTCTATCCTCCTCAAAGAATCAACAGGTTGAGAGCTGAGGTACAAACCTTCAGGCAACAAGATGGTGAAACTCTCTATGAAGCATGGGAGAGGTTTAAGGACTTGACAAGAAAGTGCCCGCCAGATATGTTCAATGAATGGGTGCAGTTACACATTTTCTATGAAGGTCTTTCTTACGAATCAAAGAAGGCAGTAGACCACTCATCTGGGGGATCTCTGAACAAGAAGAAGACCATTAAAGAAGCCATAGATGTCATTGAGACTGTAGCTGAGAATGACTACTTCTATACCTCTGAAAGAGGCAACACTAGAGGAGTGATGGAGATAAACAACGTGGATGACTGCTGGCTCAAAACAAGATGATCACCAAGCAGCTGGCTGACCTTACCAAGAAGATGGAAAGGAACCAAGTAGCAGCAATCATTACCTCATCAGCAGCTCAAGAAGGAGTGAATGCAGAGGTAGAGGATGATCAGAAACAAGCCAACTACATTGGGAACTCACCTAGGCAGACCCATGATCCATACTCCAAAACTTATAATCCTGGTTGGAGGAACCACCCAAACTTTGGGTGGGGAAATCAACAAGATCAAGGCCAAGATCAGAGACGCCACAACCCCAACAACAATGCAGCTCACCAACATTCTACACAGAGATCATATCAACACCCACCTAGTAACACCTCTCAACATCCATATCAAAACCAAAATGGCCCTTCTCATCCCTCCAATCTCAACTCACCATCATCCGAAGATAGACTCTCAAGGATTGAAACTCTACTTGAAGGCATATGTAAGGAAATCCAAGATAACAAGGTGTTCAAGGAGGAGGTGCGAGCCAATATAAAAAACCAGGGAGACACCATCAAGAGGCTAGAATTTCAAGTAGGATACCTCTCTGAGAAGATTCCCAAACCTACTGACAGCTTCCCAACTGACACAGAGAAAAATCCGAGAGGTGAAGCAAAGAAAGTAAGATGGGAAGAATGCAAGATGGTCACTATAAGTGATAGGGGGACTGAGGAAGAGCTGAATAAACCCTTAGAACAACCTAGAGACACCTCAACAGAGAAGCAAGAAGAGGGTCACCAAGAAACCAAAATTACACAGAAGGAGATTCTGAAACTCTATGCACCTTTTCCCCAAAGACTCAAGGGTGGTGTAGAAAAGAGAATATACTCAAAGTTCCTCGACATGTTTGCATCCCTCCATGTAAACATACCATTCATCAAAGCTCTCCAACAAATGCCCTCATACATTAAGTGTATGAAGGAGCTGCTGACCAGGAAAAGCTCACTCAAAGGAGGGCAAACAATAGTGATGAATAAGGAGTGCAGTGCTCTCATTCAACCAGAGTTGCCTATAAAAAGGAAGGATCCAGGGAGTTTTCACATCCACTGTGCCATAGGAGAAATAGTAATTGATAAGAGACTCTGTGATCTGGGAGCAAGCATTAATTTAATGCCTCTATCCCTCATGAAGAAGCTGCAGATCAATGAGCTAATGCCCACAGACGTAGTCATCAGGCTGGCTGACAAAACTCAAAAACAAGAAGTAGGAGTGGTTGAAAATGTGTTGGTGAAGGTTGGGAACTACTTCCTTCCCACAAACTTTATCATATTGGAAATGGAAGAAATTAACCTCCATCCAATCATATTGGGAAGACCATTTCTGGCTACAGCCAGAGCGCTTATAGATGTGGAGCGAGGAGAGCTAATACTGAGGATACATGATGAACAACTCACATTCAATGTCTTCAAACCCTCACAAGAAGCAGATCAAGAAAACAAGAAACCAAGGGAAGAGCACGACAAGGCACTGGTGGAAGAAACAAGTATTGAAACATCAACTGTACACCTGGGAATCCCTTTGGCTGGGAAGCAAAACAGTCAGAAGGTACCACAACTAAAGGAAATCTAAGAGGAACCAAAACCACCAGAGTCATATGAGACCAGCAACAAAATTTTCTTGGAAAAAGAAGCCACAAAGAGTAGGGCAACATTAAAAGAAACAAAGAAGAAGGCACCAAGGAGATGGAGGAACAAGAAGATCCCTACAAAGGATTTCTCTCCAGGGGATAAAGTGATCTTAGCTTATCTCCCAGTTATCCCACCTCATCTCCCCACCATCCCATCTCAGATGCCTAAAGTTTTCACCATCAGCAGAATTCTCTCCTTAGAACATGTGGAGATCCTTAATGAAGCCAATGGAGATAGATTCACTGCAAGGGGGAAGATTTGAAGCATTACCAACCACCCTGACAAAGGCAGAACGTCAAGCTAGTGACGCTAAAAGTGCTTCATGGGAGGCAACCCATGTTTTATATGCTTTTAAAGTAGTTAATAATGGAAGGTTCATGAATTCCAAATCAAATTTGACATACACCTAATTGAATCCTTATATGCAGCACATAGTGAAAAATAAGTTTGGTGTTTAAGGTATATTAAGAGAACATAAATGCAATTCATATCATGTTACTCTCAGAGCCTCGAACAAATCTTTTTTTTTACACCACATGGCCACAAACTAAGTTTGGTGTCACCAATGTTGCATACATGGACAATTAAATAGTCAGTTGGTTTGTATTCATGAATAGCACTTAGTCATTTAAAAACAAAAATTTTAAAAAGTAGTTATTCTTTCTTTTTAAATTTTGCCGCCATTATCCAAAAAGTTATTAATTGCATTCCTTTTTTTTTGGTAGGAGAAATGAAAGGAAGATTGGAAGGAATTGATGGGACAATTGAAGAAGAAGGGTTCGGCCACTTCACAAAAGGGGGACTATACACATGTCTTCAAGGGGAATGCATTGGAAAATGTTGCCATGTAACGTTGGAAGAATAATACCCTTGAAGACCGAACCAACCCCATCATAAAAGTGATGATCCTTGTGCCCATCCCATGCTAAACCTTATCTGTTCATCATAAGCCTACACCATCAATCCACACCTTTCATTTACTCACCATTTTTTTATATAAGTGGTTCTTATTCCGTACCCCCTTCACATTCCAATTCCCATTCTTTGTACTTCTCACTTTCGGAACCCAACACCTCTTACCCCCATCAAAGACACTATCACCCACTCCCTTAATTACACCTTACCCTAACGAGGCCAAATTCCATCAGCTATTCACACCCTTCAACACCTTTACATATCAAAAGTCACTCATGGCATCATCAAGCTCCAAAAGGCGAAAGAAAAAGACACCAGTGGAGAGCATTCCTTTTGACGAAGGAAGGTTCAAGACCGCTTTCCATGAGCTTCAATTCGAACGTATCAAGCACAAGAAAGTACTGCCAGAGATGACATTCCAATTCAACTATGATGAGTGCCTGTAGATTGGAGAGAAGATTGAACAGAGGGGTTGGCAAGAATTCACGAACCCAAAAACAAAATAAATGCAAATCTCATTAAAGAGTTCTATGCCAATGTGGCCAGAGAAGACAATACCAAGGCTCCTACCTTCAAAAGTTACGTTAGAGGAACAGAGGTGGATTTCAGTCCCAATACTATAATGAGGACTCTTCGTCTGAGATCACAACCCTCTGATAAGCCAAGTTATCAAGCAAGAATAAGTAATGGCCCCGACAATGATGAGCTTGAAGAAATTGTGAATGACATGTGTGTCATAGGATCAGATTGGGAGAGGTATTCAGATAAGAGGCCACGGTTCATCAGAAGAGGAGACCTCATCCCGGAAGCCAAGGGATGGTTTGAGCTTGTGAAAAGATCTATCCTCCCAGCCGCAAACAATTCTGAGGTCAACATTGCTCGAGCTACCATGCTACATTGTATTATGAGCGGTGGAGACATCAATGTACATGAAATTATAGCTGAGGGAATCCAAGAGGCAGCCGAAAAGAGTGATCCGAGTGCTCAGCTTTTGTACCCTAGCACCATTGTGAGACTATGTAAGAAAGCCAAGGTGGTCTTCGAAGACAGCAATCCACATTGGGTAAACCCTGGGAGGTTAGTTACGCTCCAGCGTATAACTTATGTGGCACCCGCCCAACAACAAAGAAGGCCTCAAATAGGGAAAAGAACATCACAAGAAGGACCTCACCAAGAAGAATCTCATCAAGAAGAATACCAGCAAGAAGAGTACTATGATCTAACCAATATAAATCTGGGCCACATTCAAGGAGCCATTGAGGACTTGGCAAGGAGATATATGGAAGGGCAAGAGCAACAACTACACCTTCAATCCCAACGGATGGATCGTCAGGAAGAACTACTTGCTAACTGGATGAATCAACAAGGAGAGTGGCAGAAAAAACAACTGGAGCAGCAACAGAAACACTATTCCCAGCTCACTCAGGCCATCAATCAACTGACTGAAAGGCAAGAACGTCAAGATAAACGCCTTCAAGAACTCAACCAGTGTCAGCTAGCTCAGACGAAAGCATTCAACGAGTTCAGCGTTCTTAATGAAGGACAACAACTACATAGGGAAGAATTCAACATAAACACTCAAGCCAAGTTGAACTATATGACTGGGCATATGCATAATTTACACTCTGCAATCCCCAGATATGATACAGTTCAAAAGGATCTAACAGAACAAGAGGAAAAGAAGGTGAAACAACAGAAGGAAACATTGAAAAAGAAGATGGAAGATGCTGGCTTCTGGAAAAAAGTTGATTGGAAAGAGCAAGGGAAATGGGGGTTCAAGCACTCAAGAAGGACACAAAGAGGACAAACAAAAGAGAGAGCATGGGCAGCCCCATGAGTAAAAGGTGGTGGAGTTTCCTCTTCGTTTTATCTTTTTCAAGTCTAAATAAGGAAAATCATGTATGAAATAGAACATGCTTCCATAGTAGCTTAGGAATTTTCAATTCTGTCTTTAGCATTTTCAGTTATTAAGTCTATGTGTGCTGGTCCGAGTTACCTGTTTTTATTTTCATCTTACTTACTTGTGAGCTTGCCCTTTGAATTTAATAAAAAAAGAATGTTATAAAAAGAAAAACCAGAGTGGGATTCATATTGTGGAGTAAGTTCTCATGGTTTGTGGTGTGGTAATAGGTTAGCTAAGTTGGTTCACCTGTAAGGTATAAGGACACTTATGCATTGAATTACATGCTTGAAGCACATTCTATGAGACCAGCTAAACAACAAGATCCTAATAAGAAAAGAAAAAGAACAATAAGAGTTTGAAAAAGAAAGAAAAATAATAAGAAATAAGGCTAGGCACCAAGGGCTTGAATCTTGAGGGATGTGTCTGTGGTGATCTTGTACCAAGGATTTGCTTGGATGAATAAGTTCTTAGGAGTGCTTCATCACTTGGTAACTTGGGTTAACTAACCCGGGATTATCAACTGAAAATCCACTATCAAGAGCAACCTTGCTACAGAACATTTAGTAACCCAAAGAGGTGCTAGACACCAAGGCCTCAAGGAAAGAAAATAACAAGCCATATGCCTGTGGTGTACATGTATGGGGGAGAGAGACTTGAGGGAGTAAGTCCTTAGGGGTGTTTCAACACCTAGCACCTTGAACCAACTGGTTTGGGAGTGTTGACTGAAAGCTTATTTTAAAGAGTCGCCCACTCACAGAGCACTTAGCCTAAGGATGCAATAAACCCTGAGAAAAAAAAAGATGGAGGATCAAAGAATAAGGATCTCATAGGATGCAATCAAGCAAGTATTCAAGAGCATGATAAGGACCTGAAAACCAGTAAGGGAACGAACCTAAGTTGCTATCAATGAAACCCCCTGAGCCAAAGAACTTTACTTCTATAATAAGAACTTATTCTCTTGTTCTTTCATTCATCATTCTTATATTCAGTACTTGCTTAGGGACAAGCAAGCTTTAAGTTTGGTGTTGTGATGCCAGGACATTTTGGCCAGTTTCACTGATCTTTTCTTTATTGTTTTAGGGTAGTTTCATGTATTTTCTTAGTAAATAAGCAAGTTTTGGGTAGATATTCACTTACATCTTGATTCAAGCAAACATTGTGGACTTTACATGATTTCATGAGAATTATGCATGAATTGAATGAAAAATTAGATAATGCATGATCTCATGACATGGAATAGAGCTTTGATGCACTTTAATTGCTTGATTTCAGGACAAAAGAAGCAAGGAAGAATCACGTTAGTAGCCACGTTATTCTAATTAACGTGACCACTAACGTGGAATGGGAGCTAGCTTGCAACGTTAATGAGAAAAGTGATCGCCAATAACGCCTTCGAAAGCCATTATAGCCCACGTTAGTTGCCACGTTAATTACATTAACATGGAAACTAACGTGGAGGAGAAGGGAAGCTCCAACGTTAGTGGTAAAAGTGAATACCACTAACGTTGGAAAAAGGGAACACTTGGCCACGTTAAGAGTCACGTTAATTACATTAACGTGAACTCTAACGTGAAAGGAACAAGGAATTGCCAACGTTAGTGACACTCACCTTTGTCACTAACGTTGGATTAAGCCACTATTGCCCACGTTAGTTGCCACGTTAATTACATTAACATGGAAGCTAACGTGGAGGAAGAATTGATGGACCAACGTTAGTGACACTCACCTTTGTCACTAACGTTGGAGATGGCAATCACCACCACGTTAGTGGTCACGTTAATCTAATTAATGTGAACTCTAACGTGGGAAGGAGGGGCGTTTGGAGCATTAGTGACAACGGTAAGTGTCACTAACGCTCTCGAAGCTTAGGCATGCCCACGTTAAGGGTCACGTTAGTTATACTAACGTGAACTCTAACGTGGGGAAAAGGGGCAAGGTGAATGCCAATAACGTTTGCGAAGGACCAAGAGGCAATGTTAGTGGTCACGTTAGTGCCACTAACGTTGAAGTTAACGTGGATAATTTTTGGCTTGGAACATTAGTGAAAAAGGTGATCGTCACTAACGTTCTCGAACCCACATTTTCACTTAACGTTAACACCACTAACGTCCTAACTAACATCCATGCCTAACTCACACTTTTTTTTTGCAAGCAAAGATGAGCCCACTGAAGATTGTAACTGCTTCAACTAAAGATCCAAAGGCCCATATCCAAGACTTGGAAGAGCCAACTAGAAGATCAGAAGAGTAGTATATATAGGAGTAGTTTTGAACTAGTAGGGAGCTTTTTGGGCATTTGGAAGAACTACACTCTGTATATTTTACTTTCTCTGCAACTTCTAGTTTTAGTTTTCAGAATGTACTTTTCATTTATGCTTTCCATTCCCAGAGCTATGAACAACTAAACCCCTTTCATTGGGTTAGGGAGCTCTGTTGTAATTTGATGGATCAATAATAGTTTTCATTATTCTTCTTCTTTCTTTTCTCTTGATTTTACTAGAAAGCTTTCAATCTTTATCCAATTGGGTAGTTGTCTTGGAAAAGAAGCTATTCATACTTGGATCTCTTTGGAACCTTGGAAGAGGAATGAAGAGATCATGCTAGAAATGCTTTCTCATGTTGGACCAAATTTGGGTTTGGATGGATATAGTGACATATAATCCTACCAATACTTTGATTTGGGAATACATGTGGTATAATCAGTGACCATACTTCATCTCTTCTCATAAGAAATTAGACCAAGGAATTGGCTATTGATCAAGATTTGAGAGATTGAATTACCAAGGAATTGGAATCCAATCACTTAAGATTGCCAAGGAGATCAATGAATGAATTGATTGAGGAAGAGATGAGAATGAACTTGATCCGGAGAATACAACATCTCCTGAGCCCAATGAATCCCCCATTTCTGATCTTACCTATTCTCTTTACTTTCTGCCATTTACTTTTATGTTCATTTTTCCAAATCCCCATTTAAGATTCTGCAATTTACTTTCCGCCATTTACATTTTGCTCTTTATTTCCAGCATTTACACTTTCTGTTATTTACTTTTCCGCCATTTATGTTTCTGCAAATATCAACTCAATTTCTGCGTAGCTCAGCTAGAACATTCCTCTGATTAAAGTTGCTTGACCAATCATTCCCTGTGGGATTCGACCTCACTCTATCGTGAGTTTTTACTTGACGACAATTCGGTATACTTGCCGAGGGAAATTTGTTGAGAGACAGGTTTTCGTGCATCATTGACTCAGCAAGTCAATATGATTTCTCAATGTCTGTCTGGCATGCAAGCAGCAACATGCAGTACCAAAGAAGCTTCATCTGAAGAAGAAGCTTATGATCCTGAGAATCTGGCAATGGAAGAGGTGAATTACATGGGAGAACCCTATGGAAACACCTATAATCCTTCATGGAGAAATCATCCAAATCTCTCATCGAAGGACCAACAGAAGCCTCAACAAGGCTTCAACAACAGTAATGGTGAAAGAAATAGGTTTAGCAATAGCAAGCCTTTTCCATCATCTTCTCAGCAACAGACAGAGAATTCTAAGCAGAGCCACTCTGACTTAGCAACCATAGTCTCTGATTTAAATAAGACCACTCAAAGTTTCATGACTGAAACAAGGTCCTCCATTAGAAATTTGGAGGCACAAGTGGGTCAGCTGAGTAAGAAAGTTACTGAACTCCCTCCTTGTACTCTCCTAAGAAATACAGAAGAGAATCCAAAAAGAGAGTGCAAGGCCATCAACATAACCCACACGGCCGAACCTGGAGAGGAGGAAGAGGCAGTGATCTCCACTGAGGAAGACCTCAATGGACATCTACTGGCCTCCAAGGAGTTCCCTAATGAGGAACCATGGGAATATGAGGCTCATACTGAGACCATAGAGATTCCATTGAATTTACTTCTGCCATTCATGAGCTCTGATGAGTATTCTTCCTCTGAAGAGGATGAAGATGTTACTGAAGAGCAAGTTGCTAAGTACCTTGGAGCAATCATGAAAAATGCTAAGTTATTTGGTAATGAGACTTGGGAGGATGACAGCCCCTTGCTCACCAAAGAACTGGATGACTTGACTAGGCAGAGATTACCTCAGAAGAGACAGGATCCTGGAAAGTTCTCAATACCTTGTACCATAGACACCATGACCTTTGAGAAGGCTCTGTGTGACCTAGGGTCAAGCATAAACCTCATGCCTCTCTCTGTAATGGAGAAGCTAGGGATCCTTGAGGTACAAGCTGCAAAAATCTCACTAGAGATGGCAGACAATTTAAGGAAACAGGCTTATGGACTTGTAGAGGATGTCTTGGTAAAGGTTGAAGGCCACTACATCCCTGCTGATTTCATAATCCTAGACACTGGGAAGTGTATGGATGAATCCATCATCCTTGGCAGACCCTTCCTAGCCACAGCAAAAGCTGTGATTGATGTTGACAGAGGAGAATTGGTCCTTCAAGTGAATGTGGACTCCCTTGTGTTTAAAGCTCAAAGATCTCCCTCTGTAACCATGGAGAGGAAGCATGAAAAGCTTCTCTCAATGCAGATTCAAATAGAGCCCCCACATTCAAACTCTAAGTTTGGTGTTGGGAGGCCATCATCATGCTCTGAGTATCTGTGAGGCTCCATGAGAGCCCACTGTCAAGCTATTGACATTAAAGAAGCGCTTGTTGGGAGGCAACCCAATTTTATCATATTTTCCATTGTTATTTTATGTTTTCTGTAGGTTGATGATCATGTTAAGTCACAAAAACAACTGAAAAAGAAAAAACAGAAGGAAAAACAGTATTAAAAACACACACCCTGGAGGAGAAGCTTACTGGCGTTTAAACGCCAGTAAGGGTAGCAGAATGGGCGTTAAACGCCCAGCCTGGCATCATTCTGGGCATTTAACGCCAGAAAGAGGCACAGAGCTGGCGTTTAACGCTAGAAAAGGGCACAGAGCTTGCGTTTAACGCCAGAAATGGGCACAGAGCTGGCGTTAAACGCCAGAAAGGGGAGAAAAGCTGGCGTTAAACGCCAGAAATGGGCAGCAACCTGGCGTTTAACGCCAGGACTGGCACAGGAAGGGGCGTTTACACGCCACATGGTGCAGGGATGAGAACTCCTTGACACCTCAGGATCTGTGGACCCCACAGGATCCCCACCTACCTCATCTCTCTCTCTCTTCT
The DNA here is from genome assembly GCF_003086295.3 of Arachis hypogaea. Lineage (NCBI taxonomy): Eukaryota > Viridiplantae > Streptophyta > Magnoliopsida > Fabales > Fabaceae > Arachis > Arachis hypogaea. The sequence continues at coordinate 81,352,047 of NC_092047.1, forward strand.
TCACACATTTCCATAACACCCTTCCCCAAATACCCTTCACCAATCACCTCAATACCTCTTCCCCAAATATCCCTCACCTATCAAATCCTACCCTCTTCTTCATAATCTCTTCACCAATCCACATCCATCCATCATAAAACCCCACCTACCTCACCATTCAAATTCAAACCACTTGCCCTCCCAAACCCACCCACACATGGCTGGACCCTACCCCTCTCTCCACTCCTATATAAACCCTTCATCCCTCCTTCATTTTCACACATCACAAACACTTCTTTCCCCACTTGGCCGAATCACTCCCACTTCTCCATCTCCTCCATTTTCTTCTTCTACTCTCTTCTTTCTTCTTTTGCTCGAGGACGAGCAAACATTCTAAGTTTGGTATGGGTAAAAGCTAAAGCTTTTTGTTTTTCCATAACCATTTATGGCACCAAAGGCCGGAGAAACCTCTAGAAAAAGGAAAGAGAAGGCAAAAGCTTCCACCTCCGAGTCATGGAAGATGGAGATTCATCTCAAGAGTGCTTCAAGACCACTTCTATGAAGTTGTGGCCAAGAAGAAGGTGATCCCCGAGGTCCCTTTCAAACTCAAAAAGGGTGAATATCCAAAGATCCGACATGAGATTTGAAGAAGAGGTTGGGAAATTTTCACCAACCCCATTCAACAAGTCGGGATCTTAATGGTTCAAGAGTTCTATGCCAATGCATGGATCACCAAGAACCATGATCAAAGTGTAAACCCGGATCCAAAGAATTGGCTTACAATGGTTCGGGGGAAATGCTTAGATTTCAGTCCGAAAAATATAAGATTGGCATTCAACTTGCCCATGATGCAAGAAGATACATGCCCCTACACTAGAAGGGTCAACTTTGATGAAAGGTTGGACCAAGTCCTCATAGACATTTGTGAAGAGGGCATTCAATAGAAGAGAGATTCAAGAGGGAAGCCGGTTCAACTAAGAAGGCATGACCTCAAGCCTGTGGCTAGGGGATGGTTGGAGTTCATCCAACGCTCAATCATTCCCACTAGCAACCGGTCTGAAGTTACTATAGACTGGGCTATCATGATCCATAGTATCATGATTAAAGAGGAAGTAGAAGTTCATGAGGTTATATCCCTAGAACTCTACAAGGTGGCAGACAAGTCCTCTACTTTGGCAAGGTTTACCTTCCCTTATCTCATTTGTTACCTCTGCAGTTCAGCTGGAATTGACATAGAGGAAGACATCCTCATTGATGAGGACAAGCCCATCACTAAGAAAAGGATGGAGCAAACAAGAGATCCCACTCATGGGCAAGAGCATGAGGAAATTCCTCATCATGAAATCCCTGAGATACCTCAAGGGATGCATTTTTCTCCACAAAACTATTGGGAGCAAATCAACACATTCCTAGGAGAATTAAGTTCCAATATGGGACAACTAAAGGTGGAGCACCAAGAGCATTCCATCCTCCTCCATGAAATTAGAGAAGACCAAAGAGTCATGAGGGAGGAGCAACAAAGGCAAGGAAGAGACATTGAGGAGCTCAAGCACCCCATAAGATCTTCAAGAGGAAGAACAAGCCGCCATCACTAAGGTGGACCCGTTCTTTAATTTTCTTGTTCTTATTTTTCTGTCTTTCGAAAATTATGCTTTATGTTTTATTTATGTTTGTGTCTTACTATATGATCATTAGTGTCTAAGTGTCTTAAAGCTATGAATGTCCTATGAATCCATTACCTTAAATAAAAAGTGTTTTTAATTGCAAAAAGAAAAAGAAGTACATGAATTTCGAATTTTAAAATAGATTAATTATTTTGAGGTGGTGGCAATACTCTTTGTTTTCTGAATGAATGCTTGAACAGTGCATATTTTTGAATTTGTTGTTTATGAATGTTAAAATTGTTGGCTCTTGAAAGAATAATAGAAAAGGAGAAATGTTATTGATAATCTAAAAAATCATAAAAATGATTCTTGAAGCAAGAAAAAGCAGTGAAAGGCTTGCAGAAAAAAATATATGCGAAAAAAAAGAGGCAAAAAATAAAGAAAAAAAGAAGAAAAAGAAAAAGCAAGCAGAAAAAGCCAATAGCCCTTTAAACCAAAAGGCAAGGGTAAAATAAAAAAGATCCAAGGTTTTGAGCATCAGTGGATAGGAGGGCTCACAGGAATAAAATCCTGGCCTAAGCGGCTAAAACAAGCTGTCCCTAACCATGTGCTTGTGGCGTGAAGGTGTCAAGTGAAAAGCTTGAGACTGAGTGGTTAAAGTTGTCGTCAAAAGCAAAAAGAGTGTGCTTAAGAGCTCTGGACACCTCTAATTGGGGACTCTAGCAAAGCTGAGTCACAATCTGAAAAGGTTCACCCAATTATGTGTCTGTGGCATTTATGTATCCGGTGGTAATACTGGAAAACAAAATGCTTAGGGTCACGGCCAAGACTCATAAAGTAACTGTGTTCAAGAATCAACATACTGAACTAGGAGAATCAATAACACTATCTGAATTCTGAGTTCCTATAGATGCCAATCATTCTGAACTTCAAAGGATAAAGTGAGATGCCAAAACTGTTCAGAAGCAAAAAGCTAAGAGCCCCGCTCATCTAATTAAGACTGATCTTCATAGATGTTTTCGGAATTTATTGTATATTCTCTTCTTTTTATCCTATTTGATTTTCAGATTGCTTGGGGACAAGCAACAATTTAAGTTTGGTGTTGTGATGAGCGGATAATTTATACACTTTTTGGCATTGTTTTTAGTATGTTTTTAGTATATTCTAGTTAGTTTTTATTATGTTTTTATTAGTTTTTAAATAAAAATTACATTTCTGGAATTTACTATGAGTTTGTGTGTTTTTCTGTGATTTCAGGTATTTTCTGGCTGAAATTGAGGGACCTGAGCAAAAATCTGATTCAGAGGCTAAAAAAGGACTGCAGATGCTGTTGGATTCTGACCTCCCTGTACTCGAAGTGGATTTTCTGGAGCTACAAGAGCCCAATTGGCGCGCTCTCAATTGCGTTGGAAAGTAGACATCCTGGGCTATCCAGCAATATATAATAGTCTATACTTTTCCCGAGATTTGATGGCCCAAACCGGCCTCCCAAGTCAGCATAAAAGTTCTGGCGTCAAAACGCCAGAACCGGCATAAAAGCTGGAGTTAAACGCCCAAACTGGCACAAAAGCTGGCATTTAACTCCAAGAAAAGTCTCTACATGTGAAATCTTCAATGCTCAGCCCAAGCACACACTAAGTGGGCCCGGAAGAAGATTTCTGCATTAATTACCTATTTCTGTAAACCCTAGGCTACTAGTTTTCTATAAATAGGACCTTTTGCTATTGTATTTTCATACTTGACTCATATAATCTTTCGAACTTGTATGTTCATGTTTTGGGGGGCTGGCCTCACGGCCATGCCTAGACCTTTTGTTCTTATGTATTTTCAACGGTGGAGTTTCTACACACCATAGATTAAGGTGTGGAGCTCTGTTGTTCCTCATGAATTAATGCAAAGTACTATTGTTTTTCTATTCAACTCAAGCCTATTTCTTCTCTAAGATATACACTCGTTCTTCAATCTGAAGAAGGTGATGATCCGTGACACTCATCATCATTATCACCTATGAACGCATGCCTGACAACCACTTCCGTTCTACTTGCAATAGCTTGAGTGCGTATCTCTTAGCCTCCTGGTTCATGACGCATGGTTGCCTCGTCTGACAACCAAACCTTCCATTCCATGAGATCAGAGTCTTCGTGGTATAGGCTAGAATTATTGGCAGCATTCCTGAGATCTGGAAAGTCTAAACCTTGTCTGTGGTATTCCGATTAGGATCTGGAAAGGGATGACTGTGACGAGCTTCAAACTCGCGAGTGTTGGGCGTGTGACAGACGCAAAAGGATCAATGGATCCTATTCCAACATGATCGAGAACCGACAGATGATTAGCCGTGCGGTGACAGTGCATTTGGACCATTTTCACTGAGAGGATGGGAGGTAGCCATTGACAACGGTGAAACCCAACATAAGCTTGCCATGAAAAGGAGTACGAATGATTGGAAGAGGGCAATAGGAAAGTAGAGGTTCAGAAGGAACAAAGCATCTTCATACGCTTATCTGAAATTCTCACCAATGAATTACATAAGTATCTCTATCTTATTTTATATTTTATTCATCTTTTAATTATCAATTCTCCATAACCATTTGAATCCGCCTGACTGAGATTTACAAGATGACCATAGCTTGCTTCAAGCCGACAATCTCCATGGGATCGACCCTTACTCATGTAAGGTTTATTACTTGGACGACCCAATACATTTGCTGGTTAGTTGTGTGGAGTTGTGACAAAGAGTTGAGATTACAATTGTGCGTACCAAGTTGTTGGCACCATTGATGCTCACAATTTCTTGCACCGATGATCTCATGACTTAAAACAAAGCTTTGATGCACCTTGTTTGTTTGATTTCAGGACAAAGGAAGCAAAGAAGAGCCACGTTAGGAGCCACGTTAGTCTCAATAACGTGACCACTAACGTGGAAAGGGAGCAAGCTTGCAACATTAGTGGTAAATTTACCACGAATAACGCCCTCGAATGCCATCATAGCCCACGTTAGTTGCCACGTTAGTTACACTAACGTGGGAACTAACGTGGAAGAAAGGCGAGCTCCAATGTTAGTGGTGAAAGTGAACACCACTAATGCCACACTAAGCCACGTTAATCCCATTAACGTGGACTCTAACGTGAGGTAAAGAAGAGGTCGCAAGCATTAGTGACACTCACCTTTGTCACTAACGCTAGGCCAAGCTTGTATTGCCTACGTTAGTGGTGTCACGTTAAGACCACTAACGTGAAAGGTAACGTGGAGCAATAAATTATAGGCCAACGTTAGTGACACTCACCTTTGTCACTAACGTTGGAGATGGCAAGCATACCCACGTTAGTGGCCACGTTAGTTACACTAACGTGGAGAACTAATGTGGGAAAGAGGGGCACTTTGAAACGTTAGTGACAAAGGTGATTGTCACTAACGCTCTCGAAGCTTGAGCATGCCCATGTTAAGGGCCACGTTAGTTACACTAACGTGGAAGAAAGGGACAAAGAGCAACGTTATTGGTAAAGGTGAGTGCCAATAACGTTTGCGAAGGGCTAAGAGGCCACGTTAGTGATAAAGTTATCGTCACTAACGATCTCGAACCCAATTTTACACTTAAGGTTAACGCCACTAACGTCCTAACTAACTCCCATCATGCCTAACTCACACTTTCTTTGCAAGCAAAGCTGAGCCCACTAGAGACTGTAACTCCCTCAACTGAAGATCAAAGGCCCATATCCAAGACTTGAAGAGCTAACTAGAAGATCTGAAGAGTAGTATATATAGGGATAGTTTTGAATTGAAAAAGGAGATCCGGAATTTGAGAACTATACTCTGTATATTTTACTTTCTCTGCAACTTTTAGTTTAATTTTCAGAATGCACTTTATATTTTTGCTTTCCATTTCTAGAGCTATGAACAACTAAACCCCTTTCATTGGGTTAGGGAGCTCTGTTGTAATTTGATGGACCAATAATAGTTTTCATTATTCTTCCTCTTTCTTTTCTCTTGATTTTACTAGAAAGCTTTCATTCTTCATCCAATTGGTTAGCTATCTTGGAAGAGAAGCTCTCAATAATTGGATCTCCTCGGAACCTTGGAAGAGGAATGAGGAAATCATACTAGAATTGCTTTCTCATGCTGGACCAAATTGGGGTTTGGATGGATATAGTGACATATAATCCTACCAATACTTTGATTTGGGAATGCATGTGGTATAATCAGTGACCAAACTTCATCTCTTCTCATGAGCAATTAAATCAAGGAATTGGGCAATTGTTCAAGCTTAGAGAGATTGGGTTGCCAAGGAATTGGAATCCAATCACTTAAGATTGCCAAGGAGATCAATGAATGCATTGATTAAGGAAGAGATGAAAATGAACTTGATCCGGAGAATGCAACATCTCCTAAGCCCAATGAATCCCCCATTTCTGATCTTACCCATTCTCTTTATTTTCTGCCATTTACTTTTCTGCTCATCTTCCCAAATCCCCATTTAAGATTCTGCAATTTACTTTATGCCATTTACATTCCGCCATTTATTTCCAATATTTACATTTTTTGTTATTTACTTTTCTGCAATTCCTCAACTCAATTTCTGCTTAGCTCAACTAGAACATTCCTCTAACTAAAGTTGCTTGACCAATCAATCCATGTGGGATTCAACCTCACTCTATTGTGAGTTTTTACTTGACGACAATTCGGTATACTTGCCGAGAGAAATTTGTTGAGAGACAAGTTTCCGTGCATCAGTTACCATCGCGTTGTGCTTGTGCGGAACCTACAACGTGTTTTGAGGCATCGCACATGATCTCAAAAGGTTGATTCCAATTTGGGCTTCGCACAATAGGAGCTGTGGTTAACGCTTCCTTCAACTTGTCAAAAGCCTCTTTGCAATCTTCACTGAAATGAAATTCCACATCCTTTTGTAGTAGGTGGGAGAGAGGTAAAGCAACTTTGCTAAAGTCTTTGATGAACCGACAATAAAAGCCTGCATAACCAAGGCAAGAACGGATCTCCCTCACCAAGGAGGGGTAAGGTAAACTCGAAATGACATCGATCTTAGCCGGGTCGACGGAGATTCCATCTTTAAAGACAATATGACCCAATATTATACCTTGCTTCACCATGAAGTGAAACTTTTCAAAATTCAAAACAAAGTTAGTATTGGTGCATCGCTCTAGTATCCTAGCTAAGATCCCTAAACAAGCATCAAAGGACCTACCATACACAATGAAATCGTCCATGAAGACTTCCATACAATCTTCCAAAAGATCCGAGAAAACACTTGTCATGCATCTTTGAAACATTGCCGGTGCATTGCATAAGCCAAACGACATTCTCTTATACGCAAACGTTCCAAAGGGGCAAGTAAAAGTAGTTTTCTCCTGATCCTCAAGAGTTATGTGAATTTAAAAGTATCCTGTATATCCATCTAAAAAGCAGTAATGGGATTTACCTGTCAAGCGATCCAACATTTGGTCAATGAACGGCATCGGGTAGTGGTCCTTCCTCGTTGCTTGATTCAGCCAGCGGTAATCAATGCACACTCACCAAGTATTCTGGACTTGGGTGGCCACAAGCTCTCCACTCTTCGTCTTCACCATTGTTACCCCGGACTTCTTTGGCACTATTTGGACCAGACTTACCCATTCACTATCAGAAATGGGGTAAATGATGTCCGCTTCCAAGAGGCGAGTTACTTCCTTCTTGACTACATCAAGGATTGTGGGATTTAGCCGTCTTTGTGGTTGTCGGACCAGCTTAGCACCTTCTTCCAAGAGAATCCTATGGAGGCACACTTGAGGACTTATTCCCACAATGTCGCTTAGGCTCCATCCAATCACCTTCTTATTCTTCCGGATAACCTCAAGGAGTTGTTGCTCTTCTTGATTGGAGAGATCGGTTGCCACTATCATCGGAAATTTATGTTCCTCGTCAAGGAATGCATATTTAACATGAGGTGGTAGTGGTTTCAAATCTTCCCTTGCTTCTTGGTGGGGTAACTTATCCTCTTGGTTGTGGAGACTTGGTGGGTCACTTCCATCTTCTTCATCACTTAACCCTCTTTGAAGATCATGGTGGCTATCTACCTCAAGTTCGTTCTTTAATGAGGGAAAAATGATTCCACACAAACTCATCGGCAAGTGTACCGGGTCGCATCAAGTAGTAAAACTCACAAAAAGTGAGGTCGATCCCACAGGGATTGATGGATCAAGCAACTTTAGTGAGGTGATCAGTTTAGTCAAGTAGACAGTGGTGAATTGAATGAAATTAAACTAACAGAGAGTGAATTGCAAGAATTATAAATTGCAGAAAGTAAATTTGATAGAATCTTAAAGAGCAAGAAATATGAAGTGCAGCAAATGTAAAGGGGATTGGGTGCAAGGAATTTAAAGAAAGCAGTAAATCAGAATTCAGAACAATTGCAAAAGATGTAAATGTGCAGTAAAGTAAATCAAGCTCAATGTAAACGGAAATGTAAAATCGCAGAAGAACAGAATGGCACAGAATTACAGGAAGAATTAAATTGCATAAGCTAAATTGGATTCAATACTCAAATGTGACAATTGCAAAAAGATAAAAGTGTATCAAACTATGCTAAGCTCTCTGGAGTCTCTAATCCTCCAAGAGAGATCTAGAGTCTCTAATCCTCCAGCCTGAGCCTCTATTCTACTCCTACTCCTACTGTGCGCTTGTCCTAATGAATGAAACTGATGCCTTTATATAGGCTTTACAAAATAAAAATGAAATTGCAAACAAATTACAAATAAAATGAAATTCTCTGCTTGCTTTGGAGCTTCAATGGGCTTGAAATCAGATTAATTGAACCAAAATTCTGCTCCCAGGAGAACGTAGCGTTTTAAAATTGAGTGCAGCGTTCATTCACCCACGCGTACGCGTCCCTCACGCTTGCGCGTGCCTTGCATTTTCGCCCATCGACGCGTACGCATCATGTACGCATACGCGTCACCATCAGTCTTCAGCTCCAGCATGCTCGCGCACCATGATCACGCGTACGCGCCCTCAGTAGCGTTAACTTAGTGAGAGCTACGTTGGCTTAGTGAGCGCTGCCCACGCGTGCACGTCGTCTATGCGTGCGCGTGGGTGGCAAAATATCCAATTCAGGCTTTAGCGCCAACCACGCGTGAGCGTGCTTTGTCCCAGGTGCTCCATCGACGCGTGCGCGTCGGTTGCAAAACTTTGCCTCCAATTTTTAATCTACCCGAAAACGCTGGCTTACTGAACGTAGCGCTCTCTTCAAAAATGAGCGCCAACCACTTCCACGCGTACGCGTGGGTCTTCAACATTTGTTGCTCGACACGTTTTTATGCCAAGAATGCTTTCCTTGTTTAAATCATGGGCCACGCTTTTAAAAGTGTGGCCTAAGGCTCCAAAGTGTGCCCCAGAATTCCTCTTTTCTCCTTTTTAGCTTATTTTGTGCTTTTTTGCTTCTTTTTCCACTCATTTCCTACAAAGTTTATAGAATCAAAAGATCAAAGCAATATACTATTTAAGAACAAAAATACTTGCTATTTAAGCACTAATCATCAATTTCTTGAATGAAAAAGTATAGAAAAACATGACAAGATGACATGTTATCACAACACCAAACTTAAACCTTGCTTGTCCCCAAACAAGAGAAGAATCATGCAGTAAATTTTGACAAACCATGGTAGGAAGAATAGCAAGTTAATGTTCATGGTTGGCTAGTTTTCTATGCATGCTACAACCACAAAAGAAATGTAGATGATTGATGCTTCTATCTGGCTCATTTTATAAAATCTTTCCCTTATATTTCTTCCTTGAAACAAGCTTTTTATTTTCTTATTAGCTTCTCCTTTTGGGTGCTTTGCCCCGTGAGTTGATAACAAAGCTACGATTCTAAATGCTTTATTTTCAAGTATTACCACTTGATACATAAGCACCACAATCATTTAATTAGAGGACTTCATTAAGCTCATTTGTTTCTTTTCCTTACTCTCTAATCATTGATGCTCAAAGCCTTGAGCTTTGAGGGAGTGCTTTTGCATTTGAGCCTAGCCTTGACTCTAAGTGTTTTATTTTCAAGCTTTTTGTCTGATACATAAACACCACAAGTACTTAACAATTGAATTGTTATTGGTACTCAGAGCCTTCAGCTTTCTCATTCTTTTCCTTTTTCTTTTCTTACCTTAATTTGCAATTGCTTTTTCAAGGTTTTCATGATTTCAAAAAAAATTTCATAAAATGTCCTAGATGAAAACTTTAATTAAATAAAATCCAATGCAATTGAGCAACAATTAACCATACTAGCCTTCCAATACTCATAAGCTCATGCTTCTTCTTTAATTCCTTGTTTGTTTATGATCATAATACTCTATTGCTTTTGAACTCACAGAATTTCAAGTTGGTAGTCATGATTGTCACAGCAAGATGTTACCAATCAAAAATCAGGCTATGCTTATTCATACCACACATGTATACAGAGAAGATAAAGACAATCATGCAATTTACAGTGCTGGAAATAAGTAGGAGGGAAAAGGAACGTTACCACCTTGTAGTTCATCTTCACTGTTGTTGTCCTTTTCCTCCCATTCTTCCCTTTCCCATACCAACTTAGAGTGTTTTGCTCATCCTCAAGCAACAATTAGAACAATGGTGATGGGGTCTAGAATGGACCATGAGTGTCTTACACAATAAAATCTTAGTATTACATGTGTTTAAGCAAGCAAAATGAATAATAACAATGAAGGCACAGAGAAACAAAGACATTATGATTACAGAAATAAGAGGGTGTGCATGATATATTGCATAAAAGATAAGTGGCACACCAAACTTAGTGTGATACTTCCACTTGGAATTGATGCAAGTATCCAGTAAAGATTGAAAGCAAATTTTGTTGCATAGCAACACCAAACTTAGAATGCAACCATATGTCAATTATTTTAACTAAAACAAAGGCAACTGTTATATGTTAAATACAATTACCAAGGGAAGAATCTGTCATGAATAAGAATTTCTTGGTAAGGTATTTAACAAGAACAGTTAGAGAGCAAAATAAAAGAAAGCATTAAAAACAAAGAAATGACTAAAGCAAAGAGGAAAATAGAAAAAAATCAAACCAAAAGAAAGATAAAACTGCAGAGGCATTATGATTATGCAGACAAGTGGTGTTGCTGAATAAATTGCATATAAAATAAGTGGCACACCAAACTTAGAATCTCAGTGTGACACTTTCATTTTTGATTTGATGCAATCATCCAGAAGGATTGAAAACAAATTGTTGCAGGGCAACACCAAACTTAGAATGTAATCATATGCCAATTTATTGAAATTTAAACAAAGAAGACAGAGAAAATAAACAAAGCAAAGGAATAAAATGTTACCTAAGGTTGGGTTGCCTCCCAACAAGCGCTCTTTTAGTGTCATTAGCTTGACATGTTGTTCTTCACTTTCTTTCTCTTCTTCCAATTTGTTAAGAGGAATGACCTCAAGGGGGGAGAAGATTCAGCTATTGTCCCCTGTCTTGGTCTCTCCTCAGCAAGCTTCCTTTTGTTATTTGCTAGATTGAACTTGCTTGCTGGATCAGGGATAGGATCGGTGCTCTTGTTAGTTACCTTCACTTCTTGGATATCAATACTTGGTGGTTGTGTAATGGTTGGAGCATTATCTTCATCAAAAGCCTTTTGAATTGGTGGTTCAATGAGCCATTCTTCTATGCAACTTTCTGCCTCACTTGAGTTTGGATTTCCTTGATTGTCTTCCTCACTTTCTTGTTCTTCCACTTCCTCTTTTGCACTCAACATTTGACTTAATAGCACTTTCATGGAGGAGGTTTGTTGTTCTTTCCAAGATTTCTTCATCTCCTCTTCATATCTTTCAATTACGGATTCAAGTGTTGAGAGTCTTTGGTTCAGGGAAGTCTGTGGTGGTTGTGAGTTTTCATATTCCTTTGTCATCTCAAGTGGCTTCTATGGATATGCAATTTCAGGTTCAAATACCTCCACCACCTCATTCTTTATTAAAATTTTGCTTGCACAGGGGCCTCTTCATCTTGCTTCTCCACTTCCTCCTTTACATCCACCAATTGATCTTCATCTTCATTGCTTAGCAATTCTTTGTTTTTCCTTGCTTGCTCTAGATATCCATCCATCTTATTGTAGAGGATTTCTTATTCTTTCCAAGAGTCTATAGATGTTTATAGGTATTGTTCAATTGCTAGCTCAAGGGATGAAGGTTGAGAGTAATTTTGTGGGCTTGGATGTGTTGTAGTGATGTTTTGAGGGGCATGGAATAAATTTTGTAAATTGTAGAATGAATTTTGTGGTTGGTATGGATCGTGGAGGAAACTTTGTGTTAAGGCATCATCAAGTGATGAAGAGTTTTCACATGAGAAACTGCGAGGTGAGGTTGGACAATTTTGCATGAATGAATTGAAGGTTTGCTCAAGTGATGATGGCTCTTGATAAGTAGAGTATGAACTGTCAAATGCTCTCTTGTTTTGATCCTCCCATCCACAATGTGAATCATTGTAGAATTGATCATTTTGTGGCTCTGGGGAGCAATCTTCCAAGTATGTATCGACAGTATAATCAAGTGATAATGTCTTTGAATGATTAGAATATGTAGCATTGAAATTCCCTTCCCAGCCATAGTTTGTGTCAGTGTCATAACAGTATGAGTCACTTTGTGGTTCTGGGAGGAAATTTATTTCACTTGATTCTTTACATTCTTGTTGATATGCCCAGTCACCATGAAGATAATGACCTAAATCATCTTGTGGTGGTGGGCAATATCTCATGAAATTGTCTTGATCATTTTTTGAAGCATATTCCCATTGATTGGGTTGCTCAGAATCTGTTAATTCTTGGTGATACTCCCAGCCACCATTAGGATATTGATATGAATCATTTTGTGGGGTTGGGTAATATTCCATGAATTTGTCTTGCTCATCTTGTGGCTTTGAAGCATATCTCCATTGATTAGAGTATTCAGAATCTGTGATTTCTTGGTGATATTTCCAACCACCATTAGAATAATCAATTGGTGATGGTGGGTAATATCCCATAAAATTTGTTTGATCACAGGATGAGTTGAACTCCATTTGAATTTTGTAAAACACATCACCAATGAAAAATTGAAATTCATGTCACAGAGAAGAATTTCTTAGTGAGACAATAACTCAAACACCTTGGTATCAGCCAAAATAGAAAATTAAAAGAACAAAAATAAAAAAATGCTTAATCTAGATTTCTCACCCACTTAATCATTGTCAATCTATATCAATCCCGGCAACGGCGCCAAAAACTTGATGAGGGAAAAATGATTCTACACAAACTCACCGGCAAGTGTACCGGGTCGTATCAAGTAGTAAAACTCACAAAAAGTGAGGTCGATCCCACAGGGATTGATGGATCAAGCAACTTTAGTGAGGTGATCAGTTTAGTCAAGCAGAAAGTGGTGAATTGAATGAAATTAAACTAACAGAGAATGAATTGCAAGAATTATAAATTGCAGAAAGTAAATTTGATAGAATCTTAAAGAGCAAGAAATATAAAGTGCAGTAAATGTAAAGGGGATCGGGTGCAGGGAATTTAAAGAAAGTAGTAAATCAGAATTCTGAATAATTGCAGAAGATGTAAAAGTGCAGGAAAGTAAATCAAGCTCAATGTGAACGGAAATGTTAAATTACAGAAGAACAGAATGGCACAGAATTGCAGGAAGAATTAAATTGCATAAGCTAAATTGGATTCAATACTCAAATGTGACAATTGCAGAAAGATAAAAGTGTATCAAACTATGCTAAGCTCTCTGGAGTCTCTAATCCTCCAAGAGAGATCTGGAGTCTCTAATCCTCCAGCTTAAGCCTCTATTCTACTCCTACTCCTACTGTGCGCTTGTCCTAATGAATGAAACTGATGCCTTTATATAGGCTTTACAAAATAAAAATGAAATTGCAAACAAATTACAAATAAAATGAAATTGCTATTCTAACTATCTCTTGTGCCTTTGAGTGATGTCAATGGGCTCTGCTTGCTTTGGAGCTTCAATGGGCTTGAAATCAGATTAATTGAACCAAAATTCTGCTCCCAGGAGAACGTAGCGTTTTAAAATTGAGCGCAGCGTTCATTCACCAACGCGTACGCGTCCCTCACGCTTGCGCGTGCCTTGCATTTTCGCCCATCGATGGATACGCGTCATGTACGCGTACGCGTCATCATCAGTCTTCAGCTCCAGCATGCTTGCGCGCCATGATCACGCGTACGTGCCTTCAATAGCATTAACTTAGTGAGAGCTACGTTGGCTTAGTGAGCGCTGCCCACGCGTGCGCGTCGTCTGCGCGTGCGCGTGGGTGGCAAAATATTCAATTCAGGCTTTAGCGTCAGCCACGCGTGAGCATGCTTTGTCCCAGGTGCTCCATCGACGTGTGCGCGTCAAGCACGTGTGTGCGTCGTTTGCAAAACTTTGCCTCCAATTTTTAATCTGCCCAAAAATGCTGGCTTATTGAATGTAGCTCTCTCTTAAAAAATGAGCGCCAACCACTTCCACGCGTACGCGTGGGTCTTCAACATTTGTTGCTCGACGCGTGCGCATCTTGTACACGTGCGCGTCGTGACGTTTTTGCGCCAAGAATGCTTTCCTTGTTTAAATCATGGGCCACGCTTTTAAAAGCGTGGCCTAAAGCTCCAAAGTGTGCCCCAGAATTCCTCTTTTCTCTGATTTAGCTTTTTTGCTTCTTTTTCCACTCATTTCCTACAAAGTTTATAGAATTAAAAGATCAAAGTAATATACTATTTAAGCACAAAAATACTTGCTATTTAAGCACTAATCATCAATTTCTTGTATGAAAAAGTATAGAAAAATATGACATGATGACATGTCTTAATTCTTTCTCCCATCTTCAATGAAATTCTCGCCCCCATCAATAGATTCCTCCTTCGGAAGAGCGGGTTGAGGATTCATCTCATTAAGCAACTCACTTCCTTCTGGAGTTATAGCATCAATGCTAGACCTCGGAGTTGATGTGTGTGGCAAGGGCGGAGGAGCAAGGTTAATAAGAGTGAAGTGAGAGGGTGCTAGACGTGACAAAGCCTCGGCAAGAGTTGCCATGCAATTCTCTTACTTCCTTTGAAATTTCCTTTGCTCTTAGATGTTGGCTTGAAAGCTAGGCTCTCCATAAGAGAAGTTAATGGGGATAGGATGGTGGTGGAAGCTAGGTTGTCCCAAGTGAGGCGGTAGGTAGATGGGTGGAGAGGGAATTGGTGGTGAAAAAGGTAAAGGAGCTTGAGGATATGATGGTTGCATTTCATGTAGAGGGCATAGAGCATGAGCATATGGAGGGGCAAAATGGTAGTGAGGACGTATTCCACTAGGTGTGAGAGTTTGCTAGGCATTAAGATCGTAGGGCCTTGCAACGGTCCTTATTGCCAAGAGTTGATTGCTTGTGACCCTTCCTCGAATTGACATCCCATACCTTGAGGTGAACCAACGTCGGAATCGCTACCCCCTACAACATGATAACAACTAGACTCCAAGCCAAAAGGGTGATAGTTCATGATGAATAGGAAGAATAGAACGCAATGATATCAACAAAAGTAATGAACAAATGAGTATATATGTCCTAATTATATCCACTCGTCTAGGGCTAAACAAACAAAAAGTGTCAATTGCTATCTATACTAAGATAGAGGTGCCTCCTACCAAATAATGCCTAGTAGCAAACCAAAAATCAAATATCCACACTATTCACATATTTACAACAACCAAAATTGTAGCACTCATTGCACTTAAAGTGAACTCCCCAGTAACGGCGCCAAAACTTGATAGGCGAGCAGCCAATATGCATATAGGTTAGGAACTCGATTATCCAAAAATTGGAGTTAGCATTGTAAGTATAGTCCTAACCCAACAAGTCAGCTGTCGATCAAATTAGAAATTCAGAAAATGTGTCACATTTCAAAATTAATTCAAAACTGAGAGTATTTGACTCCCGAGTCGTCTCCCAAGGAGTACTTTTAGAACAATGAGTGTGCAAATCCGGTTGTAGTGATCAATGGGTTGTCAATGAAGAAATGAACATATAAAGCAATAAAAGAACATGAAAAGTTATAATGATTGAACTAATGAAGAAATTAAAGAACCGACTATGTAATATAAACAAGTAAAGTATTAAAGAGATCAACATAGAAGTATATGAAAGATTAAAAGCATCAAAAAGAGTCTTGGCTTGGAGTGAGCTAAGGGTCCTTTCCTTGTTGGAACCACAACTATGACAATTATGATGGATTAATCTCACTTGATCAACCCTCACATCGAAAAGTAAGTTAAATGAGCATAAGTGTTCCCAACCCACAAATCCTAAATTGCTTGCTAATTGCCTTAGCAACAAATTAGCGTTAGTGGGAACAAGAACAATTAACAATCCAAGAATTAAAACTAAATGTTGGACATTCCAACTCTAGAAACTCAATTGCTCACTTTACCTAAGCCAAGAACCAAAAATTTAGCCTAAAACCATGTTTGACATTTTTCAAACACTTGGTGGACAAAAACCTTAAACATGGAGAAAATGAAAAAAGGCTTGAAACTAAGAGCAACAATTGATCTCAATCAACAAGAATAACACAAGAAAGCATAAAACAAACATCAAACATCAAATTCATCAACACGAAATTAAAATTGCAAGAAAGAAGCAAAATTGAACTATAACTTGAATTAGAAGAAAGAGTAATGACAATGTAACTATAAAGAGTAATAACAAGAGAATACTTACAATGAAAGCTAGCAAAATCCAAGATCAAAAACGAAAATGAAACTTGAATGTAAAACCCTAATATAAACCCTAATAGAGATGATGAAAAACTTAGAGAAAAACAAACTAAAGCTTCCTACTACTACTCCTAAAGCTACACTAATGATATGCTATCTTATGTTCCTCATTTCCCCTCCAATATGAGCTAGAAGAATTTAGAAATGGGCCTCCAAAGCCCTCAAATCTCGAGTCACATGCCATTTTAGTGAAGTCATGTGTGGACACCTGTGCGGACGCACAGATGCGTGCGTCTGCACACCTTGCGAGAAATCCAGTCCTGTGCGTACACACAAGTAGCTGTGCGCACGCACACTAGGCGATGCTTGAATGGACGCGTGATGCGCTCGAAGCAATCCACGCGCTCTGATTGGGCAGCTGTGCGTATGCATAGGCAACCGTGCGCACGCACACGTCTCTGAGCTCATCTCCTTTGATTCTTCATGTTTCTCCACTTTGCATGCTCTTCTTCCATTTTCTCCAACCCATTCCTACCTTATACACTTGGAATCACTCACAAATAACATCAAGGCATCGAATGGAAGGCAAACAGAATAAAATAAATTAAATTAAGCACAAAAGAACACATTTTCATAATCAAGCGCAATTTGGAAGGAAAGTTCAAAAGCATGCTATTCAATGGAATAAGTGCAAGTTTATATGATGAAAATCTATCAAATTCTAACCAAAAATTATCATCAAATATGGATTCATCAACGCCCTAATAGGTCGGGCCACTTTAAACCGACTAGTAGAAATTGTCTCTACACCTCACTTGTGTCTGAAATTTCCCACTATAGAAGAAATTGCCCCCATAAAGGGAGATCAAAATTTGGCATAAAAGTGTTACAATGAAAGCCTTAATTTAAAAGGCAGCCCAGGTGGAAAAGAGGTCAACACTATCGAGCTCGGTGGTGTCCGAACTCGGGAAGAACTACGTCCCCAACTTGAAGGGAAAATAGAAAAAGTGCAAATCGGAGATCATGCCGACAAGACAACGAGTGTAGGGGCCAACCTAGAGGAAGGTCTAAAAGGACAACTCATTGACCTCTTATGAAGAAACTCTGACATTTTTGCCTGGAAAGCCTTCGATATGTCTAGTATAGATCTCGACTTGATGTCTCACAAACTTGTTGTCTTCCTGGGATCTCGACTTGTTCAACAAAGGAGTCGAAAACTCGGTTACGAAAGGACACAGGTCGTGGAGGAATAGGTGTAGGCATTGTTAGAAGTTGGATTCATAAAGGAGGTAAAATATCAGGTGCACGACTCAAATACTCCTGGAACAGGCCAGCTATGCTCTCTTCACAGATCGTCTAAATCGTCCAAATTGTATTTAACTATCACCGATTTTTCTTCCTGGTATAAACAAAAGGGTTCATCGTTCTCATAAAAAAAAGAAAGGTTAGACATTCTTAATAGCTCGAATTTTAAAAAAATAATTCTTAAAATTATGAAAAGACTCGTCAAAGATAGCAAAAACCTTTCTCCCCTGAACAACCCGAAAGAGACTCATCCTTGTTTTTTGGAATTAGAACTAGAAGGCTTAGTAAGAAAAAAGAAATAAAAGAAGACCTTTGGAGATGGCTGGACATCAAGCTCTCGACACAACAACTAGTATATTTTCAGAAAACCCCAAGAATTAGGGTGCAATTGGGTAGAAGCGACATTACAAGTTCAGAGGACATCAGTCTCAAAATCGGAAAAAGGGAGGCAGACATCTAGCTTCATAACGAAGCAATCATAGGCATAGAAAAGTGGCATTCTGACCAATCATGTCAGGAAAAACATACCTTCTCCTCGGGATCAGAAACAATTATCTCATAATTTCTCTCATCCTCCCGATTTACACACAGCCTATAATGTCTACGAAATTGTTTAGCATACTATCTATCAATTACAGGGATGAGAGTAAGGACAGTTATATCTACCCAGATCAAGTCGAACGAAACTTTGATTAAGATGTTGTGAATTAAAGATCGAGACATAAAAGCTATACCTACAAATACAATA
This sequence comes from Arachis hypogaea, assembly GCF_003086295.3. NCBI lineage: Eukaryota > Viridiplantae > Streptophyta > Magnoliopsida > Fabales > Fabaceae > Arachis > Arachis hypogaea. Next base: position 81,370,411 of record NC_092047.1, read on the forward strand.
AACCAAGAAATTGTCACAAAAGAACTCGGACACCAAACAAAAGAAATTGGGTTGTCATCAACAGAAAAGAAAACACAAATTTGAAAGGTTTCTCACAAAGAAACTCAAGATATAGAAATGGCATCACTTTCAAATAGGTAAAAGTGATACCATTTGGGGACAACACAACTATATCAAAGTTCATAGCAACAATCTCAAGTAATGACAATTTCAAAGGTTTCAAGTAGCGACAGTTTTAAAGAAAACATAAAATTCTTCATCACCAACATTTCAAACCATCATTCAAAGCAAATACAGGTACCACCCAAAGCAATTTAAATAAAATAGAAAATAAGAAAAAGATAGAAAAGAGTACCAACCTTAAAGAAACGTGAAGACAAAGGGGGCACACTGACACTGCAAAAACACGAACGATCCTTTTCGAAATACAAATAAAACTCTGAAAAGATTCAAGATGGAGAAATCTTGCGTGATGGAGCAAAATTGAAAGAAGAAGAGAAAGCAAACATTTCAGAAACAAAAAAGAAAGAAGAGGAAAAAAGTGAAGATTTATAAAGACACAAAGGGAAAAATAGACATTTTGTACCCTTCTTTAAAGGTCATTAACAGACGCAATATTTCAAAAATTTTGAAACACGTCGAATATCCGACCTCTTGAAAGCGGCATACCAGTCAAAGAAAAATGAAGTCACAAATGGTTGAATCCGGCCTTATAAAATCTCAAACTCAAATAAGGGTATAACACTCCAAATTTTTAAAAATTAAATAATGAAATATTTTGAGAAAGATAAAAAAAAAAATTATTATTATTATTATTATTATTATTATTATTATTATTATTATTATTATTATTATTATTATTATTATTATTATTATTATTATTATTATTATTAAAATTCAAAAGAAACAAAAAAGAAAGAAATTTGGCCGAAGCCAATTGGGAGCAAAAGAAAGAAAATGAAACATGGCTTTATATATATATATATATATATTTGTACAATGGAATATTTGTTCAATGTGTACAATGGAGGTTTATTATAACCATTAGTGTTATCTTTTCCCATTAGCTGAAACTTTTGGGATGAGTGGTATCATGACATGGTATTAGAGCGCTAGATCCGAAAGGTCAAGAGTTCGATCCTTGGTGAACCCCAAAATCAGTTTAAGCTTTTGGGAAGATGTTTATTATCCCTAGTACTCGGATGGTTATTCTAGATAGTATGGGGGATGTTCATTTTATAACTCAATTGTCCATTATACACATTGTACAAATAATTCATTATCTCTCTAACGGGATCCATATATATAATCATGACACATAAGTCCCTCATGTGTCCCTTTAATACTAATTAATCATTCTTCCTTCATTAATAAAAAAGACCGAACCATTTTCTTTGGAGAAAAGAAAGAGAAATGACCGTAGGTAAGGAGAGAACCATGGAATTTTTGAGCTTCCGACTCTGATTTCTTCGATTTGAAACTCCAATAAAAAATTTAATCTTATAAAAGTGTTTGTATCTTCTTCCTCTGTATGTTGGTGTCACTTTTATTTGGTAGAAATTGACATTAATGTAGCTCTCATTTTTCTTGAATTCGGTCAATTAGAGTTCTAGGAGGCACAGACAATTTCTGATGTTTTCCTCTTCAGCAGCTCGGTCAGAAAGCTTCTTCTTCGTTGACTTTGATTTCGTATGGAGGTAGGGGTTCGTTTTAAAATTATAAGTTTTTAATTCATGAATGCTCAAAAGCTTAATGAGTAATTGCAAATAATTTATGACTGTCTGGACCGGTTGAATAATGAATTTGTGTTGGATTTGTGATCGTGAAAATAATTGAATTTAATGAATATATGTTTGATTTCCTAGATGTTTGAGAATGCTAAAGATTCTTATTTGTAGCTGGTTGTGATGAGAATTATCGAAACTGTGGCTATGAATAAATTATGTTTATGTTTTGGTAAAATAATGTAAAAATTGAGAATAGTGTATGGATGGAGATAAGTTAAGGAACGATGAAAGTGAAGGAGCCCGTGAGGATGGTGAAGTCTATTTTAAGGAGAGGTTTTGCCAAGTTTTTGTAAAATATACAAAAAAAAGTGATTTAATTTTGGAAACCTGATTTACAAGCTTATTTTAAAAAATGACTCTATGTTAGAAAAAAATTTTGGTTTACATATTTACTCATAATTGAGAAAAAGATTTTTGTATTAAAAATTTGACTTATTGAAAGTGATCTTTGAGAATTGAAAATAGATTTATAATATTGAATTTGATTTGTTTGAATTATCAAGAAGGGGTTTTTGAGAATTGAAGATAGTTTGGCAGAACCCTTGAAGGGTGGCAAAACCCATATTTTAGAAGAAATGTTGTAGAAATTTTTATAAAACTTCGAGGCTTGTTTAAAGCATTATTTAAAAGAAAATTTGATTTAAGAATCGTATTAATTAATTTTGATTTATTAAGAAAAGTATAATGTTTTAAGTTCAATCTATTAAGAAAAGATTTTGTTTTAAGTTAGGAATTGAATTCGGTTTATTAAAAAAGTGACTTTTATCCTGAATAACAGTTAAAGAAGTTTGGGTATTTAAAAATTAAAGATTTTGATGCTAAGACTGAAAGTATACCTATGAAGTGATGTGAAAATAAGAGTGATTGATTATTTGGTGATGCAGAGGTATGTGTAATTAACCGGTGATGCGGATGTATATTTAATAATGTAGGTGATGCGAAGGTATGTGTATGTAATTGGTGATGAGGAGGCATAATAAAGAGAAAGAAAATAAGAAGCCATGTATAAAAGAGATAACTGGAACGGACAATGAATCATGAAAAGTGTATTTTGAATGGGTCTCGTGCCAAATTGCTAATGCGAAAGGGCCCGCCTAACTGATAGTCTGAGATTGCTAATATGGGAATGTTCGCCTAGCTGATAGCCTGTTTCTACCATAATGCTAAGATATTCTGACTGACATGGGTTCGCCCATGATGATAATTGTGCCTAACTGACACGGTAAAGAAACCATATTTGTGGTTTGTAACAACCCTGATTTTCAAGTACGCGAGATCTTTTCTGAAAGTACAGATTTCTCCGGAGGATCAGCAAGGGGAGAACCTCTGATATATCATCAAGTATCTCAATCCTCATTGTCATTATGTCATCTTTAAGTTAGAACCTTTTATGAGGCAAGCTCGATAACACAGTCACGAAGAACCTAGTTTTTGAACCGTATCGGTTAGGAGTTTTGATTCTGTTTTTCGTAAATAGTCTCAGTTTAATGAACCGGACTCAATTCATGAGAGAAGAGATATAATAGGATAATATTATCATTATATTATTATTAGAAGCTTTTTGAATAATATTATAAGGTTACTTGGTCAGTTTTAGTTAAAAACAGAAAATCGGTTTAACCGGGTTCACAGTTTACTGGTGCAGCTTAGCACCAGCACTCTCTGATGACTTTAGCAATGCTAAGGCCTCATTATTCATATTTTATTCTCATAATAAATATGTTACTAGTGTCATTTATGCTACTAGCTCAGAAAATAATTTTTAGAGAAGTTTTTACGAGTGTTCCGATACATCTAGTTTTAGTAGTTATGCACCTAAGATATTTTAATATTATTTTAACCCACCTCCAAGCCAACCAATCACAACTCACCTTACACCCCCAAGACCTCCAAGGCTGTCTCATTTCATCATTTTGGCCGAAAATAACAAGAGAGAAAAGAGAGAAACCTTCATGAACACTTAATCTTCAAAGCTTGATTTCTTCTGAACTAAAACTCAAATCAAAACTCCGATTTCACCAAAATGATCCTCTCTTCTTTCTCTACATAACTATGTAACTTATCAAGATTGGAAATAAGGTTAGATGGCTGTCCCTTTCCCATTTGAATTCGGTTTCCAAGGAAACATGCTTAAACAAGTATTTTCTTGATGTTCTTCCTTAGATATCTTGATTAGCTTGACTTGTGGGCCAAAGATCTTTTATTTTCTGCACATTTAAGGTGAGGATAACCTTCCTAAGATGCTGCTGAAGTTCTTTTAGTTGATGGTTTAGAGTTTTAAAGTTGTTCTTGATGTGTTTTAGGAGGAAAAAGTGCTTTAAGAACACTTCAAAGAGTAACCGGATTTGGAGTAGCAAATCAAGGTAGGGTTTGACGAATTTAATCTTGATTAATTGTGCTTGAGTGGTGTTATTATGATATGGTTTGGCTGTGCTTGAAATTGATTATTTGTATGAGTAATTCTTGTTGAAATTTTGGTGAAATTTTGATGAAATTTGATGAAATTCAAGCTTTAAAGTTCATGTTCTTGGGGCAGCTGGAAAAACAAAACCCTAGGCTTAAATTGAGGTTCAATTTGTGTTGAAATCATGTAGAAAAGATGGGGTTTTAGTGGCTGCTAATTTATTATGAATTATAGTAAAAATTGGTTGCTGAAAAGACTGAAAAACGGGTAAAAACAGAGAAAGAATTTGAAGAATTTATGAAGAACATGAAGAACACTTTGAGTGTGATGAAGAACAATGAAGAACAGGCTTTAGATCCTTAAAAGGGCAAGGAAGTAAAAATTTTGGTGTTTAAGGGGTTATTTAGTAATTTCTAAAAGTTAGGGTGGTTAAAGTAGAAATATTAAAAGTTACGGGTGGTAAAAAGTGAATTTTAAAGGTTAAAAGTAAAAGGTAAGTTAATTTTCGAAAATTAATGATAAAATAATAAATAATAATATTTAATTAGAAATAATATTTTAATAAAAATAATAAAATAATACGAAAAATGCAGTTTTCTGTAAAAGCTTTAGAAAGACAACTTTAAGCACAGAATCTCATAATTACCTTCATAAAACACTTAGGGAGTGGTAAGAACATATTAGTGAGGCAAAGATAAATAAAAGATAAAAAGTTGAAGAAAAGATAAAAATCGAAGAAAAAGTCTGTAAAGTTTTAATGACAGAAAAACAGACAGAGAATAGCGAACGAACTAGGGCAACATAGTTAGACCTTGAGTTGCGACTAGGGTTAGGTATTATATGAAAAGTTAAAATGTTTCAGTATAGACTTATTGAACCTATACTTGGAACAGGCTAACTATTCATACCGAAATTTACATAAGCTTTAAATACATACGTTAAGCAGAGAAATCAAAGCAGAGTAGAGAAACACAGAGAACAGAGTAACAAGAGTAAAGTAAAGAGATAAAGAGAAGAAGAATAAATATAGATACAGAGAAAGAGTAATCAGAGAAAAGTAAAGAGATACAGAAAAAAAAAAGAGAAACCAGAACAGAGTAAAGAGATATTATATATATATTTGTTGCTTAATGCAACCCAAGAGATATTATATATATATTTGTTACTTAATGCAACCCAAGAGATATTATTTATTTATTTGTTTCTTAATGCAACCCAAGAGATGTTTGTTTATTTATCTGTTACCCTGAGGCAACCCAAGAGTAATTTTCCATTCCCAAGAATATATTTCATGCGAGTAGAAAGCAGAGGCTGTCTCAATAGAGCTGCTAATAATTATATGCGCATTTATTTGAATGGAAAATCGTATCCGGAAAATCGTGAACTCGTGACCGAATAAATGTCGGGAATGCAGGTGCCAACCGACACATGAGCTCATGGCCTGCGCTAGGGCTAGACATGCATCATTCTTATCTGCGCATCATTCTCTATTACATTCCTTTCTGTGTGTGATCTATTTCTTTATGTTTGTCTGCTTGTATGCTATTTCTGTATTTTATTTTCTTGTATTCTTTTGTCTGTGTTCTGCTTTCTATTTTCTCTACTTTCTCATCCTATCTTTATCTTCTGTTTACTACTTCACTATATTATGTTATTCGTCTGCTAATCGACCCCAAATAAATGAACGTAACTAATAACCCCGGCCCTACTAAGAACTCCTCAGTTCTTACCCCCTTCTCTCCCTTCCTCCCCTTCAGATGGAGACAGGCGTGATATTCTATGAGTTCGAGGACCCTTACACCTACGAGGATCCAGTACATCACAGTTACTTCATTATGGGATTGGAGCCTCGTATTAGAAGATATGTGTTACTTAGTCGAGCTTTTCAACATCCTCTATCTAGCCTGCATTTTGACCCCAATGCTCCTTATAACTTTCCCTTATCCTGGTTACATCCTGACGCACCTGGACACCCTTTTTCTGATGATCCCTACGACTTTTCCTTATACTGGTTACACCCTGATGCACCTGGACATCCTTTTCCCGATGATCACAGACACTCTACACCAGCTCAACCCTTGAATGAGGTGGTACCTGAGCCTATCATTCCTGATGACCCCGAGTTAGCTGGTGACTACGTACCTGTGATACCACCAGAGTGGGATTTTCCCCCTGAGCCGATCCCTGACTTTCCACAGCCTGATGAGCCAGCACTACCAGACGGTGGGATAGCTCCTATATACGCGAATGGACCTGTGCTCGCGAATGGTTTTGTATATAGTGACAGCAGTGTTTCTGGTGGATCTGAGGATATAGTTGTAGCTGCGGACGATGAGGAGGAGGAGGATCCTGAGATAGAGATAGAGCAGGATGAGGAGATGGACGAGCCTCATGGCGATTCTCCGAACATCCACGTGTAGATATAGTTTGACTGCGGAAGGGGCATTCTTTTTATGACACTCTAGTCTGACATTATCTGATAGTTAGTCTCTCACTTGTGTTAGTACACCCGAGTGCTAGGAGCTATATAGTGGTTAGGCTAGCCCGGGCGCCAGTTTAGCGGCTTTTTGTATAGGCTAGGCCTTGGGAGTGTCGTGTATATATTAGCTACGTAGGTTGATAAGGATGTGAACTAACTTGATGATGGTTCTAGTTGAACTTGAGAAGGGGGGGTTGAATCAAGTTGGCTTAAAACTTAAAATTTCAAACTCTGTTTTTGCTGTTGCTCGAGTTGTAGGAGATTATTTGAAATTATCTCATACGCAGAACATTAAAAGTGCAGAGAAGAGGAGAAAGAGGCCAGCATGTATCCTGTTTCGGATTCTTAGTGCCATGAATCCTACATCCAGTCTCCACTACAAACCATGGTAGAATTTTCACTATAATTCTCAGGTTACATACACCAATACTATTGAATTACTCCCTAATTCAACTAGTATCTACCCCTAAGCTTTCTTCACCAAAGCTTAGCAACCCCAAAGTGCTATCCCAACTTGGAAGGAGAATCTACACAGATTCAATTCTCACCAAGTGCTAACCCAACTTGGCAAGGGGAACTAATCCTAGTTCATAAACCCAAATTACATCAGAAAAATAGTGGCTATTTTGCATCACTCTTGCCTTTTCTCTCTTGGCTTTTGATCCTCACATAATTGCCTTTTTCAAAACAGAAAATAACGCAAGACAGCCATAACAAAAAATCAGAATTAAGCTTGAGTAGAAGAAAGAGATTTCAGCTCTGTGTTAGAGATGGTGCTCTGAATGTGTGTGCTCTCTTTCTCCACTAGAAATGATGGAATGAGACTTCATATATATCTTCAGCTTGCCTTGAATTTCTGCCTCTTCCATTTTCTTGTGCCAGCTGCACGTTGGAGCTGTCCTTGCTAGCATGCAGTCCTTTCTTCATCTTGCTCCACCACCTCTACTGCTGAAGTAGCTCGTCCACCACCTCTGTGGTCCTTTTTCTTGCTTTCTTCCTTGGCATGTTCTTCTTTTTCATTCTGCTCCATTTCCTTGCTGCTACTGCTCTATGCAAGTTTGTGTTTTGCATAACCACGATCCTAGTATTGCTCAGCTAATGTCCTTGGGCTAGTGGTTGTGCCCTTGTGTCCTTTCTTGCTTTAGCAGAGCCACACCTGTCCTTGCTGTGTTGTTGCTTCCTTTTTTTTCCAGCTGTCTTGTTTTGCTTGTGATGTAGACAGCTGCCCTTTTTCTTTTGCCAAATGCATAGCCTTTCAATTTTGCTGAACAGTGTAATAAGGATGAAGTATTGGGCTTGTGCATTTGCTTGGAACATCAAAGGAATAAACAAGTAGCATTGTTTGTCTGTGAGAACTAATGGGCCTGCCACAATAAAACACACATTAAACAACATTGGGCTTTCAACCCAATTGAATGTTTGTCATCATAATTAACCCAAAATCAAACTAGGCTCAACAATCTCCCCCTTGATGACAAACATGATAAAATAGGAAAATTAAAAATTTAATTGATGAGTTAAGAATACTTCCCTTTGCTGATCTTTGGATTGAGAGTTGCTCCCCCTCAATGCTAGCATTACTCCCCCTTGATCATGGTTTACATCTTTTCCTGAACAAAACTTAAAAACAGCCAAGACCAATATTTCCAAACAATATATCACAGTAATGAAAGCACAGAGCAATTGACACTAAGCACAACACAGGATAAATCATAGCACCACAAAACATTGTTCTTAACTATTACTATTAATCCCTTAAGCCCAAAACTAACATTCCTTTTCTTCTCTCCCCCTTTTGTCATCAAGGGAGGAAAGGAAAAACCTGCACAAAATTTGTTAGTGGCTTGTGCATATAGTCTAAGTAGCAGAGTAGTTTAAGTCCTTTACAGTCATCCAAAAGAAAGTAACATAAACAAGTTCAAAACGAAAACAAGTCATAGTCGCAGATGAAATAACAAGAGCTAGGCATCAGAGTCGGATTCATTAGAGGTTCCATCGTCCTCCCCCTCATTGTCAGATGTGGTGAGGCCAACCTCAACATCCTCCACAAAGTCCCTCAGAATGCGAATCCCTCTTTTGGTCTTCTTGAGAGCGTTTTCCTCCAAAACTTGGTTCCTTTTGCGCTCAACACCATGATGGAGAAGAAGGTCTGTCAGATTGATAAATTCTTCAAGCACATTCTTCAGAATGCGGGTCATGACCTTGATCATAGTGGAGGTGGAAGGGGGAATCAGAGGATCCTCATCAATAGAGGGAACATCAGTGCTGTCATCAGTTTGGCGACGCTTGGGAGCTGTTTTCTTTACTGCACCACCCCCTTTGATATATGAGTTACAATCTTTTACAATTTCAGCCCCAAAATCAACATTGTAATATTGAAAAATTTTTGTAAGAAGCATGCCATATGGTAACGCATTTTTGGTACTGACACAAGCATACATATGTCTTACAAGTAAGTAAGCAAAAGAGATGGAAATTTTTGAAAGAAGTGCATACAAAACCAGTGTATCACAAAATGAGACGCATTGAAAAGAGCCGCTCTGAGGCAAGATGACATGGTTTACAATCCTGTGCAGCTGGGCATGGACTGGACCAAGAGACTTATGAGTAGGAGTGTTACCTTCTAAGAGAGGGATATTGATACAGATAGTGCTTAGGGCATCAAAGTATGAAACATTGAGCGTTTCGTCCCACTTATCAGAGGTGTAGACATCAGGGCCTCGGTCCTGGTAATCTAGGGCTTTGCCTAGGTGATATTTTTCAAGAATAATCACTTTGCCTTTAACAAAAGAGGCGATTCTCCCTTCTTTGTAGGACATGTTGCTAGAACTGTTTTACCAAATCAGGGTAAATTTTTTCTTTGATGGACAGTATGGATGTCCAACCTTGATATGCAAACAATGGAGTAAATTTCAGACCTTTCCTACGGGGTTTGTCTAGATTGACAAGCTTAGAGGGACAGAGAGTACGCTTGTAAACATCTTTGCAGAAAAACAGGTAGTTCATGAGAGATTGAAAACGGCGACGATCAAACGACTCATCAGGAAAATCAGCAAAAAAGGACTTGTAAGCAATAGGATTGGAGAGTCTAGGTTCAGCAACAGGACGAAGATGAAAGTCAATAACTGTACCGCGAGTATGGCGAGTCTGAGTGGGGCGAGTCTCTTCGTCTTCGTGAAGAGGCCTTTTTCCTTTGGAGGAACTGGGTTTGGAAGAACTAGGCTGAGAGGTGTTTGGAGGAGTAAGAGGAGAAGGGCGAGGCGCAACGCCAGGGTGGCGAGCAGTGGTCTTAGTGCGGGCCATGTCAGGAGAAGGGTTTGGTGGTGATGGAGGTGAAGAATGAGTAGGTGACTGAGAGGGAGAAGAGTGTGTATAATCAGAACGGTGGTGGCCACTATGTGAACCTCTGCGAACTACTCTTTTCTTTCGTGCCATTTTATAGAGCACTGGTGGGAAGAAGATGAAAGAGTGGAGAGTGTGGTGTGAATTGATGCATGCAGTGGGAAGTTATTATAAGCTTAGAGAAGTGTAAAGGTTGCACCTTGAAAAGATAAAAATCCCAACTTTGAAAATGTTTTAAAAGTAACAGCTGTAACCTTCGTACGTTTGAAATAAGGACAAAAAGCAAACAAAAGGGGAAATTAATAAAAGGATGCAAATGAAGTGAATCCCAATTAAAACACAGTGCAAATGACAAAAATTTGAGACTGACAAAAAAATAATGAAGTGAGTCCAGTTGTCTCAAAAAATTAGAAATTGAATTTAAGCCCAAAAATTTTGAAATCCCATTCTTCTTAAAGACAAAAAATTCAAATCCTAAAAATTGAAAAAGCCCCAAAGTTTTCAATAAAGAAAAGCCCATAGTTCCAGAGACTGCTTCAGCACTTGATGCCCATCATTCATTATGGTCAGAATTGAATCCATTAACTTCAGGATGACTTAATGAGGTTTACTCATCATCTGCCAAAAAAAATCTCACCGCGATTTATGGATAAAACATAAAAAATCTCATGATCAGAATCATTAAGAAATCAAAGATGAAGTAAGAATGTCCAATTCAGTTCTCAACTTGCAGAACCTCTCCTCTATCAATGGTTTGGTGAATATATCAGCTAGCTGACCTTCAGAATTAACAAACTAAATATCTAAATTTCCATTTTGCACATGTTCTCTTATAGAATGAAAACGAACTTCAATGTGCTTTGTTCTTGAGTGCAAAACAGAGTTTTTGGAAATATTAATAGCACTCATGTTGTCACAAAATAATGGAATATTTGAGGCATTTAGTTTATAGTCAGCTAGTTGAGTTTTCAGCCATAATAATTGAGAGTAACAAGAGGAGGCTGCAATATACTCAGCTTCGGCTGTTGAAAGAGCTACTGTAGCTTGCTTTTTACTAGACCAAACAATGAGAGATTTCCCAAGAAAGCAGCACATGCCACTTGTGCTTCTTCTATCAATCCTATCCCCAGCAAAATCTGCATCACAGAAACCCACTAATTGAAATGAATCAGTCTTAGGAAACCATAAAACATAGTTAGTGGTACCAAGCACATATCGGATGATCCTCTTGACAGCTGAGAGATGGGACTCCTTAGGCTTTGATTGAAACCTTGAGCAAACTCCAACACTTTAGATGATATCAGGCCTTGAGGAGGTTAGATACATCAAAGATCCAATCATCCCTCTATAGCGTGTCTCATCAACATCTCTACCATGTTCATCCTTGTCAAGCTTGATATTGGGATGCATGGGGGTTCCCATTGGCTTAGCACAGTCCAGCCCAAACTTCTTGACAAGTTCCTTTGCATATTTTTCTTGATGGATGAATATGCCTTCTGCAGTTTGCTTGATTTGCAAGCCTAGGAAGAAATTGAGCTCTCCCATCATGCTCATATCAAATTTATTGGTCATAAGCTTAGCAAAATCTGCACACAAATCCTTATTAGCTGAACCAAATATAATATCATCAACATAAACTTGCACAAGAATAAAATGATCATGATAGTTCCTAATAAATAAAGTGGTGTCAGTGGCTCCTCTTTGAAAATTGTTTTTCAACAAAAATGAGCTAAGCCTCTCATACCAAGCTCTAGGAGCTTGCCTCAAACCATATAAGGCCTTAGCTAGTTTGAAAACATGGTTAGGAAAAGATTTGTTTTCAAACCCAGGTAGTTGATCCACATAAACCTCTCTATCTATTATGCCATTGAGGAAAGCACACTTTACGTCCATTTGGAATAGCTTGAAGCCACAATGAGCAGCATATGCAAGGAGCAATCTGATGGCTTCCATTCGAGCTACAGGTGCAAAGGATTCATCGAAATCAATCCCTTCTTCTTGATCATATCCTTGAGCAACCAATCTAGCTTTGTTTCGGACTATGGATCCATCTTCACCCAGTTTGTTTCTGAAAATTCATTTAGTGCCAGTGACTTTCTTTCCATTTGGATAAGGCACTAATGACCAGACCTGATTCTTCTCAAATCGCTGCAATTCTTCCTTCATAGCTAACACCCATGAAGGATCAGCAAGAGCTTCTTGGATGTTTTGAGGTTCAATCTTTGATAAAAGAGCAATGTTGTTAGATTCGGCTCTTTTCAAAGATGAACGAGTAGTCCTACCAGTGGATGGATTTCCTATTATGAACTCCTCAGGATAGTTTTTCAGAAACCTCCATTCTCTTAGTCTTCTTGACTGGTTTGAGGATTCAGGTTCCTCTTGATAAACAATGGCCTCTGCATCAGTATTTTCTACAGCAACAGGAGATAATTCCAAATTGTCTCCTGCAGAATTGGGATTTTCGTTGCTAGCAGGTGCAGCTTCATGAGAGCTTGAATTTTGTTGAGCTGACTCATCGTTCTTGGGTAATTCAGCTTCAAAACCTGGACTATCATCTATGCAAATACTAGGAACAATATTAGACTCACAGAATGTGACATGCATGGTTTCCTCAACAGTTTTGGAGTTCTTGTTATAGACTCTATAGGCCTTGCTATTTGTGGAATAACCAAGAAAAATCCCTTCATGTGTTTTAGGATCAAATTTTCCTAAATTTTCTTTGATATTCAGAATGAAACACTTGTAGCCAAACACATGAAAATAACTAAGATTATGAGGATGCCCTTTCCAAAGTTCATATGGGGTTTTCTTCAAAAACTTCCTAATGATGGTTCTATTTAAAACATAGCAAGTTGTATTCACAGCTTCAGCCCATAAGAACTTGGGGATTTCATATTCACATAACATAGCTCTAGCCATTTCTTATAAACTTCTATTTCTTCTCTCAACAACACCATTTTGTTGAGGTGTTCTTGGACAAGAGAAGTTATGTGATATGCCTTGTTCATCACAAAAAGATCCAAAGTATTGATTTTCAAATTCTTTACCATGATCACTTCTTATTGAAAAAATTTTTGAACCTTTTTCATTTTGAATCTTTTTGCTGAACTTTTCAAAAACAGAAAAAGCCTCATGTTTATGAGCAAGAAAGAACACCCAGCTAAATCTAGTATAGTCATCCACAATTACCATGCCATAACTCTTTCCTCCAAGACTTTGAGTTCTAGTAGGTTCAAACAGATCAAGATGCAACAACTCCAATGGTTTCTTAGTAGAGACATCTTCCTTGGGTTTGAAAGAGGTTTTAATTTGTTTACCCATTTGACAAGCATCACAAATGATGTTCTTATCAAATTTTATATTAGGAAGACCTCTAACTAAGCCTCTCTTTACAAGCTTAGAGATTTAGAACATGCTATCATGTCCTAACCTCTTATGCCACATCCATTTTTCAGATTCCATTGAAGAGAAATAAGTTACATTTTGAACTTTTAGATCATCTAGAATGATACCATAAACATTGTCACTTCTTTTGGCAACAAATAAAATAGCCCCTGTTTTTTCATTTATGACTCTACAATCAGATTTTTTAAAGGTTACAGCATATCCAAGATCACACAATTGACTTATGCTCAATAGATTATGCTTTAACCCATCAACTAAAAAGACACTATCAATGCAAGTTGAAAAATCTTTACCAACCTTACCAATGGCAATTATTTTACCTTTACTATTATCTCCAAAAGTGACAAATCCTCCATTATACTTGTTGAGTTTAATAAAGAAAGTATCCCTTCCGGTCATATGCCTTGAACATCCACTATCAAGATACCACATGTCCATTTTCTTCTTGGATGCAAGGCAAACTTGCATGTTCTTCAACTAACCTTAGGTATCCAAATCCATTTGGATCCTTTGATGTGAAATCTTCTTGGTTGCCCAAGAGCATTATAATCATGAACAACTTTATATAATTTACTATCATTACCAAAAGACTTAAGAAAGATGAAACATTGAGGAAGATCATGACCATTTCTATTGCACTTGTAGCAATGATTCTTGTTTACTGATTTTTGAGGTTTGCTAAATCCTTTTGGTTTGAAAAGCTTCGAAGAGGAGGCTTCAGATTTTTTAAAGTTTTGTTTGAAAACAGCCTTGTTTTCCTCTATGAATCCAAGTCCAGATTTTTCAAATCCAAACCTTTGACTAGCAAGTAGTTTGTTCAGATTTTGAAAACCTTGAACAAACTTTGCTAAGTCTTCATTCAAATTTTTTATTTGTTCATTCAGCTTTTTGTTTTCAGAAATCAAATCAGTGGAAGCAGTAACTTCATGCTTGAGTTTGAATTTTTCTAATTCAGCTCGCAAGGCAATGTTTTCTTCTTTTAAAAACTTCTCATTGCTAGTTTCATTTGCCTTAACCTTTTTCAAAAGAAGATCATTTTCTGTCGTCAAAGCCTAATTTTCTTTCTTATATTTAGCATACTTATCCAAGAGTTTCTTAGAGTTCACAGAAATGTCTTTGATAATGTAGTGCAATTCATCAATAGATAAGTCAGAGAGATCTACCTCATCTTCATCATTATGATCTGCCATCAAACATAGTTGAGCTTCTTGATCTGAGCTCTCTGAGCTGGTGTCGTTCTCCAAGTCCTCCCATGTTGCCATCATCACCTTCTTTTTGTCTTTCTTGGATTTTTTGCCTTTCTTAAGTTGAGGGCAATCTGACTTGAAGTGACCAGGCTCCTTGCAGTGATGGCATGTGAACTTGACTTGATCTTTCTTGACATCTTTGGATGAAGAGCTTCCTTTGCCCTTGTTTTTGTATCTCAGTAGTCTTCTCATTTTTCTTGCAAAGAGCACCATTTCTTCATCTGAGAAACTGTCATCAGATTCTTCTCCTTGGGCTATCATTCTTGATTTTAGTGCTATACTTTTCTTTTTGTCATCTTTGTCTTGAGACATGTGAGTGGTTTCATAAGCTAGCAGCTTGCCTCTCAGCTCATCATAGGTGATTTTGATCAAATCATTCCTTTCAGAGATGGCTGTGCTTTTCACTTCCCACTTCTTAGTAAGACTTCTCAGAATCTTCCTTACTAAGGTTTCTTCAGAGTAGTTTCTTCCCATGGCGTCCAGATTGTTGATGATTATTGAGAACCTTTCGAACATTTGATCGATGCTCTCATCCTCCTTCATACTAAACATTTCATACTCCTTCATTAGCATGTCAATTATGGTCTCCCTCATTTGCTTAGTGCCTTCATGAGTGAGTCTGAGCTTATCCCAAATTTCTTTAGCCGTTTTACACCTTGACACTTTTCTGAACTCTTCAAAACTGATTGTACAGTGCATCAGGTTGATTGCCTTGGCATTGAGTTCAACCTTCTTCTTTTCTTCAACTGTCCATTCACTGTCTTCCTTTGCCACTACTTCTCCATCAGCATTCTGTTTGGTGGGAACATCTGGTCCGTTGAGAATGATCTTCCAGATGTTGTAGTCGATTGACTGCATGAAGATTCTCATTCTTTCTTTCCAGTATGAATAGTTGCTGCCATTGAAGTAGGGAGGTCTATTATTAGACTGCCCTTCAGTAAGAGTAAAAGCCACGATGTTGGGATTCAAGTTGTTGGCCATGGATCTTTACTCCATGCTGTGAAGCTTGCCTTCTTGAGACCTTGCTCTGGATACCAATTGATGGTTCTAGTTGAACTTGAGAAGGGGGGGTTGAATCAAGTTGGCTTAAAACTTAAAGTTTCAAACTCTGTTTTTGCTGTTGCTCGAGTTGTAGGAGATTATTTGAAATTATCTCATACGCAGAACATTAAAAGTGCAGAGAAGAGGAGAAAGAGGCCAGCATGTATCCTGGTTCGGATTCTCGGTGCCATGAATCCTACATCCAGTCTCCACCACAAACCATGGTGGAATTTTCACTATAATTCTCAGGTTACATACACCAATACTATTGAATTACTCCCTAATTCAACTAGTATCTACCCCTAAGCTTTCTTCACCAAAGCTTAGCAACCCCAAAGTGCTATCCCAACTTGGAAGGGGAATCTACACAGATTCAATTCTCATCAAGTGCTAACCCAACTTAGCAAGGGGAACTAATCCTAGTTCATAAACCCAAATTACATCAAAAAAATAGTGGCTATTTTGCATCACTCTTGCCTTTTCTCTCTTGACTTTTGATCCTCACATAATTGCCTTTTTCAAAACAGAAAATAACGCAAGATAGCCATAACAAAAAATCAGAATTAAGCTTGAGTAGAAGAAAGAGATTTCAGCTCTGTGTTAGAGATGGTGCTCTGAATGTGTGTGCTCTCTTTCTCCACTAGAAATGATGGAATGAGACTTCATATATATCTTCAGCTTGCCTTGAATTTCTGCCTCTTCCATTTCCTTGTGCCAGCTGCTTGTTGGAGATGTCGTTGCTAGCATGCAGTCCTTTCTTCATCTTGCTCCACCACCTCTGCTGCTGGAGTAGCTCGTCCACCACCTCTGTGGTCCTTTTTCTTGCTTTCTTCCTTGGCATGTTCTTCTTTTTCATTCTGCTCCATTTCCTTGCTGTTGCTGCTCTATGCAAGTTTGTTTTTTGCATAACCACGATCCTAGTATTACTCTGCTGATGTCCTTGGACTAGTGTTGTGCCCTTGTGTCCTTTCTTGCTTTAGCAAAGCCACACCTGTCCTTGCTGTGTTGTTGCTTCCTTTGTTTTCCAGCTGTCTTATTTTGCTTGTGATGTAGACAGCTGCCCTTTTTCTTTTGCCAAATGCATAGCCTTTTAATTTTGCTGAACGGTGTAATAAGGATGAAGTATTGGGCTTGTGCATTTGCTTGGAACATCAAAGGAATAAACAAGTAGCATTGTTTGTCTGTGAGAACTAATGGGCCTGCCACAATAAACACACATTAAACAACATTGGGCTTTCAACCCAATTGAATGTTTGTCATCATAATTAACCCAAAATCAAACTAGGCTCAACACTTGATCTTTGTAAACGCTACCTGTTTTGATATAGTGTTCATGATGTATATTATCAGTTGTGTTTCTATGTTTCTTTATGCTTCCTTATTATTTCTGTCAATGTCTGCTTGTTTATTTCACCTTATCATCCGCAACGAATAAAACAAAAAAAAAGTTACTCGTAAAATTGGCAACGTTCTAACAAGGCACAGGCTCATATATTAAATAATAGATAATAGTTAGGAAGGACAAGTTAGTAACACTTAGCTTCTTGTATGACCATGGCATACTGGGAGTTGGGTCGTTACATGGTTCGCCCTAAGTAACGTCGGGTTGCTGGTAGACAACCGACGCGTGAGCTCATGGCCTGCTTAAGACAGACATGCATCATATTGTTTGTGCATTTGCGTTTGGTTGTGTTTTGCTTGTTGTATTTTCTTTGTGATTGTGCTGGTTGTCTTATTTTGCCTTGCTTGTGTGTTCAATTGGGTTTCTAGTACTATTAGTTTATGTATTAAAGTGATTAAGAATTATTATTGTGAATGAATTTTGTTTAAGAAAGCAATTAATGTCTAAAATAAAATTAAGAAGTATTTTCAAAGGCTTGATAAAAGAATAGTTTACTGAGTAAAGTCAATTATTCTCATTTTGTTCATTATTTTTACGGTATTCACTTTCCCTAATGAGAAAATGCGAGGACGACGTTCTTACCCCCTTTATAGATTTCCCTTTCGGCAACAGGTTCAGAAATCCTTAGCGCGGAGCCGCGACTGAACACCAGAGCTATATGTAAATATGTATCCGTATTTTCTGTAGTTGGTTTAGCCTTAGACTTTCTCTTCGCCATTTATTGTCTTTGATTTTTAGAGGGGTAGGACTTGTATTTGAGAATTTTGGAATAAGTCTATGTATATATTGCTATGTAAGTATATATGTTTTTGTAATTAAGAGTTTTAAAGTAAAGATCTTTCATTTTCTTGGTTAAAATTCCAATTTGTATTTGCGAAGGCTCAATATTAAATAAAGATAGTATAAAATAAAAAAGGTTAGAGGTAAGTAACGCCTAAACTTTTATTACGATCATGAGGTGCTAAAAGTTAGGGTGTTACAAAGAACAATGTTCATAGACTGGCCCAAAATAAACCTAGGCCTAACAAGGACAAAGATCCACCCAAAAATGGATGGCTTCTTCCACTTGCTCGACCTCTTAAGAGGTCGGGTATGACAAGGAGGTTCAGCCCTGCTTATTTAAATAGGTTACTACCTCCCTAAATATCTTCTATTATCTCTACCTCCTCTAAAAGGTAGATCTCAACATACTCCTAAGATAAAGAGAACGGTTATCCACCAACAAAGGTGGAACTACTCTAAAAAGTAGTTATCCACTTTACTATAAATACACTGATATCTCTCAGGTATATTCAAATTCCAATCTATTAAAAACTTGCTTAAAAATTCCTTGCTAACTTAAGTATCGGAGTCTCTTGCAAGTACTACCCCCACCTCCTCACGAAAAACTTGGACAGTAGCACCTCGACATCAGTACAAGTCGGATGCTACCTCAAAAGGTGTCTAGACCTCACGTTCAGGCCCAAATCATCGTTTCAAGTAATCCTTAAAACAAATAATAATAATTTGAAAACATTTTCTCATTAATTATTTGCTGTGTTTTGTTATGAGCGTTTTTTGAGATTCAATAGTCATTAATTATTTTCTCATTAAAATTTTGATTCAGAACGAAGTCCCTCGATTAGGATACTCTTATTATAGCACTGGCAACCACAAAGTGGTGGGTCAATCAGATGGAGTTGCATAAACATGCATCATAATTTAAACAACATTTAATTGAATCTACATGTTATATAAAATAGTTTATAGTTAGTGTTAGATATATTAATTTAATGAATCATTTTAAATCAAAATAAAAATTTTATAATAGCAACAATTATTCTCTATGTACAAGTCATTTTTTCATACAAGTTCATATAAGTCATTTTACTCTAATTTACCTCACGCGCTTCTTAATCTAACTAACTTTTCAATCAATGTGCGAATATATAATTGCCTTTTTTAAAGGATTTTATTTTCGTTTTTGAATTTTCTCAACGTTTTCGATCTACATTCTCTTTCATCTCTGTATTTTCTGCGTTTCTCTTCGTTTGTTCTCTACGTTTTTGAAATCAAGCTCTAAAATCAGTTTTGAACAGTTATCTCGTGGTTGACGATAATGAATAATTCAAGTTCAGATTGTCAATTGGACTAGAACAAAATTGATTATTATTTTGAATCCAACCAAGTGGCTGAAGTGTGGTTCGATTCTAGTTAATGTTTTCGTTAATAGTTTATGATTCTGTAGGTGAATAATGTTGTTTTTGTTTGTGAAAATTGTTGTTCATCGTTGATGGTTTAAATTGAATGTAATGTAAAAGTTTTGCATTAAAGAAAATATTTTTCTGTATTTGCAATAAATTTCGGTGTAATACGAAGATATTTGAGTGTATTGTTTAAGAATTTTCGGTGTATGTGTGCTGATAAGTTCTGCATAATTCAAAACTCTTCTTCTCTCTCCTCCTTATCTTCTGTTACTTCTTCTTCTTCTTTTTCAACATCATCATCATCATCATCATCATCTTTTTTTTCTTATTCATCTTTTTTTTCTTGTTTTATCTTTTTAAGTTTCTTCTTGTTTTACTCTCTTAACAAGAATAAAAAATAAAAAAAAATCAAACAAAGAAGAAGAAGAAATAAATAATGGTACAAAATTATTTGAAAAAAGATGAACGTACATTCATTCAACTAAAAGAAAGAAAAAAATAAGAAAAAAATGCAGTTTTAGACAAAATATTTTTCTATATTTGCAGGAAATTTAGGTGTAACATAAAGATATTTGGGTGTAACACGAAGATATTTGAGTGTATTGTTTAAGAATTTTCGTTGTATGTGTGTTGATAAATTCTGCATAATTGAAAACTCTTCCTCTTCTTCTATTCATCTTTTCCTTCTTGTTTTAACTTCTCAAGTATGTTCTTATTTTACTCTCTTAACAAGAATAAAAACAAAAAAATCAAACAAAGAAGAAGAAGAAACACATAATGCTGCAAAATTACTTGAAAGAGGATGAACTTACATTCATTCAACTAAAAGAAATAAAGAAATAAGGAAAAAAAGAAGAAGAAAATGCAGCATTAGAAGAAACATTGTTTTATATTTGCAACAAATTTGGATGTAACACGAAGATATTTGAGTGTATTATTTAATAATTTTCGGTATATGTATACTGATAAGTTTTACATAAGTCAAAACTCTTCCTTTTTCTCTTTCTCATCTTGTGGTGCTGCTTCTTCTTCATCTTCTTATTTCATTTTCTCATAATTTTTTTCAAATTCAGCTTCGTAACTTCATTTTTCGCGATGATTTTCAGAGATTTTTGAGAGATTTTGATCCTTGCTTGAATTCTGAGTGTTGCGGTTTTAATTGAGGAAAAAGAACCGTTTGCATTATTCAAGAGTTAGGAAAGCGCGTGTTTACACGCAATCTAAATTGAATGTCGTTTTTGTTGAATTTAAACTAACTTGTATAAATTTATATACCAAAAAGACTTATATGTGTAATAAATCTTTAATAGCAAATCAAATAATAAAGTTTGATTTCTTTTATATTTATTTGGATTAGAAAAAATCCAAGCATATAGAACTTGTAAGAAAATTGATTCTTAGTCTCTTATAGAATTGCAAACTCTTTATATTATTAAATATTATTTGAAGACATTATTATACACATAGTATAAGCAAAAGAAAAAAAATACATAATTGTAAATAAATATTAAAATATTATTTGAATATATTTTATTAAGATATAATATAAATAAAAAAATAAAAAAAATATGTATGAATAAATACTAAAATATGTATATGCTTAAAATATTATTTTGATGAATTTTTTTTTATAAAATTTTAATTTATAAATAAGTTATTTAAAAATACCTATATACATATTTAAAAGATATATTTATATAAATATTCATCGTATATATTTAACAAGAGAAATATATACATTGAGAGGCTGAGACTAACAACATGCCTCAAATCAAAGAGAAAAGGAAAACAACACCAAAGACATATAGTTACTACATCTATGCCCCTTTTTGTAAACTATAAAACAGTCTTTTTTATTCTCAAGAAAGGACAAAACTATGTTATCCCAATAGCGCCATCTGCTAATTTATTGTATTAAAATTAATTACCAACACAATAATCTCTCATCACGTGACACAGGAGAACCTTGCCTTATAAGAAACTACACAGCTCATCTTCGGTGTACTCACATGTCAGCCATGTTTTCTTAGATCATTTTTAATAGAAAATTCATTTCCGACTCTATTTATATTTACTTATTATAAAAAATAATTTTATATTAATTTTTGTATCATAAATAATAAATAAAAATTTAAAATATTTTTTATTAAAAAAATTAATTTTAATTCTTATTATAATTTTACTTAATTAATTAATTAAAAAAATTAAAATTAATATAATTAATATTTTTATAATAATATTTTTTAAATTTATAAATTTAAATATAATTCACTATTAAAAAATATTAATATTAAAAAATTTATAAATAAAAATAATATACAATATGTAATTCGAAATTACACTAATTTATAAAATTATTTAATATAAAAAAAACATAATTAAACTCCATAGTTAACGATAAGTATTGTAAAATTATCATATGTGTTCAATTAAGTCTTCTTTCAACTGTTTACACTGCTACTTATTTTGAAGTTAAATATTTTTTTAGAGAAATTGATAGTATGGTACAAATTTAATATGATAATATAAATAATATTTAATATTAATTTAATATAATTATTTATATTAATTATAATTTAAATAATTAATATAAATTATTAATTAAATATAAATTTAATTAATTATTATAATTATTAATTTTTAATTATATAAAATAATTAAATTATATTTAATTTATTAATAATTATAATAATTAATTATATACATAAAGTATATATATAAAACGTTCAGCTCATATATGTATATAAAGTATTAATTTTATTAACATAAAGTATTAATTTTATTAACAAATATTATTTATTTTTTAAATTTAATAAACAGATGTCTATATATTATTGGTTAAATTGAAAGAAAATGAATCTCTCTTAACAGAATTTTTATTGTTTTGAAACACGTAAAGAAATTCTCTTTTTGTTTACTTCAATCGTAAGTTCTCATCTTTTATTAATACATAATGAATGAGGCTCCAAATTCTTTTACCATTGGAGTTACTCTTAATAAAAGCTTCCAATCTCATTCATCAGTTCTAATAAAAATTTTTTACTGTAACAAATAAACCAATATATATGTCATTCAAAATATGGAAAGTTCTATGGTGCTGTCATAGAAAACATGCATGTGATGCTGTCCCTGCGTATTGTGATTTTTTTTTTTTTTTGGTCATGGGCTTTAGCCCTACAATGACTTAACCCGCCCAGAAAATCCAACCCAAACACCCAAGATGTTATCCAAGTCCCAACCAAAATGAAGCAAATCACGCTCTTCTTCCTCAGTGCTACCAAATTGAAAGACAATCTCCATGGATGCCTGACTCTCCCTTCCTCCTATCTAAATTGGCGACAGCTTCATGCCCAAACAACAATCCGAATGCCGATCCTTTTCTAATACCATCGTCGTCCTCAGAGGGTTGTTCAGCGCCGTCTTCCTCAGCCGCAAGATCGTCTCCTTTGTCAACCTGGTATCAATTGCCACTGCCGCCTTCAATTGTATGGCATGTTGTTCCTCTTTTATTAAAGCTTAGTTCTTTGTTGATCCTCAAATTTTAATCAAATTGAATTTCGCTTCTGATGATACTGTGAATGTTTGCAGGTGGTTGAGTGCTCCAGTTATAGTGCAATGTCCCTATTTCTGCTGCCTTGGCTATTTCATGGGCGAGGAGATTCCCGTTTCTAGGAGTCCAAGTTAATCCCTTTTTCGGTAATTGTTCCATTAGCATATCAATGTCTTGAATAATTGCTGAAATTTCTCCTATTGAACCCTTTGATTTAATTGCTTTTATGAGTTTCAAATTATCATATTCTATTAGAGTCTTTCCCATCTGGAGATTATTAACTATGATTATGGCTTGTCTAACTGCTGTTGCTTCTGCTGCGATACTTGAATTTGCTTGAATTCTCCCTGTAAAGCCTAATACAATTCTTCCTCGATTATCCCTGACTACCACAGATATTGCACCAGAACCCTTTTCTTTCCTGAATGCTGCATCGATGTTTGCCTTCAGCCAACCAGTTGGAGGAGGTCTCCATCTTACCAGGTTTGTTCTGTTCTCTTTTTCTCTAATCATCGTTCCTGCTTGTTTTTTTCTTAGTCTCCAGTAAACATTTTTCATAATATTTGCTTTTTTTATTGTCCACATTGGATTTATTTTTAGATGTTGAAAAAGTTTGTCGTTTCTGGTCTTCCATATTTCCCACATCAAGAACCCAAAATTACTGATTCTCTTCTCTTATTCTTCGCCTCCTGCTACTCTTATTTTTCTTAAATTTTCCAATAACCAATTCCCAATAGATGTGACTGTCTCTCTAGTTGGAATACTTTGACATTCAGTCCCAAACCATGTAGCTCTTACCCAATTGCATAGCAAGAAAGCATGTTCCACTGTTTCCATTTCTTTAGAACAAACCTGGCAAATTGAATTTTGTATTATCTTTCTCTTATATAGATTGTGACCCACTGGTAATATATTCTGGCTTGGTCTCCATAGCAGCATTCTGATATTTGGTGGGACATCCATTTTCCATATTTCTTTCCATAGGTCCCTTCTATCTTCACTTGTTGACGGATTTTCTTGGTTCAATTCTTGACTTGCCGTTTTAGCCACATGATATCCCGTCCTGACTGTGTAACTCCCATCCTCTTTCCATGGCCAATACAAGCAATCAATTTTGTTCACGACACTAATAGGGGTCTTTAAAATTGCTGTGCTGATCTCGTGGGGAAACATTCCTACAATTTTTCTTTCATTCCATCCCTCTCCCTCCATAATCAGATTGCTAACTTTGGTCTCATCACTACTTTCTGCATTCAGAGCCTTGTTCTTTCTGGCAATCCAATTGTCTTTCCAAATGTATACTTTTGACCCATCTCCTATGCTCCACTTGCCTCTTGCTCTAAGAAGTTCTCTTCCATGCAAAATGCTTCTCCAAACCCATGATGATCCTTTTCCTTTTTTTGGCTGTCCAGAAATTGCCTTCTGGAAAGTATAGCGATCTTAGAATTTGGATCCAAATCAAATTCGGGTTTTTGACAGCTCTCCAAGCTTGTTTTGCAAGAAAGCAGTGTTTTGTGATTCCAGATCCTTGAAACCCAACCCCCCATCCAACTTACCCTTAGTAATGGATTCCCATTTTTTCCAATGGATACCTCGGTCTCTTCCTGATGCTGCCCACCAGAATTGTGCCACCTTAGCACATATTCTTCTGCAAAATTATTTTGGAAACTTTATGACGTTCATAGCGTATGATGGTACTGCTTGAATTACCGCTTTGATTAGAGTTTCCTTATCCGCTTGATTTAATAGCTTCTCCTTCCATCCTTCTAATTTATGCATTATTTTCTCTTCAATCCATGCTAAAGCCTTGGTTTGAGATCTTCCCCAAGTAGCTGGAAGACCAAGGTACTTTCCAGGTGTCTCCCATGATGCCATGCCTAGTATCTCCTCAATGTCAACCCTTTTCTGAATTGATACATGACTCCCAAAGGTGATACCCGACTTATTCAGATTTATCCTCTGTCCAGACACCTCTGTGTATTCATTCAGCACTAAAATAATTTGATATGCTTCTTCCTCTTTAGCTTCAGCAAAAATAATATAGTCGTCTGCAAACAAAAGATGAGTAATTGTAGGGCCTGTAGGAGCAATCTTTAATCCAAAGATGTTGCCTTCATTCTGTGCTTCCTGCATCAAAATAGTAAAAACTTTGGCCGCCAAAATGAATAGGTAGGGAGACAAAGGATCACCCTGTCTTAGGCCTCTTTGCGGCTTGATTTTTTTGGACAACTCGCCATTGACCTTAAATCTGTAATTGGCACTTCTCACACATTTCATCACTAATTCCACCCATCTTTCATTAAAACCAAACTTCTTTAATACATTCTCAAGAAAATCCCATTCTAATCTATCATACGCTTTATTCATGTCTAACTTGATTGCCATGTTATTAGATCTTTTTCTTCCCTTTCTGTTCAAGCTATGATATATCTCTTCCACGATCACCACGTTATCTTGTATCAATCTCCCTCCTACAAATGCACTTTGAATTGGTGAAATTATGTCCTCCATTAGTCCTTTCAGCCTCACCACTAAAATCCTTGATATAATCTTATATATGAAATTACAACAACTAATGGGTCTTAGCTGGTTAAGTCCTTCTGGATTTTTAATTTTCGGGATCAAGACCACTGTGGTTTCACTAATATATTCCGGCAGTAGTCCACTTCTGAAAAATTCTTTGACAACCTCACATACCTCCTTCTTGATTACCTCCCAATATTTCTGATAGAATAACCCGTTTAAGCCATCTGGCCCTGGGGCTTTGAGACTCCCCATGCTGAAAACTGCATTCCTTATCTCATCGTCTGATACTTCAGAAATCAACCCTCTATTCATTTCTTCCGTGACCCTCACTGGAATCTTACTTAGGGTGTTGTCATACCTTTGTCTTGTAGTCGAAGTGAACAATGCTTCAAAATGCTCTTCAATGTGCCTCATTATTTCTTCCCTCTCCTCCAACCAATAACCTGCTTCATTTTTCAATCTTTCAATGTGGTTTCTCTCTCTTCTCTAGATGGTTGTTGCATGAAAAAAGGATGTGTTCTTATCGCCCCACTTCAACCATTTCAATCTGGATCTCTGGCCCCAAAAATTTCTCCTCCTGCTTCCATAATGCTGTTATTTTCTCCTTTAAAACTTGTACCCGATTCTGCTTCTCTTCAGTGAAATCTGAATCTTGTAACTTTTTCAACTCTTCTTTCAACCTATTTATTTCCTTATCTGCCCGTTTAAATGTAGATTTACTCCACTTTTTCAGTTCTTCCTTGCAATTATTCATCCTCCTTTTTATCCTTGTCCATTCGCAGCTCTGTGCGTGTTGTGATTTTTGAGATTTGTTATGTGGATACTGAGTTTAGTAGTATGGGCCAAAGCAGTGAATTTGAGGTCAAACAAAAAAGGGTTAGGAAAAAATTGTAATGGGTAAAACAAGCCAACCCAAAAGAGGAAAAAATTCCTTTGAGTTACAGGTATTATTTTAATATGGGAGAAACTATTTAAACAAAGTTAATAGAGAATGACAAAAAAAAAAGACGATGACCAAAAAAAACTTTTTTTTTCTGTTAGGTAATTAAGAACAAAGTTAATAGAAGTGTCAATCAATTGGGAAAATGAACTAGGCAGTGTAATCCATCTGATTTTCTATCATTTTCAGTTGACTTCGTAAACGTTTTCTTTGTGCCTTTTTAGTTAGCCAAATTGGTCATGTAGTTGACTGCAGTGTTAGATTCGTGACATGGGCCTAGTGTAACCGGATGTGGATGTCCATTATGATGAAAAAATCTATAAGCATAAAAACTGTTGATAGAAAAAAAAGGAAGCATGAAAACAATGTCTTGCCTAAATATACTTATTGAATTTAATTTTCTTGGTATAAGCATGACAATGTTTAAATTTCCTTGTGTTGGATGTAGTTATCGTATTAGATTGCCTTCTACTGTGTGTACTTCGTGTATTACATTTATCGATTATGTCTGGAGTTTTTTGTTTCTGGGTTGAATTCAGCGTAACTTCAACCAATACCCTATCTGTTATGTGTTGGTGAAGAGACATGTCCAATCCATACATAAATTTCAAGTTTGTTATTGTTACATGCATAATTCTATTATGGAGTATTATAACACAATGATTTTTATTTAAGTAAAAGAAAAATTTAATCATAAAAATATAAATCAATTTATTGTTTTTACAAATTAAAATATAAATTCTTAAAAAAATTTATTAAAATAATAGTTTATCATCAAAGACAGATGCATGCAGGGACGGACATACGGGGGCGAGTGGAGGCCTCGGCCCCCCAACTTTTTTAAGAAAAGATTAATAATATTAAATTATTAAGTATGATTTAATTTTTCTTTTAAATTTATTTAGTATTTAATCTAATATAAATAAAAGTCTAGCCTAACTTAAATATTAATGATTTCTAATATCTAAAAAAATAAGTAACAATATTAAAAAAATCTGAAAAGATATTATTACTTTTTAATTAAATAAAATTTTTTAAATCCCATAAAGTGGATTTTTTTTTCTTCTTGCGAGCGTCCTTCTTAATTCATTTGGTGTTAATTCTCTCCGTTTCAACTATTACAACTCAGATATCTTTTTCAGCGATGAATATTGTGAAGAATAACCCATAAACAAAATGAAAGGTTAATTTCTTGCTAATTGTCTTTTAATTATATTGAAAAGAAAATTGTTGAAAATTTTGACACAAATTCTATTATCGATAAATTTTATGATACGAAGAATCGACCACTTCGTTAATAAAAAGTACATACATATTTTTTGTACTTAAAATATATTCTCTATCGATATATTTTTGTAATATATTTTACATTATATAATTTTTTGTATAATTTTTTAATATTATATATGTTATTGGCCCCTCCAAAATAATATTTCTGGATCCGTCCCTGGATGCATGTATCACATTATACAAAAAAGCACTCCACTATATTTAATAAAAGTTTATATAATAGATATTTTAATTCATAAAAAATATAAATTAATTTTATACTTATTGAGATTAAATTAATTTGATAAAATTATTAAAATGATTTAATAAATATTTTTATTGGATATCTATATAATTTTACTAACTTAATTCAATTTTTGACGAATATTAAATTAATTTATATTTCCATGATTTAAAATATTTTTATTTTGTTTTTTACTTGAAAGAAAATTTCTTTCCTAAACACAAACGTCTTAATAGAATATTAGAGGACAACCATTCATTAGCATTTAACTACATCAAGGAAAAGTAAAATATATAGTAGATTTTTTTTTTTATTTTGGGTTGGTTTTTTTTACCCACGACAATTTTCTCCCTATGCTTTTTTGTTTGACCTCAAATGTACTACTTTGGTCCATACCACCAAGCCCGCTATTCACATAACAAATCTCAACACAACACGCACGAACAACATGACATGCATGTTTTCTGTGACAGCACTATAAACTTCCATAATTTAACGTTAACACGACAGGTTCCCAACCTCTCAAAAGTCAAAAGTGAGTAGATAGAAAAGTGGAGGATGCAGTGTATTGAAAATCTGAGAGATGTAAAACAAGTGCCATACAACCGATAAAGTCAACGGCTTTTCCGGTCTATTTTACATGACAGCACGATCAAAACTAAAATTAAGTTCCAAAATTTTTGGCGTTATTTAACAAGAAAATAATGGTTTGTATAGTAAGTAATGGATATGCAAATCGAGGATTGCTGCTGTCTCGTAACACCATGACACGAAAATCTGAGGAAACAAAGACTTGGGTCGTCAGGCCCAGATATTCACACTGAATGGTGAATTTGATGAGCAAATTCTAAAGAGGGTACATGGAGGAAGTAATGTAACATATCTATCATATAGCAATAAACGTGAAATACGTCACCGGTAGGTAAAGAATTAGTGAATTACATAACAAATCTTAGACTCAATACGTGCTTCCAACAGCAACTCATCAAATCATCTCAATGTCACACTCTATTTTCAGGAGAGAAATGACGAGCAAACCAGGAATTCGTGATGCACACTAAGCTCATGTAGGTGCCATGAAAGAAGACCCTCTCGAGCAATGCTGGTAACTCGAAGACACGGCTGAACACATAAAATATGCATGCCAGACGAATGATAATGAGTGTCGTATATAAAATATATCTAAGTATCTAACACGTAGACACAGCAACTAAGTGAAATGTCTCGTAATTAGACACACTTATTTCAGTTATTTGTTATTCTTCAGTCTCCCCAATCCAATTTCCATTTTTTGTTCCTTTCTTCTTAGAATTACAAAATTATCAAATTCTCTCTTTACTTGTAGATAAAGCATTAATCAAACTAAAAATGCATTGAAGCCAACTTGGTAAAATGGATAAGATAACTTTTTAATAAATATGTTGAACTGAAAAGACGCCAATCACCAAAAATACTTTAAAATATTATTTCAGATGAAACACTTCATGGTTTTAATTTACAAAAAAAAAAAAAAAATTCATCTTTAGAGAAATGGCAATACGGATATTTAATTAACTTTGTAATATTAAAATAGTTCGTCACTTTTAACTATATACATCAATATCAATTATTAACAACAAAATACAATTTAAATTATAAAAAATTTTATAACCAAGAAATAACAATTGTCAATACCCAGTGCAATGGAGCGGCAAATTGATTAGTAGATACATAAAATACTGTCAGAATAAAACAGATTTTGCACAACATGGATCATATGCAAACTTCATATGCACAATTCGGGACCTTCACCCTTCATCCCCTTCTCCCCTATCCTTCCTAAGAAGAACAGTACAACAAAGAGGGCTAACTGCCTAAGCACACAGCCTATTGTTCTTTCTTCTGAGACTCAGAAGATTGCGGAGCATTGGTTGTAGGCTGCTTCATACTAGCCTTAGCCTCAGCGAGAAATTTGGGATCTGGCTCGTGTTTTTCGGCAGGTTCCTTCATCGCCAAGTATATGTAAAATGCTATGACTACATTAACTGATATAACCGCAAGAAATCCACTCACTAGTGTCACAGAGTAAGGGGACAAATTGTCTGCTCCTGATACACAAAGGGAACAAGGTAATCTAGTTTTACATCTTACACATCTTATTATGGGACACTACTCTACATTGCATTCAAGAAACATTAAATGAAATTAACAAGAAAACCAATGAGATCCATTCCCACAAGGCAAGGGAAAAGTAACCCAATAAATAACACAAACAAGAACTTTATATTTGACGAGTCTTAGAATGGAAACATTTAGATAACAGTTCAGATAAACAAGTAAATATATAGCAAGAGTCAAGGGTTCTGTTCTGAGAATTATGTTGATATGGTCAGCTTTTGAAGCACGGAAAGATGTTGATAAAATACAATTTCAAATGTGCTTAACAATACAACAATAGCAACAACAAAGCCTTATCCATTATCCCACTGGGTGGGGCTGGCTAGAACAAAGGATGCCAAATGCCACCTAGAAAAAAAAACGGGGAATAAGCCCTCTGATAATTCATTCTCTCATTCTTTGGTTATTATAAATGGTTTTCTTGGTTACTCAGCATCGTATGAAATAACACATTAAAATGGATTAGTTGTTTCTTGTATGATTGTTGGTCTATATGTCAAACATAAATAAGAAACAAGATTCAAGAAAGCATCTAACTTGCACTTTAAAATTGCAATGACTATTACATATTTCCAATTTACAGATACCACTAAAAATTGAAGGCAATGAGAAAAATCAACTGCCACTGACTAGAAATTTTGAATGCCTTTAAAAAGGCAAATTCCAACTTAATGCATTGTTTAAGATGCAATAACATTTCCCTTCGAGTTCATGAGTTATCATAACCAACCTCTTTATCAGGCCGACAATTAAAAAGAAGGGTAAAGTATTATTTTGGTCCCCAACATTTAGGTCGAATCCTAATTTAGTCCTTAACGTTTCAAACGTCAAATTTCAGTCCCAAAAACTCAAACGTCCTATTTCAAACCAAAAATTTTTTTAAGAGGTTTCAATGTTGCCCCACCATTAAATTTGACAAAAACAATTCACATATTGAAGAGCCAATAGCATTCAATTTCAATATGTAAGTGAAATCGATCCACTGATGATCACTAATATAAAAGTTTTTCTTTTAATTTTGAAGCATTGATGATTAATTGTTAGAATTTGGAGTTTTGTACAAAAAGAAAATTGAAGAGAAGAAGTGTTACAAGAAGGCTTTGATTATATTTTTCTAACACATGGAAGAAGATATGACTTAGTAACGTTATTAACGTCCACGTCACTCATTCCGTTAACTATTAGTGTCAAATTTAATGATAGAACAACATTGAACCTGTTTGAAACTTTTGGGGATAGAAATAGGTCGTTTGAAACGTTAAGGAGCAAATTAGGATTTGGCCTAAACATTGAGGACCAAAATAGTACTTTACCCTAAAAGAAAAAAAACTCTTCGACAAAAAAACATAAAACAAGTAAAAAAAGGGGTTTACTTGAAAATGATATACATCCATTCTCTTAAACAAATGTAAGATAATGAAACTATCAAGCAAAACCAACAACCCCTTGGAAAAAAAGAGAAATCAGTAAAGAAACAACTAAAAATGCTTAAAACTATGAAAACTTACCAGGAAACAGATTATTGTTAAAACCATATAGAATTGCAACAGGGACAACCCACATGAACATTGAAGCAATGAAAAACTTCTGAATCACACTCATTGTTGCTTTTGGTCCCTAACGAAGCAGAAAAAGAAAAAATAAAGTAAAAAGAAGAAAAAGAAGATATTAAACCAAGATGCAAAAGTGCTTTAAATTTCAATTTCCCAACAAAATTCATCAACAGAGTTGCAAATTTTGAATCAGAAAAGACATACCCAATATATGATATTCTTTATCTAAGATACATTCCATGTTCTTTACAGAGTTACCTTGTGCTGATTTTTCTTCACTAACATTAGTAGCCCTTATTCCAGAAAGAAGCCTCTGTAAGGTTTGTTGAAGATTTACTTCTTTCTTTCTTCCTTTTAAGTTTTATCCTCTTTTGCATTTCATTTTTCTTTTAAAGAAAACGAGTAATACTAAGTTATCAACTTTTTTCAACCAACATAAGCCAATTTTTCAAAATTATTTTGTCTATCTCAAATTCTAGGCTTAAAATCATAAACTTTTAACCTTAAATCCTAAACTTTAGACCTAAATACTAAAGTTGGCTAATGTTGGCTGACTAAAAGTTTGTTCCTATATTTTCTCAATAAGAATACATAGCCATTGATAATACACAAGGTAAATCACATAACCTTTGACTGCTAAATCACAAGAACAAAAGAGCTCCATCCTAACCAAGTGTACATCCAAGGTAGAACAATAATCAAAATTCATAAGACCAGAGAATTGCAATGGGCAGAGACCCCCAAATCCATGGCAGAAGCATTAGAACCACCTATCTCATACCATAACATCCAAAGGATAGAACAACAAAATTTAAGAAAAGCACAGCCTCCAAAGCACACATTATAGAGCCAAAACAGCACCCACACTCCAGCCAAAAAACAGTTATTCTACATTATACTTCTTATTAATTAAGATATGATTAAGAATTTTGTAATGAAAAATATGGTACAATGATATAATTAAATGAAAACCTAGCTGGAAAAAAAAAGAAAAAAATGGAATAAGAAAACACAAATCCAAATAAAGAAAAGAAAGGAGAAGGAGGAAAACCTGCAATTAATGGTGGCGGCGACGGCACTGATGGGTGACGGAGGCAGGACGCTCGTGCTGCAGCAGATTCGAACCACGCACAACGCAGGAGATGGCGAGCAGATCTGGCGGAAAGGAGGAAGCAGAGGAGCAAGTCATCGGCGTTGGAGGCGACAGCAGAAGCGCCGACGGAGGCTTAGGGAAAGAGGATTAGAGTTCGCATGGTTTGGGCTGCTAAAGGGTGCGTGTTAAGGGGCGTATGTCGATGAAGATCCGAGTGGAGGGTGGCAGGTTACGGAGTCTGATTTTGTGAAGTGAGAGGTAAAATATCGAACTGCAAAAATTAACAACTCCAGAAGTTTAACCGGATAGACTTGGGTTTAACTAAAAGTCTGAAATACTCAAAAAATTAAATGTTGTAAATAAATAAAATGAAAAGGTGGAATAGATATGAAATAGAGAGGTGAAAATAAAAAGTTTTAGTATTAATATTTTTTAATATATATTATTATAGTTGAGATTTTATATCACGTTTTTATTAGTATAATCATTTTTTTTTTGGTGACTGAAATAAATTAAACAAAGAAAAATAAAAGAAACAAAACAAGGAACTGTTTAAATAGAGGGACAATCCCGTTTAAGACTACTCTTAAACTCCTCCCAAGGTGAAAGAAGCTCCACATGCGAAAGTTGTAACTTCATCGCCATCTTTGCCATAGTATCTGCCACCGTGTTTGCATCTCTCATAATCAAACGAAAGTCAACACGCCAATTCCAATGCATGATATCTCTTATTTTGAGCACCAGTGGATCAATAAACCCAAAACCATCTTGAGTAACAAGATTAAATGCTTCCACACAATCCGTCTCACAAATAACATCTCGTTGACCCACATCCCAAGCTAAGAGATATCCTCTCCAAATAGCAAACAATTCTCCTTGAAGAATACTATTACTCTCAATCATTCCCAAACACCCCCTTTGCCAGCTCCCATTACAATCTCTAATAACACAAGCAAAACCAACACTATCACCCGAACCAAAATAACTAGCATCACAATTAATCTTAAAAGTACCAATGGATGGGGGATTCCAAAAACCATTTAGAGTAGAGGGAAGGGACATACGTTGTAATTCAAAAATATTTCTAAGCTCCTTTTCTGAAGTTAATGCCAGACAAATGACTTTTTCCGGAGGCCAAGTTTCATGGGGATTAAAGATGTCGTTATTCCTTGCTCGCCATATCCACCAAAGTCCCGAAAAGAACTTGAACGGGTGCTCTCTGCTATGATACAAGAACCAGTTCTTCAAATCCAAAGGATGACAAGGAATATCCAACCTTTGCCAGACAAGCTGAGCTTTTGGACAATCCCGAATACAATGTATAACCGATTCCTGGCTAGAAAGACATCTTGGACACCTATCCGATGACGACATCCCTCTTCTAAAGCGAAAACTTGCAGTAGGAAGAGCCTCCTTAAGACACAACCAAGCCAAAAACTTATGCTTTTCCGGAACAAGCTGACGCCAAAGCCAAAGCCAATTCTCCCTCTCCTCCCAACCAAACAGCTGCTTACACAACCACAAGTAACCATTGCGTGAGTCATAGACTTTGGCAGCAGACCCACTCCAATACCAACCCACTTCCGGACCTGCTTGTTCATCTGGATTGTAAGAGAGAATATTATCTTTTAGATTTTGAGATAAAGGAGAATAAAGAGTATCCAAATGCCACCTACCAACCGACCAAATATCCTGTATCCGGAGATTCGAATCAGAAATGTGGACATAATCCATCTCATTAGATAACCGTCCTTCTCTCCTCCAGCTAGAAAACCAAAAATTCTGGTTCAAATCTCCAATACACCAAGCAAACCCATCCTTCAACACTTTCCAAGCCTTGCAAAGACACCTCCAAATGGGAGAGTCCTTGTTCTTAGGATAACTAAAACAGTCATATAGAGATGATCGGTATTTGGCATCCAATAATTGGACCCATAGCTTGTTTGGCTGCTGGAAAAAAGTCCAAACTAGCTTCCCAAGAAGAGCAATATTTACACAATAAGGATCTCTAATCCCCAAACCTCCATATTTTTTTGGAGTAACCAGTACCTTCCAACTAACAAGATTCAATCCTCTTCCATCAACTTGTCCTTTCCAAAGAAAATTCCTCATCATAGACTCCAATTTACTAATGATTCCTTTGGGAAAAATAGAGACCTGCATCTGGTACGTGGGAATAGCAGCGGCAACAGAATTAACCAAGCAGAGTCTACCAGTCCGATTGAGTAAACTCCCTTTCCAGCTTGCTAGCCTACTCCGAATCTTATCCAGGACACCATTGAAAGCTGAACGAGTCACTCTAGAATGGCTAAGGGTAACTCCAAGATACTTGCCCAAATCCTGGACAAATCTGATAGAGGATACCCCAGTGAAAACCTCTTTCCTTGTTGCAGAGACATTCTTGGAGCAAAGCGCTTTAGACTTCTCCACATTAATCTTCATCCCAGATGCTTTGCAAAAAGTCTCTAAAACCAACATCACATTTTGCACTTATCTCTTTGTAGCTTTACAGAATAGAAGCAAGTCATCCGCAAACATTAAATGGGATATTCTTGGTCCCCCTCTAGAAATAGCAACCGGCTCCCACAAGCCCAAATCAACCTGATGACTAATAAAGCATGCCAGTCGCTCCGTACACAACACAAAAAGATAGGGTGACATAGGGTCTCCTTGTCTAAGACCTCGGCTAGGAGTAAAGCCATTCAGACGACTCCCATTCCAAAGAATAGATAAGGAAGAAGCAGTGACACAATTCATAATCAAATTAAGTGTAGGAATAGGAAAACCAAAGCTCTTAAGGGTATGAGCTAAAAACCTCCAGTCAACTCTGTCATAAGCTTTCTCCAGATCAATCTTAAAGGCCAGTGTGCCTTTCTTTGATTTAGTCTTCTTCATAAAGTGGAGGACTTCTTGAGCAATAATGATGTTGTCAGGAGTTCCTCGTCCCGGAATAAATCCTCCTTGAAGCGGGCCAACAATCTCCGCAAGATGAGGACGAAGCCTATTAACAAGGACCTTCGTGATGATCTTGTAAACTACATTGCAGAGACTAATCGGCCTGAAATCTTTCATAGATACCGGTGATTCAACCTTTGGAATGAGAACCAGTAAAGTCTCCAACATTCTCGGATCAAGAGTAACACCGGAGAATGCCTGCTTAACCATCTTCCAAACATCAAGACCAATGATCTCCCAATATTCTTTGAAGAAGAAAGCTTGAAACCCATCCGGACCTGGAGCTTTAAAAGAGTTCATGTGAAAAACAGCTGTTTTGACTTCCTCCATAGTAACTGGTGCCGTAAGATTATTGCAAGCTTCCTCATTCAGAGAAGGAAGAGGCACATCACCAAGGCAACCCAAATCAATATCATCCAAATGACAGAATAAGCTTTTATAGAAAGACTCTGCTTCTTGACTCAGAACCTCTGGATTAGTTTCCCACACTCCATCCTTGAGAAAAAGGCCATGAATCTTATTATGCTTCCTTCGCGCAAGAGTTTGAATATGAAAGAATCTTGTATTCCTATCCCCGAACCTTACCCACTGCTCTCTGGACTTTTGGAACCATAGGAGCTCTTCTTGCACTAGAGTATTATTATAATCATCAAGCAACTGTTGCTCTTTCTGACGCAAATAAATACTATCCACCACTTCCAAACGCTTTTGTAAATAATTAATCTGCTGCTCTAATTCACATTTCTTAACAAAAATGTTACCAAATACCTTCGAGTTAAACTCTAGTGAATTCTTCTGTACTTCTGAAAGCTTGCCATGAATTCCTCTATTACCAGACCACCATGACTGGTTCACAATATCTTTATACCCAGGATGAGTAGCCCAAGCAGCAACAAATCGGAAAGGTCGATTCCCTTTAGGCTGAGGACGACCTTTACAACGCACCAGAATAGGGCAATGATCAGACTGAAGCCTATTTAAAACTTCTGCATAAGCCTCTGGAAAGATAGATAACCAACTACTATTTATACAGACTCGATCAAGCTTTTTTGCCACGTCAACATAATTTTTCACCCTCCTGTACCAAGAAAACTGCCTCCCGATAGTCTTCAGATCAAACAAACCACTATCCCCTAATGAAGTAGCAAACATGTCTGCTCTTTGATGAGAAAATTGACAGCCCTTAGATTCATGAGAAAATTTGACTTCATTAAAATCACCAAGAACAATCCAAGGTCCTTGAAAAACCATGGATTGTGCAACAAGATAATCCCAAAGGAGAACCCTTTTATTAAATTGAGGACTGCCATAAATACCACTACACCTCCAAATTAAATTATCAAAGTGAACCTCAACAGTAACACCCTGATCAAAAGCATCAATGAACTTACAACAAACACCCTTCATAGAGGATAGAAACCAAATACCTCCCTTATGCCCCTGTGCCTCTACTATACCAACAGAGTGATACCCCAACCTTTCCCAAAATAATTTTAAATGCTGAAAAGGGGAGTGAGTTTCAACCACAATAAAGAAAACAGGTCTAAATTTCCTAACAAGTTCCTTACAATGCACCCGGGCTAACTTATTAGAAGCACCCCTAATATTCCAAACAATCATATTTAAACTATCCATAAATAATAGGGACAGAATAAATAAGAACATAAACTCTAAACAGAATCACCAACCTCAATAGGTGGTTTGTCCTGCGGTACTGGCACACTCTGATCCTCAATAATTGCCACCTTTGGACCCCCTGACACTGCACTTGCCATGCTTCCATCTACTAAGGTTTCCTCCGTTGTGCCACCATTTTTATCAACTGGCGAGTTCTGCAAGGAGGAAGGCCGAGGACGCTTCCGTAGAGAAATTCCACGACGTGCAGGAGTTCTGCGCGATGGAGATGGCGCAATTTCATGTTTTTCTTGCTTCCCCATCCTAATGCCAGTTGATTTGCCTCCATCACCATGCAAGTTGGGCCTTGGAACCCTTCTCGAACCAAACTTGTGCTGCTTTCCATCTTGGTCCTTCAAACCTGATGACTGGCCCATTGTAAATTTTTTCTTACGCAGCACTTGTTGCCAACCCTCTCCATCATCCATGCATGCCTCATTAACAAGACCATCAGGCACGTGAGGAGCCAATGATTCCGTAACCACATCCTTCCCTTTAACAACTCCTAATTTCTCACCCAAATCACGAGCTTCTGATTCAGCCTCTTTTTGAATCTCATGATTGTTGTGTGGCACTAGTGTTGGGGCTTCATTATTTTTTCCATCACCAAAGGAATTTATGTTTCCTTCCAAGGACTCCTTCTCCATGCACAACGATTTATCATGCCCATACCGTGCACAAGTAGCACAAATCAACTGTAAACTCTCGTACTCCACTTCATAAGTCACACCCTCCACTATAATATGTTTGATTACAGGCAACTCAAGATTAATTTGAACACAAGCTCGGGCATATTTTCCTCTTTCTGCGAGCTTAGTAGCCAAGTCTACTTTAACTGGAATCCCAATTGCAGAAGCAATTCGCAGCATTGCTTGTTCCTGGTAGCACCAAATTGGAAGTCCCGAGACTCGAATCCATACCAGCGTTGATCCAAAGGATTTTTCGCATGGCCTAAAATCCACATCCCATGGCTTTACTGCAACATAGTGACCGTCTATCAACCACGGGCCACCAAGAATGACTTTCTCACGATCCCCAACAATATCAAATTTAACCAAAAAATATCCAAATCCCACATCCAACAAATCAAACCCTCCTTTGATGCGCCATACTATCCGGAGCTTATGCATGAGAGCCGTGTAGCCATAATACTTATCCAGCACCTTGATCACGATGGCTTCCTTATAAGGTTCAGCTAGACAGCTCTTTGCCTCCTTGGTAAAATTGACACTTGGTGGACGAGAATCACCCTTCTTACCTGTCACCGTCGCGATACCATCCCCAGATAAAGACCCTACTAATGCAAATGCCTTAGACTTTTCTGCACCAATGACTTTATCTCTAAAAGAGACCTTGGATGGCTTTCCTAACCCCTCTCGAGAAGAACCCTCCTTAACACCAGATACACACCCACCCACGCTCTCCCCCTTATCTCTTCCGATGGCATGGCCATCTTCCTCACCGTGTTTCACCCTCAACCGCTCGCCCCCGCTTTCTCCTTCTCTCATTCTCTTTGAGTACGGAATTAGTATAATCATTTATTACATGGACATATATTCTTTATGAGAGCACAAGGCACAAGTAGAATTTTAACACAAAATTCTGATTGTTGAGGTATAGAGGGATCTAAAGCGAAGACACTTTTTTTTTTTTTTGAAAGTCAAATAACAGGTTCAACACACTAGGTGGAGCATACAAATTGGAAATAAGAGCGTAGCATCTCGTATGTCATTTCCGGCATGGTCATCAACACTATCAGTTTATTTCATTCCATTCCTTTGACCTACGGAAAAATCTACCATCTCCTCTGTCTTATTCTGAAAAATAAGTTCATTCCTACACAACCAGATATTCCATATCACAGAGAAAAATTCCAGTAACCATGTTTTGCGCTCCTCTTTTCTCAGCGGCATCGTCCTCCAACTTTTAAAGTGTTCTCTGATGGACCCTAGGATACACCAAACCCTCCCCGCATGAGTAATCCATGCGCACCAGACCTGCCAAGCATACTCATACGTAACAAACAAATGTTGCACAGTTTCAAGTTCTTTGTTACACATGACACAGATATTATCATTCTGATCAATAATTCTAAATCTACTCAATCGATCCTTTGTATTTACTCGACCAACTAGCACAAACCAAGTAAACAACTCAACTCGAGGGGGCACTAGTCCTTTCTAGATTCCATTTGTGTACTTGTATCTAAGGATATCATCTGTCAAAGTGTGTTCCTGCAAGACCTGCACAAATGAGTTAGTAGTATAAACGCCTTCCTTGTCAAATTTCTACACCACTCTATCTTGTTAAAAAGAAAAGACTACAGAAGATATTGTTTTGTTATTTATGTTGTTGACTTGTATTTGAAATTTAGTATGAAGTAATTTTAAACGTGTATTTAATTAGATAATATTTAAGGTTGTGAGAATCAGACTAATTATCGAATCGATCAAGTAATTGGTTCAATAATTTAATCGGAATTGAATTGTGGTTGACCGATTTAATTAAATATAGAATAAAATTATAAAAAAATTAATATATAATCTTAAATATTTAAATTCAATAATCTTTAAACTAATAAAATTCAAAATTTGACAATTTCACACAATGAGTTATCCATAATTTATCATTAAAGTTCATAAACAACTTCAAATATTAAAGTTTATAACTAAGAAAATCAAAACTCACATAAATGACAAACACAAAATATTTTACAACCAAAAGAAATAACATTGAACAAAAAATATTTCAACTAAACAAAGACACTACTCATCAAAAGTCATAATCATCATTAAGTGTTCTGATGTCTCCATCATAAATAGGTAATCCAAAGCCACCATCTTCAAAAGTACCACCAAAAGAAGTATTTGAGGATTCAATTACAACATCATGCATATTCACTTCAACTTCCATGTCTCCTCCATCTAATAAAACAAGGAAAAAACTCAATAAAAAATCAATATTAAGGACATATATCTTTATAGAATGAAACAAAGTTTACTATGTCACTCACCATTAGGATACGAAGGCATAGCATTATCAATGTATATTAAACTTTCAATGCCTTCAACATCTCCATTAGTAAATTCAGGATCGTCCTCATATGCCATTACCCAAAAAAACTACCGTGTTAATACTTTGAATGTCAATTGGATCATAATTCCTCTTCTTTCCATGCAACTTAGATTGAAGGTGTAGGTTATAGGTCACATAAACAATGCCAGTTAACCTTTGATGCTCTAATCGGTTCCTCCTCCTTGAATGGATTTGTTCAAAAAGGCTCCAGTTCCTCTCACATCCAGATGAAGAAGATGTTTGATGAAGAAGACGAATTGCCATTTTTTGAAAATTAGGAGCATTCCTACCATATAGCCTCCAACATTCACCTATATAGATATAAAAATCAAATACTTTTTAATGTTTATCACTCAACATATTAAACTTTTAAACTAAATTGAACTTGGGAAGAAAATAACTTACCAGGTTCGAGTCTTGTTGTCGCTCTCTTAGCACTTTTCCTCCCAAAACTTTCTTTACAATCTCAATACAGTTGTATCTCTTACATTGCGGCAATTGAGTCATCGCAAAGTATTTCAACATCAAGCAAATCAAGTAAAGATCTCAAGATATTTTCCTTCTCATAAAAATCCTCACTATAGAAAAAGCTGGATTTAAAAAGTACGCCACCGCATGGAGATCGCGCTTCAAATGCTTATCCCACTGCATTTTCAAGATACTTGTGTATGGCATATAAGCAGCTTTTCGATTTTTAAACATTATCTTGATAGAATTTTTGGCTCTTTGCATGTCTTCATACACGTATCTCAAAGAGGATTTCTCATCAGCATCAACAATCCTCAACAACTTAATAAGAGGATCAACAATTTTGACAATGGTAACACAATCTTGGCAAAAGTTACTATCTAAGACAATTGAACAAACAATCTTTCCATTAGCACTTTTAGCTAATTTATGAGAAGTGAAATATTTATCCACCATCAATGCTTGCAAATCTTCCTTGTGATCATATATACTTTTCAAAGTAATAAAAACGGTGGTAAAACGTGTGACCCCTGGTCGAACAATTCCTTTCTAACTTTTTCTTTTTTTAAGCCAAGACAAAAAGATCATATGATTGTAAACAAACACATTCACTTTTGAAGCACGGGAAGCAAGGTCAGATGTGTGAGGAATACTTGTAATATCTTTCAAAATAAGATTGATACAATGGGCAGTATAAGGAGACCAAAAAATGTTTGGATATTTTTTATGAATGAATTTTGCAGCAGATACATAATTAGCAGCATTATCGGTGACTACATGCACAATGTTACTAGACCCAACCCATTCAATAACATCAACAAAAAAATTAAACAAGGTATCGGCAGTTTTTATAACATCAGAAGCATCAACAGACTTAACAAATGACATACCAGCAAGATAATAAACTAGAAAGTTAATTAAAGTTCGTTGCCTTTGATCAGTCCATCCATCGGCCATCAGCGTACAATCGGTGCTTTTCCATGAGCTCCTATACTTTTCAACAAGCAACTGACACTCTTTTTTAAGATCGGCCAGCAAATGAACTCACATTTCATCATATGATGGTCCCTTGAAACCAGGTCCAATTGCAGCAATACCATCCAATACAAGTTGAAAGTAAGGTGATTGAATTGCATTGAAAGGAATGCGTGCATCAACGATCCA
This sequence comes from Arachis hypogaea, assembly GCF_003086295.3. Classification (NCBI taxonomy): domain Eukaryota; kingdom Viridiplantae; phylum Streptophyta; class Magnoliopsida; order Fabales; family Fabaceae; genus Arachis; species Arachis hypogaea. The sequence continues at coordinate 81,412,372 of NC_092047.1, forward strand.
TTTAGCAAGTTCCAACTTAGCCTTGTGCACAATTTCTTTACTAGCCAAAATACTTTTCAAAGTCAGTTGAGATCCTGGAGTAGTCCTTTCTTTAAAGTAACTTCCAATTTGTATAGCTACGATAGCTCTTGTCTTTTCTTTGTCTCCCTTTGTTGTAGGAATAACAGCTTATACAGGGTTAGGTGATTCAGACTCTTACGCTTGTGTTTTCACTCCATAAGACCCCTTCTCAAAGTTTCTTTTTTCTATCTTATTTTTTTTATTTTCCATCAGAAGCCTTTTGAATTGAAGTTTAACCTCTTCAGTGACTTTGTTACATACTTTAATTTGTCCAAAAATTTTTGCAAGGTGATATTTCATTCTATATATCCCCTTCCATTTTAAGTATTCAAACAAAAGATACATGTGTATTGCGCCTTATGATTTTTGTCATACTTCACAATGACATATTCCCAAGTCGGATAAGATTTTTCTCAAGAGGAACCTGTTTGAGATTCTTGGACAACATTATCTTGTGGTTGTTGATCAATTTGTGGTTGTTCCATCTAAATTACATACAATATTTTACTAATTACAAATAGCATACAGTTATTCATAATGACATCAATTCAGAATCCAGACGATTATATCAATTCATAATTTCATACCATCCATACAGCATTCAAAATCCAGAATTATATTCAGCAAAATTCAGAATCCAAAGTCCCAAAATTAAATTTATATCAAATTTATATTCAGTAAAATTCAGAATAATAGAATGATTAATTCATATGACATATCAAAATAAAAAAAATTGAAAAGTAGAAGAAGAACTCTGCATCAAGTCATCAATTCATATAATTAACAAAATAAAAAAATTAACTGAACTAAAATCTGGACTAAATTCCTCACTGCAGCAACTAGCAATTTATACAGTTAATTAACCAAATAAAAAAAATTAATTGAAAAACTCAGGAACTCACCGTGGCAGAGAGCACAAGCCGACAATGACGTTGATAGAACAAATGCCCGATGACAACATTGATAGAAGCCAATGACCAGGACGACAAGCCAACAACCAAGACGACCAGACAATGCCGACGCCAGAAACTTTAGAGTTTAGAGTTCAAGATGACGACGGCGCTGACAGCTGCTTCGATCCGCGACAGTGATAGCTGCTTCGATCCGCTAACAGCAGCTCCGATCTAGCGTCAATTATGGTCGTGACGGTGGAGTTTGTTGGAAGAAGCTGGAAGAGAAAATTAGGGTTGAGGAGGTGAGTGGTGACTGCTATTCAGGGTCTTCGAAATGGGTTAGGTAATGGGTAGGGTTTAGCTTCAGCCTTCATCTTTTTATTTTTTTCTCAGCGTCAAAATGATGCCGTTTAGTGGATTTTGGGAAAATCAGTACTTTTAAAAACCCGACCGGTTTGGCAACTAACTGCCGATTTGACCGATTTTTTCCATTTTTTGCAAGGCAGTTTTAGGGATGGACCGGACTGGCCAAATGACCGTTCTCCGGTTAACCCAGTTGCACCAGCTGGTCCAGTTTGGTTTTCAGAACCTTGGTAATACCACATTAGTAAATGCTTCACACTATCCTTAAATAACATAGTCTTCCCATCCTCACTTAGAGATCTCGGGTTTAAGTCTCACACCTAACTTTGGAAAAAAAATTGCTTCACACTATCTGTGCATCAAAATTAAACTTTACAATAATGCTCTACATCCAAATAATTTCCCTAACCAAGTCCAACCATGTTATTTTCTCTCACGCACTGTGCCACCTTTTCTTTCATGCTTTCATAACAGACTTTTAACGTAAATCTCAGCGTAAAGCTTCCTCTTTAACATAAAGCTTCCTTCTTCGTTCTTCTTCAACGTAAAGCTTCTTCATTCTTCTTTGATTTCTCTTATTTCTCTTCAGATTTTCGTTCATTTTCGTTGTGTTTCTCCTTTGATTTCTTCTCTTTCTCTTCAGATTTCGATCTATATTTGAATAGCGTATTATTCTTCTGAATCGAATAGCGTATTATCAAAACAATGAATGATCCAAGTTCAAATCAGTTGAATGAGAGCGATTTGGATTATTCTTCTGAATCGAATCAAGTGAACGAGGTTTGGATCGGTCTTCATTTTAACTAGTTTTATTCTTCAATAATTTTGAATTGAATGGAATGGAATGCAGTTGAATAAAGTAATAAAACCAGTGTTCAATTTTTGGTTCATTTGGTATTATACAATGGTTTTATTTTGATAATATTTTTTGTTCATTCTAGAATGTAGTTTATATGTCACTTATTCAAAATTAGAGTGATTAAAAATCATGTATGTGTTGCACACTAATTGAACCACTATTCTTAGGCGAATTCAAAGAGTCATGTGAAAAAGTTTTCAAGTTTTAATTCAAATATTAAATTTTCAATTATAATAAAAGAATTCAAAAGGGATTAGCATACCTTCCGATACCTCTAATCCGAATGAAGAACGAATAACTCAATCATGAAATAGATCAATGCAAGACTTAAAAATAAAATAAATGTAGATTAATAATTCATAGAAAACATAAACAAAGCACATAACCCTTTGACAGAGGATTAGTTACCCTTGGAATAAAAGAACAACAAGAAGAAATTTGTGCTAAGAAACAGAATGTCCTCTGTGAACAAGGTTCACTTATTTATATCCTAATTCTATAATTCAAATTTAAACTATCCTAATCTCATTTTTGAGAGGAAAAGATAAGATAACTAGTTAATAACTTTAATTTCAAATCAAAAACAATAATTCAAATAAAATCTTAACAACCAAATCTTTTATGTTTCTAAAAAGAATTCATAACTAATCTTCTAGAGTTTTGAGTGTTTTGGATGTGATTAAGACTTCTAATGATGTGTATGATTGAGATTGGCCATTAACTGTTACATTCTAGGAGTTTAGAAAGTGTCTTCATGCCGGGATTGTATAAAGGACTTTGGGCGTGTGACCTAATTACACCTTCAGGGGAGCTATCCATTGAGCTTCTAGTAAGGCCCGTCAAGCGTGCATGTTTGGAGAAAGGGACCGCCAAGCATGGGGCCTTGGTCACCGGGTGTGCATAGTGAAGTTTAAGGCACTATTTTTTCAAGTCCAAAAGATGATGGTGGTGTGTAGCTCAAACTAGATGTCCACTATAGATATATGCATGTCATTCTGAAACTCTAGACATTAGCTTTCTAATGCAACTAGAATTACCTCATATGGACCTCAATAGCTTAAGTTATGATCACTTGAGTATGAAAAGGTCAAGATTAAGAACTTCTACACCAGGCTTATGGACATGCACACTAGGCTTGTGTATTTAGGCTCTAGTTTTCTCCCTTTTTGGCACAGTTTTTCTACTTAGGGCACGGTTTTGCTACCCTTAAATTGTAGTTGTGTCTTTCCTTGTAAAAAGCTTTATTTTCTACTTGTTTTTTTAGCCAAAAACTCTAGAAAACACAAAAATACTATCCCAACTCCAAACATTTGATATTCAAATCCTTATGCTTGAGTCATAAGTCAATGATAATAAGGTGGTACAACTCTCAAGGTGGATTTTTAATACATAGTTATAAGTATAATTGAAAGGAGTATTAATCGAGAAGCCTGAAAAGGAGTAAAATAAAATCGTGAAGTCATAAAACTCACGTAACCGATAATTAAAATGGAGATAAAGCTTGACCTCAAAAATCATAAAGATAATTTCATAGGGAATAAGATAAAACAAAATATTGATATACAACTTAGATAAATAGTCACTAGTCGCGGCTCGTGAAGTTTAGGCCGGCAAGGTAAAGAATAAAAACAATTTGTCAACATTAGTTCACGTCTCTCCCAAAATATACATACAGTCTTTATAGGCAAGTTCCAAAAGGAGTTAATACATAATATAAGTTTTTCAATATAAAGATGGAGAAATACTAAACAAAATATAAAGCAGAAAAATACAAAGGTCTTCGCTGTCTTTCAGACAAACCGTAACTCACTGTCGAGCATGATTCACGAAAACTTGTCTCTCAACAAATTTTCACCGGCAAGTGCACCGAATTGTTGTCAAGTAAAAACTCACAAAAGAGAGAGGTCTAATCCCACAGGGATTGGTTGGTTGATCAACTTTAATTAGAGGAGTGTTCTAGTTGAACTAAGCAGATTTGAATTTGGAAGTGCAGAAAATTAAATGGAGGGAAAAGAAAATAGCAAGGAATGTAAATGACGGAAACTAAATACTGAATATAAATGGCAGAAAGTAGATTGCAAGAAAATAAATGGGAATGGGGTGATTAAGCATAAAAGTAAATGGCAGAAAGTAAAGAGAATGGGTAAGATCAGAGTGTTAGGAGATGTTGCATTCTCCGGATCAAGTTCATTCTCATCTCTCCCTCAATCAATGTATTCATTGATCTCCTTGGCAATCTTAGGTGATTGAATCCCAATTCCTTGGCAATCCAATCTCTCTAAGCTTGAACAATTGCCCAATTCCTTGATTTAATTGCTCATGGGAAGAGATGAAGTGTGGTCACTGATTATACCACATGTATTTCCAAATCAAAGTATTGGAAGGATTAAATGTCACAATATCCATCCAAACCCCAATCTAGTCCAACATGAGAAAGCATTTCTAGCATGATCTCCTCATTCCTCTTCCAAGGTTCAGAGGAGATCCAATTATGAATAGTTTCTCTTCCAAGACAACTACCTAATTGGATGAAGATCGAAAGCTTTCTAGGAAGATCAAGAGAAAAGAAAGAAGAAGAAGAATGAAAATTAATATTGATCCATTGAAATACAACAGAGCTCTCTAACCCAATGAAATGGGGTTTAGTTGTTCATAGCTCTGGGAATGGAAATTGAAATGAGAAAGTACTAAAATTTATAGTGAAATTGGGCAGAGTTATAGTACTCAGTGTGTAAGCCCCCCTTTCTAACTTAAACTCTTATCTATTTATACACTTTTTTCATTCAGTCTTCAAGTACTTGGACTGGGCCCTTTGGTCTCTATTGAAGCTAGTTGGAAGTGGCCTTTAGTGACGTTGATGGAGACATTTGGGAGTCAACATTTTATACTCTGCATGGGTGCCTTTTGTATTGAAGTTGGATTGGCATTGAAGCTCACGTTGGAGTTCAAAGTTTGAGCGCAAATGTTGGGTCAAAATTTGCCAATTTATGATTTATCTTATGCTCAATTGAGTGGTTTTTATCAATTCTTCACTCACTTATTCATATAATTTGCATGGTTTTACAATTCCTTCCTTATTATGTGATGTATGTGGAAACATGTTTCCTAAGCCTTAAAAATGTTAATTTTAATTATCCTTTATTACCATTCGATACCGTGATCTATGTGTTGAGTATTTTCAGGCTTTATAGGGCAAGAATGGCTTAGAGAACAGAAAGGAAACATGCAAAAGTTGAAGGAACGCGCAAAATGAAGTTTTGAAGGAAATGGCAGCGACGCGCGCGCATGGACGACGAATGCCTAGCGTAGAGCACGAGCGATGCGTACGCGTGACTGACACGTACGCGTGATAAGGAAAACTTCCAAATGACGCGCACGCGTGACCTACGCGTACGCGTGACCTACGCGTACGCGTGACCTACGCGTACGCGTGACAGACGCCACGTGCAGAAAGTTGCAGAATTTGTCCCAGCGATTTCTGGACCCTTTTTCGGCTCAATTCCAAGCCCAAAAACACAGAATAGAGGTTGGAGAATGAGGGAATCAATTCATTCAATAATCATTCATTCAATATAGAAAAATTTTAGGTTTTAGATGTAGTTTCTAAAGAGAGAGAGGCTCTCTCCTCTCTCTTAAATTTTAGGATTAGGATTTCTTCGTTTTCTCAATTCTAGGTTCAATGTTCCTTTAATTTAATTTCTCTTCTACTTTTAATTATTCTATTACTTTAGTTTGTTTATTTTCCCAAATTGGTTTATGGATTCCTATGTTTAATTTGATTTTCTATTTAATACAATTCGAGGTATTTCAGATTTATGGTTGCTTTCTTCTATTTATGATATAAATAATTTGGATTTTTCCTCTTTTAGCTTTGGTTGAGTAATTGGTGACACTTGAGTTGTCAAACTCAGCTGTTGATTGAAAATTGGAAATTGCTGATTGATTTGGATCCCTCTAAAGCTAGTCTTTCCATAGGAGTTGACTAGGACTTGAGGAATCAAATTGATTAGTCCACTTGACTTTCCTTTATTTAGTAAGGGTTAACTAAGTGGGAGCAATAACAATTTTCATCACACCTGATAAGGATAACTAGGATGGGATTTCCAGTTCTCATACCTTGCCAAGAGTTTTTCTAGTTATTAATTTACTTCCTTGCCAATTTATTTCCTTGTTCCCTATTTCAAAAACCCCAAAAAGATACAATTTCATAACCAATAATAAATCATACTTTCCCTGAAATTCCTTGAGAGATGACCCGAGGTTTGAATACTTCGGGTATCAATTTTATTAGGGGTTTGTTACTTGTGACAACCAAATTTTTTGTACGAAAGGATTCTCTGTTGGTTTAGAAGCTATACTTACAACGTGATTATTTTTATAAAATTCTTTACTAGCAAAAGTTCGTTCGTCAGGGACATTGACCCTAAAGTTTGACCCAACGTTGGACTCAACGTTTGAGCACAAACGTTAGCCTACTCACGTGTATGCGTGGGTCACGCGTACGCGCAATATGGCCAAAATCTTCACCCACGTGTACGCGTCGATGCACTTTTTCCAACTCCAAATTCTTGAATTTTATCGCGCATGTTGGAGGTAACGTTGGACCCCCAACGTTCCCTCCAACGTTGGCACCCCTTCACCTTGGCATTGCCAGCAACATTGGAGCACCAACTTTCGCTCCAACGTTGCACCATAGTTGTAGTTGAAGGTATAGTTGGAGGTCCAACTATAGCTCCAACTATGGCCCTTTTGAATGAGTAGTTGGAGGCATAGTTGGAGGTTCAACTATGGCCTTTCTCATGGCAACATTTAGGGTGACGTTTGAGGTCCAAATTTGGGCTCAAACGTTGCCTTCTTTTGTAGTTGGAGGTATAGTTAGAGGTCCAACTTTGACTCCAACTATCCTCCTTTATTGGCCAATGTTTGAGGAATAGTTGGAGCACCAAATTTGGCTCCAACTATGCACCTCTTGAGTATAACGTTTGAGGCAATGTTGGAGCACCAACTTTGACTCCAACATTGCTTCCCCTTGCTTCCTTCCATGGCCTTTTCATTGCTTGTATGCTTTCTGACGAGCGGCAGAAGTTAGACCAATTAAGAGATTATAATATAATAGAATTGCGTTGCGAGTATAGCTCTTAACCAGAAAAAATCCGCCTCATCAATTTAGAAAGGTTGTCACAAAAAGTTTAGAATAAAAATACTGGGAGTATGAGTCCCAGGTCGTCTCCCAACGAGTTGCTAGAAAGGATGCTAATTTATAAATCAGGAGTTTCCAAGAGAATTTGATAGTTGAATAATGAGCAATTAAATAATTGTAATTTGAAGCAATAAAAATTAAAGGAGATTTGTAATATTCTAAATAAAAAGCCTTGACTGGGGGAATGATTAATCGGAAGTTCTATCCTTGTTGGGATCTCTTAAGTGTAGTATTAAAAAGGTTGTTGTTTTCACTTAGTTAACCCTTACTAAATAAAGGAAAGTCAAGTGATTGAGCTAGCTCTTATTCGCAAATCCTAGTCCTCTCCCTTGGGAAGGTTTAGCGTTAGTAAATACGAAACTAGCCAACAACTTCCAGTTTAATCATCACTTAAGCCTTCCAACTCAAGTGTCTCCTTTTAATCAACCCCCATGTCAAGTAGAGAATCTACTCCATTGACATGAATATACCGCTCATAGAAATATAAGAAGAAAACATGATGAATTGAATAAAATAAAAGCCTTGAAAATTAATTAAAGATAAAAGTAATCCTTTTCACTAACAATCCATGAAAATAATCCAATTACCACTCTAAACAAGAATTAAGAATATGGAATAAATAAAAGAGTAAGTAAAGAAACAAACTAGAATAGTATCTTCAACGGAGGTGATGACTCTTCAATATCCAAAAGTAAAAGCAATAAACTAGGAATGTAAAGAGAAACTAGAGGAAGAGTAATTCTCTCTCTAGATTCAGATCTAAAAACCTAAAAACTATCCTAACAGGAATATGTTAATGTGTATCTCTGTATATCTCGAGTTTCTGCCTGTTTCCTGGCTTTATTCTGTATTTCTGGGCCAAAAATTGGGTCAAAATGCGGCCCGAAATCGCCCCAACATTTTCTGTTAATTTTGCAGATCGCGTAAGTTACGTGTACACGTCAGTCATGCGTGCGCGTCATTTTGTGAATTTCCTTGTCACACGTACTCGTCGTCCATCCGTGCGCGTCATCTTGCAGAACTCCATTCCACGCGTACGCATCAGGCACGCGCACGCGTCGCTGCAATTTCCTCATTTCTGCGCACTCGCGTGAGCCATGTGCGCGCGTCGGTGCTCGCTGGTCATCTCCTTAGTTCCTTGTGTTCCTTCCATTTTTGCAAGCTTCCTCTCCATTTTCTAAGCCATTTCTGCCCTATAAAGCCTGAAACACTTAACACACGGATCACGGCATCGAATGGTATAAAGGAGAATTAAAACATACTAATTAAAAATCTCTAGGAAGCAAGTTTTCAATCATAAAACAATACTAGGAAGGGATTATAAAATCATGCAAATCATATGAATAAGTGGGTGAAGACTTGATAAAAACCACTCAATTAAACACAAGGTAAACCATAAAATAGTGGTTTATCAACCTCCCCACACTTAAACATTAGCATGTCCTCATGCTTAGCTTAAAGAGATAAAGTAAATGAGTAGGAAAAAGTAAGACTCATGCAATGCAATGCAACTTATGTATATGAATGCAACTATATGCTAAAATGGATTTTCCTACTTGGTTAAAAAGTAAATAAGTTCTTCAAGACAGATTTAAATCAAATATCACTAATTAAAACTATACAGCAAAAACAAGCAAACTTGTAAGAAGACAACTCATGAAAGCAGGGAACATAGAATTAAGTATTGAACCCTCACTGATGGTGTATATGCACTCTAGTCACTCTAGTGTATAGGGTAATCACTCTGCTCTTCTCTAATCATGCTTTCTAAACCTTGTTCTTCACCTAACCAATCAACAAGTATTTAATGTACCAATACAAACATCATGAGGTCTTTTCAAGGTTGTAATGGGGCCAAGGTAAAGGTGAGGGTATATATATGGCTAAGTGAGCTATAAATTGAATCTTTGATCAACCTAAGTTCTTACCTATACATACACTCTATATACTTTTTAAATTCATCCCTAGCTATCCAAAGTTTTCTCATTTTTGTATTACATACTCATGCATCAACTTTTCTCTTAACTTTGTATCACACATGCATTGATTTTTTCATTAAACTTAACATTGGGGTAATTTTGTCCCCTTATTCATTTATTTAATCACTTAATTACTTGAATATTTTTGGATTTTTTTTGAAGCATAAAAATAAACATAACATTGCCAATGCACATGGATTTTTAATTTTTCTAGTTTCACATGAGTAGTTACCCAAATTCCCAATATTTTATCATGACACATTCCCTTATTAACCTATGTTCCCACAATTTTCCCACACTTAATTGACACAATTTCTATCTTAAGCTAACCAAAAATTCAATTTGGGGTATTACTTATTTTTCCGCTTAAGGCTAGTAATGTGGTAAAATATAGAACAAAGGGGATTTAAAAAGGCTCAAAGTGGCTAACAAAGGTAAATAGAAGGGTAGGCTATTTGGGATAAGTGAGTTAATAATCAATTAATGGCCTCAATAATATGCATGCATATAACACATTAAACATTGGACATATAGGATGGAACAAAATATAGATTACAATCATAGAGAAGCAAACACACAAGAATAAAATTTTTATGGTTAAATAGTGTAACCATGTAATTAAGCTCAAATCTCACTGGGTTGTGTGTTCTTTAGCTTTAAACTATGTTCCAAATAAAACTTCCAAACAAGTTTTAAGGAAAAGTTTTGATTTAAATTAGTGAAATTTTTACAAATAGGGTCTTAAAAAGAAACTTATTATTTTTCAACCAAATAGAACATGCATGCAATTACCTATTACTATGCTATCTATCCTATCCTAATAAAAGAAAAATAACTTATTTATTGGTGTTAAGAAAGAGAAATTACCTCCGGAAGTCAGGTACTGACCGACCTCCCCACAGTTAAAGCTTGGCACCATCCTCGGTGCCATCAGTCAGGAACAAAGGGGGGCTAGTAGTAGCATCTCCACAATTGGGACCGTCATGGCTCCCTGTGCTGGTAAATGAAGTGGAGTCCGGGGTGTCTGGATTTTCTTCAGGTGGGTGGTTATCAATAAGTAGCTCCTTAAGGTATGTAAATCGGCGCTTGTTACGGTGCTCTCTTCGTTTTCCTTGCCGGTCAAGCCGGTCAATTTCTCAAGTATCTGATGGAGCAGTTGGTTTGTTGAAGGTGCTTGTGATGTGGTAGGAGAATGGATATCTTCCGCTAGTTTTGTGCTCTGGTTGATAGTGGCTGCTGGAGGTCTCATATACTTCCTGTTAGGGACGTACTGATCATCCCGTGGAAGCACGGCCTTGGTGTCCCCATCTCTGTAGGAGACTCCGGCTGCTGAGACTAGATCTGAAACCAAGGCAGGAAAAGGTAGGTTACCCGCAATCTGTACGTGTCCCATAGCATGCTGAATGTGTCTTGGTAAATTGAGGTGCTGGTCTGTAAGGATACACCAGAGTAAAACACCCATATCTGCAGTGAAGGAAGACTCGTGAATGCTCAGAAAGATGTAATGTAACATGATCTGTACCCATACTCGAACCTCCAAGGTAAGTGCTGAAGCCAATATGCTCTTAGGTCGAGATCGATGGTATCCATAGATCCATCTGCTGCCAGGTTGTGCTATAACTCTGAGAACTGCGTCCCAGTCAAATTGGTATGTCTGGCGCTTGAAAGAGGCTTTTTGGAATGCGTCTAATCCTTCTGGAGCAGGGGGAAGAACTAAAGCTCGTTGAATGGCCGCTTCAGTTATAGGGACTTGCTTCTGATGGACATAGACAGACTGCATAGTTGGCATGTGAAAATTAGAGTAGAATTCAACTATCCATGAAAGGTTAACCTGCCGTGGCTGTCTCCGTAGGAATCCCTATTGTCTTTGTTCAATTCGAGGCTCAACAAATTCAGCAATGTTGGTCGGGAGGATGAGAAGGTATTCATTATTATAGTTCCTTTCAGCCAGGATGGGAAACATCTGCTCACAGTAGCGGTTAGTGAACCACGCAGTGTCCTTTGTTGGAAGGGCTTTCTCTTTTTCATCGACCTTGATGATCCTCTTAATTCGCTTTGTTGAGGGTTTTACTGCTGTTGAAGATGGCTCTGTAGCTAGTGCTCTTTTTGTTCCTTTCCTTGCCGGTTGTTTGGGAGTAGCTTTCTCTTTACCCTTCTTGGTGGCCATCCTGAAAAAGGAAAAGGAAAGTAACTTTAAAACTAAGGGTTAGAGCAAGGAAGAGGATGGTACAAGTGATAATCAATGCACGGTAAAGAAGGATGTCGTTAGCACATGGTCGCGAATCCATGTGAAAAGTTCATCAATGGAAATATAGCAAGTGCATGTGATGGCAATTAGATGCAAGATATTTATTGGCATGCTGGCAAAGGCATGAGTAGCATAGATCAAGCATTAAATGTCCAAGTTTGATTATCAACTCTTTCAAACTAACAATTTGTTTGTATTGACAATTATATTTAATCAATAAAATATAGAAAGGGGTTTTGTAAAAAAAAAAAACAGGCATTAGAGTAGTAGAATAACATAAAAGTAATGCATAATGCCATATGGGCTTTTTCACAAACACATAGCATGCATGGTGAATATGTTATCGAAAGTATTAAATTGCACATGTAAGCAACCCTTTAGGAAGTAATATTAATTGTCAAACAATTTCTTAATATACTCACAAGCAAAATATAGAAGAAAACAATCACCCAATTAAATTTCTAACACCAATTAAAGGAATAAAAAGAAAAAGAAAGAAAAAGAAAATATAGATACTAAAAGTAAAAAGAAAAGAAGAAGAAAACATAAATAAAAATAAAAATAATAATGGAAAAGTAAAAAGGGAAGAAGAAAAGAAAAGAACCTTGAGAATGGATGTGATAAAGAGGGGAGAAAAAGATAAAAAGTAAGAAGGGATAGAGAAGAAAGAATGGAGAAGAAATAAATAAGAAGTGAGAAGGAAAATTAAGATTGGGGAAGAAAAGATAAGATATCTGGCGCTGATCTGGATAAACTGTGCCTCGCATGTGGCGCGGACGCGTGGAGCACGCGTTCGCACGGTTAGCGTTATATTCCAGTGACGCGGACGCGTGAGTCACACGTTCGCGTGAAATGAATTGTGCCGTTGGCGCGAGAGCACCCTCGCGTATGCACAACTCTCTGTTTCTTTCGCATGTTGCAAAAATTTTGGATGACGCGTGCGCGTGGGTGACGTGCACGCGTGAATGGCCTCTTTTTGAAAAACGACGCGGCCGCGTGGGGCACGCGTTCACGTGATAGAGCTTGTGCTTCCAGCACCATTCCAGTCCCACTCCATCCTAACTCTCTGTCATATACCCCTTTACGTCGATTTTGCAGGGTCACCCATGCGTATGGGTGACGCGCACGTGTGGGAGGCTATTTTTCAAATGACGCGGACGTGTAGGGCACGCGTTCACGTGGGCGTGCTTGTGCCTAAGGCACGCCTCCAGCCACGCTCCCGCGTGACTCTCTACCTCTTTTTTTCTTGGTTTGAAAGCACGTATGATGCGGACGCGTCAGCGACGCTTGCGCGTCGCGTGCTTCTTTTTTTTTAATATATGCAGAATGTAAATGCAGATGCATGCTATATGCAGAGATTATGAGAAGAGTCATTAACAAAAGCAAAATAGAATAAAGTAAAATAAAACTAAGACTGAAACGGAACGATCATACCATGGTGGGTTGTCTCCCACCTAGCACTTTGCTTTTACGTCCTTAAGTTGGACGTTCTTCAGGCTCATTCTGCTTCTGTTGGTGGGTCTTCTAAGAGGCAAACCTTGATAAAGCTCTTTGTGATCCTTCATCTTCTCACCATGATAAAGCTTTAGGCGATGTCCATTGACCTTCATGAATTTGGAGCTTGAAGGATGACGCAGGCGAAAAACTCCGTATGGCTCTGCCTTTTCTACTCTGTAGGGACCTTCCCATCTTGATCTTAGTTTACCTGGCAAGAGTCTCAGTCTGGAGTTATAAAGAAGAACTAACTCCCCTGATCTGAATTCTCTCCTTTTTATGTGCTTGTCATGGACAACCTTCATCTTCTCTTTGTATCGCTTGGAGTTGTCATATGGTTCTAGGCGAAGATTTTCTAATTCTGCTAGTTGCAGCTTTCTTTCAGCACCAGCTTCTTCAAAATTCATATTGCATTCCCTCACAGCCCAGAAAGCCTTGTGTTCCACCTCTACTGGAAGGTGGCAAGCCTTTCCGTACACTAAGCGGAAAGGGCTCATCCCAATGGGTGTTTTGTATGCTGTTCTATATGCCCAGAGTGCATCTTGTAGCTTGGCACTCTAGTTTTTCCTATGAGGCTTTACTATCTTCTCCAGAATGTGTTTAATTTCCTTGTTAGACACTTCTGCTTGTCCATTGGTTTGGGGATGATAAGCTGTTGCTACTTTATGAACAATCCCATGCTTCTTCAGTAATCATGTTAGTCTCTTGTTACAAAAGTGAGTGCCTTGATCACTCACGATTGCTCGTGGTGATCCAAAGCAACAAATAATGTGGTTTCTAACAAAGGAAACAACAGTGTTAGCATCATCAGTACGGGTAGGAATTGCTTCTACCCATTTAGAAACATAATCTATAGCTAACAGTATATAAAGGTAACCATTAGAGTTTGGAAATAAACCCATGAAGTCAATGCCCTAAACATAAAGAATTTCACAGAAAAGCAAAATCTGTTGAGGCATCTCATCCCTTTTGAATATATTACCAAATCTTTGGCATGGAGAAAAGGATTTACAAAATTCAGCAGCATCTTTAAAAAGAGTAGGTCACCAGAATCTACAGTCTAAAATTTTTTTAGCTGTTCTTTGAGGTCCAAAATGTCCTCCACTCTCAGAAGAGTGGCAGGCCTCTAAAATGGACTAGAATTCTGATTGGGGCACACATCTTCTAATTACCTGGTCAGCACCACACCTCCATAAGTATGGGTCATCCCATATATAATATTTAGACTCGCTTTTCAGCTTGTCCCTTTGATGCTTAGTAAAATTGGGAGGAAAAGTATGGCTAACTAGATAATTAGCTACAGGTGCATACCAAGGAACTACTTCGGATACTGCTTGCAAACTATCAAATGGGAAAGCATTATTTATAGGAGTGGAGTCATCCTTAATGTGCTCAAGGCAACTCAAGTAGTCTGCCACTAAATTCTGGTTACCACTCCTATCCTTAATTTCTAAATCAAATTCTTGCAGTAGCAGTATCCAACGTATCAACCTTGGTTTGGACTCTTTTTTAGCTAATAAATATTTTAGAGCTGCATGGTCTGAGTACACTACCACCTTAGTACCAAGTAAATAGACTCAAAATTTATTCAGAGCAAAAACAATAGCTAGAAGCTCTTTTTCAGTAGTAGTGTAATTAGACTGAGCAGCGTCTAAGGTCTTAGACGCATAAGCAATTACGAAAGGATCCTTACCTTCGCGCTGAGCCAGCGCCGCTCCTACTACATGGTTGGAGGCATCACACATAATCTCAAATGGCTGGCTCCAGTCTGGTCCTCTCACAATTGGAGCTTGAGTCAGGGCGATCATCAGCTTATCAAATGCTTGCATGCAATCCTCACTGAACTCGAACTCAATATCTTTCTGCAACAGTCTGAATAAAGGTAATGCTACCTTACTGAAGTCTTTAATAAATCTCCTGTAAAAACCTGCATGGCCAAGGAACGAACGGACTTCCCTCACAGAGGAGGGGTAAGGTAAACTAGAAATGACATCCACCTTTGCTAGATCTATAGAAATACTCGTTTTAGAAACAACATGTACTAGAACAATCCCTTGTTTTACCATAAAGTAACATTTTTCAAAATTCAATACAAGGTTTGAATTAACACACCTGTCTAATACTCTAGCTAAACTATCCAAGCAAAGGTTAAATGAATCACCATAAACGCTAAAATCATCGATAAATACTTCCATACAATTCTCAATAAGATCTGAAAAGATACTTATCATGCATTTTTGGAAAGTAGCCGGTGCATTACATAAGCCAAAAGGAATCCTCTTATATGCATACGTTCCAAAGGGACATGTAAAAGTAGTCTTCTCCTGATCTTCAAGAGCTATATGAATTTGAAAATAGCATGTATAACCATCTAAAAACAGTAATGGGATTTACCTGATAGGCGATCAAGCATCTGATCAATGAATGGCAAAGGGTAGTGATCCTTGCGAGTAGCTTGGTTGAGACGCCTATAGTCAATGCAAACTCTCCATGAATTCTGCACTCTAGTTGTCAGGAGCTTTCCATGCTCATTCTTTACTGTTGTGACTCCAGACTTCTTGGGTACCACTTGTACTGGACTGACCCATTCACTGTCTGAGATGGGGTAAATGATATCTGCATCAAGTAGCCTGGTCACTTCTTTCTTGACAACTTCTAAGATGGTATGATTCAATCTTCTTTGGGGTTGACAGACAGGTTTTGATTCCTCTTCTAAATATATTCTGTGCTCACAAACTTGAGGGCTGATGCATACTATATCCGCCAAGCTCTATCCAATTGCTTTCTTGTGCTTTCTCAGTACACTGAGAAGTTGCTCTTCCTATTGGGGAGTGAGTTCCTTTGCAATGATAACTGGAAACTTCTGATTATCCTCAAGGTAAGCATACTTGAGGTGTGGAGGAAGGGACTTCAATTCCAATTTCTACTCATGGCTAGGCTCTGGATCATCCGGGGCTAGTGGTAATGGTAAAGTGTCTTCATTATGTTTAGAGGGTGTCCCCACACTTGGACCTTGCTCCATGTGTTTCTCTTCTACTTCTTCTTGGTGAACTTCAGCTACAGTTTCATCAATGATGTCGCACTAGAAGATAGAATGATCTTCCGGAGGGTGCTTCATAGTCTCATTTAACCTGAAACTCACTGTTCTGCCATCTATTTCAAAGGAGTAAGTTCCTGAGAATGCATCCAGCTTGAACTTCGAAGCTTTTAGGAATCGTCTTCCAAGCAAGATTGACGATGGTCTTCCTGAGTCATTAGGGGGCATTTCCAGGATATAGAAGTCAATGGGAAATGTGAGCCCCTTAATGCTCACTAGTACATCTTCAGCAATTCCAACTACTGTAATAATACTTTTATCTGCTAACACAAAATGAGCTGCCGACCTTTTTAAGGGAGGGAGCCTTAAAGTATCATATATAGACAATGGCATTATACTAACACACGCTCCTAAGTCGCACATGCAATCAGAAAATATTACACCTCCAATGGTACAATTTACCATACATGGGCCTGGATCACTACATTTTTCAGGTATACCTCCCATTAAAGCAGATATAGAACTACCTAAAGGAATAGTTTCTAATTCATTAATTTTATCTTTATGTATGCATAGATCTTTCAGAAACTTTGCATATTTAGGTACTTGTGAATAACATCAAAAAGGGAAACTGTTACCTCAACCTTTTTGAAAATTTCTACCATTTTGGGATCAAGTTCTATCTGCTTTTTGGACTTCCTTGCAAGGTGCAGAAATGGGATAGGGATGGCGCCACTTGCAGCCTCTGCATCCTTTGGTGCTCCATTCCTTGGCTTAGCTGCTTCTTCTTCAACCTTGTCTTGTACTTCATCATCTTCTTCAGCATCTTCCATTTCAGCATCTTCCACTTCCACTGAGTCTTCAATTTGGGTGTGTTCTATTGGGCTTGGCTCCTCCTGGGTCCTCTCTTGCAGTGTGGTTCTAGACCTCAAAGTGATGGCATTGATGCCACCCTTGGGATTAGGTAAGGATTGAGAAGGTATTCCACTGGAGCTTAAAGGTTGGTTAGTGGAAGTAGGTAATGAATCTATCCGGGCAGCGAGAGCTTGTAAAGTGGCATTCAGACCATTTAAAGTAGAGTTTAGTGTAGTCTACATGTCTTGTTGTCCTTGTGCAAGGGAACGAAGCATCTCGTTATTTGATGAGGAAGTAGGATAAGTGATCTATGGGACTTGTTGTTGGTTATGCTGGGGTCCTTGTGACTGTCTTAGGTGAGGAGCTCTGTAAGGTTGGTTCTGATTCTGCTGTCTGTTGTAGTTATTCCACCTCTGGTTTCTATTGTTGTCTCTGCCTCCTCTGTTATAGTTGTCCCTCCAGCCATGGTTGGAATTATCTCTCCAACCTTGGTTGGAGTTGTCCTACCATCCTTGGTTATAGTTTTCACCTTGGTTGTAGTTGCCGCCTTGTTGATTGTATCCTTGATTCGGGCAGTCATAGAAGTTATGAGTAGCTGCCACAGTATTGTCTTCTTGTTGGAGTTGTGGGTATTCATCAGTATAATGACTATAATTAGCATAGATTCCACATACTCTTTGGGGAACTAACTGTTGGTTTTGTTGTGGTGGGGGAGGCTGAGCTTGTTGTTGTTAGTTCAACTGTATTTGCTTCAGTAGGTTGGTCATTTTACATATACTCTGTGTAAGAGTAGTAGTTTTACTGCTAGAGGAAACTTCTGCAACAGCTTTTGAGTGGCTGTTCCTGTGCCTATGATTCTTGGTAGACTCAGCTAAGTCGCTGATCAGTTGCCATGCTTCATCTGCGGTCTTGTACTTTTTCAGAGAACCATTACTAGCACCATCTAATGTAGTTTTATCCCGAGGCTTCATGCCTTGAGTGAAGTAGCTGATTAACATTAGCCTGTCAATCATGTGATTGGGGCATGCATCCAGAAGGTTCTTAAAATGCTCCTAGTACTCATAGAGAGTTTCTGATTTACCTTGAACAATGCAGAAGATCTCTTTTCTCAATCTGTCTGTAACTTCAGCTGGAAAGTATTTTTTCAAAAATTCTCTCCTGAGCGTATCCCAGTTGGTAACAGTCGCTTCAGGTTGGGAGTAGTACCACTCCCTCGCCTTTCCCTCAAGAGAAAACGGGAAGGCGATTAACAGAATAGAAGTTTCATTTGCACCATGATGCCTAACAGTAGAATAGGCTGTCTAAAAATTCCTGAGGTACTTGATAGGCTCCTGAGCAGGTAAGCCATAAAACTTGGGCATCAAGTTGATTAATGCAGTCTTCAGCTCAAAATCTGCAGCCAGAGTTAGATGATGCACTTGATACGGCTGTAGCGTAAAATCCGGGGCTCCAGCTTCCTGGAGAGTTGGATGATGCACTTGATATGCCATGTTATCTGCACGTGAATCAACTGAATCAGTAGTAAAGGATCTTGTTTCTCTCTCAGATGGCGGTTCAGATTCCCTTTCAGATGAGACTGATGAATCGATAACAATCACTTCTCCACCCTCTGAGGCTAACCTGCGCCAAGCTCGCCTAATACGTGAAAGAGTTCTTTCAATTTCAGGGTCAAATGCAACTAAGCTTGGATCAGGCAGTGAACGCGTCATTCAATGAGAGAAACATATAGCTCATGGTTATAAAATAAAAATAAAACATGCAATTAAAAATAAAAATATGTACACTAATTAATAATTTAGCACACAATTGCAATTCCCCGGCAACGGCACCAAAAACTGACGAGCGACAGAAGTTAGACCAATTAAGAGATTATAATATAATAGAATAGTGTTGCGAGTATAGCTCTTAACCAGCAAAAATTCACCTCATCAATTTAGAAAGATTGTCACAAAAAGTTTAGAATAAAAATACTGGGAGTATGAGTCCCAGGTCGTCTCCCAACGAGTTGCTAGAAAGGATGCTAATTTATTAATCAGGAGTTTCCAAGAGAATTTGAGAGTTGAATAATGAGCAATTAAATAATTGTAAATTGAAGCAATAAAAATTAAAGGAGATTTGTAATATTCTAAATAAAAAGCCTTGACTAGGGGAATGATTAATCGAAAGTTCTATCCTTGTTGGGATCTCTTAAGTGTAGTATTAAAAAGGTTGTTGTTTTCACTTAGTTAACCCTTACTAAATAAAGGAAAGTCAAGTGATTGAGCTAGCTCTTATTCGCAAATCCTAGTCCTCTCCCTTGGGAAGGTCTAGCGTTAGTAAATACAGAACTAGCCAACAACTTCCAGTTTAATCATCACTTAAGCCTTCCAACTCAAGTGTCTCCTTTTAATCAACCCCCATGTCAAGTAGAGAATCTACTCCATTGACATGAATATAACGCTCATAGAAATATAAGAAGAAAACATGATGAATTGAATAAAATAAAAGCCTTGAAAATTAATTAAAGATAAAAGTAATCCTTTTCACTAACAATCCATGAAAATAATCCAATTACCACTCTAAACAAGAATTAAGAATATGGAATAAATAAAAGAGTAAGTAAAGAAACAAACTAGAATAGTATCTTCAACGGAGGTGATGACTCTTCAGTATCCAAAAGTAAAAGCAATAAACTAGGAATGTAAAGAGAAACTAGAGGAAGAGTAATTCTCTCTAGATTCAGATATAAAAACCTAAAAACTATCCTAACAGGAATATGTGAATGTGTATATCTGTATATCTTGAGTCTCTGCCTGTTCTCTGGCTTTATTCTGTGTTTCTGGGCCGAAAACTGGGTCAAAACACGGCCCAAAATCGCCCCAGCATTTTCTGTTAATTTTGCAGATCGCGCAGGTCACGTGTACGAGTCAGTCACGTGTGTGCGTCATTTTGCGAATTTCCTTGTCACGCGTACGTGTCGTCCATGCGTGCGCATCATCTTGCAGAACTCCATTCCACGCGTATGCGTCAGGCACGCGCACGCGTCGCTGCAATTTCCTCATTTTCGCGCGCTCGCGTGAGCCATGTGCGCGCGTCGTTGCTCGCTGGTCATCTCCTTAGTTCCTTGTGTTCCTTCCATTTTTGCAAGCTTCCTCTCCATTTTCTAAGCCATTCCTGCCCTATAAAGCCTGAAACACTTAACACACGGATCACGGCATCGAATGGTATAAAGGAGAATTATAATATACTAATTAAAGATCTCTAGGAAGCAGGTTTTTAATCATAAAACAATACTAGGAAGGGATTATAAAATCATGCAAATCATATGAATAAGTGGGTGAAGACTTGATAAAAACTACTCAATTAAACACAAGGTAAACCATAAAATAGTGGTTTATCACTTTCCCTTTCTTAGCTTCCTTTCCACCTATCATCAACCAAACACTTGCATCAAAGTTTGCTATATCACATGATATTTGCATCATGCAATCATCAAGCAAAATTTGTGTAAAATCTTGTGAAAAGCACATAAATAACCAAGTTTGATTGAATTAATGGGTGCATGAAATTCTTATCCAAATACTTACTTATAGCTCAAGAAAGTGCATAAAACCTAATGAAAACAAAAGAAAAAGGCTTGTGAAACTAGCCTAAGATGCCTTGGCATCACAACACCAAACTTAAATCTTGCTTGTCCTTAAGCAAGTGATAGAACATAAGAAGAATGAAATGAAAATACAAGAGATATAAGTCCTTATTCAGAGAATTCAAATCCTTAGTTCATGGAGTTTCATGCATGGCAATTTAGGTTCATGTTCTTGCTGGTTTCTAAGCTCTCATATGCTCTTAAATTCTCACTCTATTGCCTTCTATGAGACTCTGATTCTTGATCCTTAGCTTAACTCTATTTTTGTTTTCTTTCCTTCTTTAGAGCTTATTGCTTTCTGTAGCTAAGTGTTCTATGTTGAGACAACTCTTTAGGATAGGCTTTCAGCTAATACCCCCGAACCAGTTAGTTCAAGGTGCTAGGTGTTGAAACACCCCTAAGGACTTAATCACCTAAGTCTCTCCTCAGCACATACACACCACATACACATGGTTTGTTATTCATTCCTTAGACCTTGGTGTCCAGCACCTCTTTGGGTTGCTAAATATTTTGTGACAAGGTTGCTCTTGATAGTGGACTTTCAGTTGACAATCCCGGGTTAGTTAACCCAAGTTGTCAAGTGATGAAGTACTCCTAAGAACTTACTCATCCAAGCAGATCCTTGCACAAAAACACCATAGACACATGCCTCAAGGTTCAAACTATTAGTGCCCAGCTTTATTTTCTACTCTTTTCTTTCTTTTTCATTCTCTTTTTCTCTTTTTAAGATCTTATTAATTCATTTAAGTCTCGTAAAATGCACTTCAAGCTCATAATTCAAGAGATATCTTAGTCTTGTACTTTATTGATGATCCAACTTAGCTAGCAAATACCACCACAACACTAGAACTTTATTCTGCACATTAGATTTCACTCTTGTATTTCACAGCAAATTCTCATAATTTCTTTTATTAAGCTCAAAGACACAACATACATTTCAAGCAGGATGAAAATGAAGCAGGTACTTAGACTAGCATACTTAAATGATAAGCATAGAAAGCAAGCACACAGAATGTCAACACAGGTAAACTAATCAGCAGGGCACATTTAGACTTCCAATTAAAGCACTACAAAACAGAAACAGTTAAGTAACAATACAACCTCTTGGTGTCTTCTTGTTTCTTCCTTGTTATCCTCATCCATAGATTTTGTATCCTTCTTTGTTTCCTTGGATGATGGTGCATAGTCCTTCCAAGAGATTGATTGAATTCCTACAAAGTTATTGGAAGTTGCTTGTTCCCCAAGCACATGAGAGATGGTTAGCATGCATGTATGCTTGTGATTTTCTGAACTTAAGTTAGTGTGTGAACACCAAACTTAGTTCCTTGCCTAATGTAACAGATTGAATACATGCAGAGAACCTCATGTACTTTTATTAAGAAAACAACTATGAACTAAAATTAAGCAATTGTTAAGTAGTTTCTCTGATTGGTTGGAGCTAGTGACTAGTCATGCTGAGGATTACAATGTGTTCTTAATGAAATCTTTGGTGGAACACCAAACTTAGCATCCTACATTCACCCTTGAATTACTTTGGTGTGCAACACCAAACTTAGCTCCTTGCAATACAGAGAAATCTACTTAACTCTTTTATTGAAATAACTAAGAAAAGAAAATTACCTCTAGTTGGGTTGCCTCCCAACAAGCGCCCTTTTACTGTCATTAGCTTGACATTCTGTTCATGAATTTCTTCCTCTTCTTCCAATTTGTTAAGAGGAATGACCTCAAGTGGAAAAAGGAGTCAGTTAATACCCTTTGTTGTGAGTGCCTCTTTCCAACAAGCTTTCTTTTGTGATTGGCTTGAGTGAACTTGCTTGTTGGATCAGGAGTTAGATTGTCCTTTGACCTTCCCTTTTTCATGAATATGATCCTTTGTTTTTTGGTCACAATCCTCCTTTTGGTGCTTTTAATTACTGCCTTCACATCTTTGATCTCAAGACTTGGGTATTGTTGGATAGTTGGAGCATCTTTTTCATCAAGAGCTTATTGAATTGGTGGTTCAATGAACTCACCCTCTATGCAACTCTCTGTTTCATTGGAGTGTGGATTCCCTTGATTGACTTCCTCCCTTTCTTCTACATGATGTTGCATTGAGTCCCTTGGGAGTAAGTTTGCATGTTCCTTTATCACCCCTAGTAGCCTCTGTGGGTATGGAGCCCTAGGCTTATAGATTCTCACAACCTCCTCCTTCTTCATAGG
The DNA here is from genome assembly GCF_003086295.3 of Arachis hypogaea. NCBI lineage: Eukaryota > Viridiplantae > Streptophyta > Magnoliopsida > Fabales > Fabaceae > Arachis > Arachis hypogaea. The sequence continues at coordinate 81,435,184 of NC_092047.1, forward strand.
AATCTCACTTGGTATGGATGCCTATTTTTCTTGTTCTAATTCCTCCCTTGTGTTTGCCATGGTATCACTGGAAGAATTATGGGTAAGGATTTGCTTTGATAGATATCCATCTTATGCCTCAAACTTCTTAATGGCAGCCCCCCGGTTCTGCATAATGGACTTTACTTCCTCCTTGAAAGTTTTCATGTCCTTAGATTCTTCTAAGAGTATTGCCAGCAGGTTCTCTATCCTTGATAGCTTATCTTCAAGGGGAGGGTGTGCTATCTATCTCAATTGTTCTTCATGGTCCCTTTTCGTTATGTTCTCTTCTTTTCTACCTTTTTTGAGTTCTTCAATGATGAGTTCTATCCTAGCAAGTCTATCTAATGGAGGTTGTGATGGTTGGTTGGGGTTGGCTTGTGAATAGAATTGGTTGTTTTGTGGTTGTGTGTTCTGAAAGTGGTATGACTCTTGTGGGTAATGGAATGAGTTTTGAGGACTGTAAAGAGAATTTTGTGTGTAGTGGAATGAATTTTGTGAATGGTGAAATGAATTGTATGGATTTGGGAAGGAGTCTTGTGCTGAGGCATACTCGAGTGATGAAGAATTTGGACGTGTAAAACTAGGAGGTGAGGTTGGATAATTAAGAGGTGATGGCTCTTGATGAATGGGGTATGAATGGAAAAAATTTCTTTGATTTTGATCTTCCCAGCCACAACTTGAGTAGTGATCAATTTCATCAAAATATGGACCATTTTGTGGCTTTAGAAAGTACCCCAGTTCATGTTCTTGATACTACCACCCACCATGAGTATAATAACGTGAATCATTCTGTGGTGGTGGAAAGTTTCCCAGGAAATTTGATTGGCCAAAATATGATGGATGCTCCTTTCTTTCTTGAAAAAAGCTCTATCTCAAACAATAATCACCAAAAGAAATTGGAATCTACATTATCATAAATGAGGGATTCTTAGGGAGGCAATATCACAAACAGTTAGTGGATAATAAACAAGGAAAAACCACTTAAATTGCAGAGAACAAAAATAGAAAACTGAAATAAAACTAATCAACAAAAGAAAAGAAAAGTGTTCAATCTAGTTACCCTCCAATTTAATCATTGTCAATACATAATCAATTCCCGGCAACGGCGCTATAAACTTGATGCACGAAAACTTGTCTCTCAACAAATTTCCACCGGCAAGTGCACCGGATTGTCGTCAAGTAAAAACTCATAGTAGAGTGAGGTCGAATCCCACAGGGATTGGTTGGTTGATCAACTTTAATTAGAGGAGTGTTCTAGTTGAACTAAGTAGATTTGAATTTGGAAGTGCAGAAAATTAAATGGCGGGAAAAGTAGATAGCAAGGAATGTAAATGACGGAAACTAAATACTGAATATAAATGGAAGAAAGTAGATTGCAAGAAAATAAATGGGAATGGGGTGATTAAGCATAAAAGTAAACGGTAGAAAGTAAAGAGAATGGGTAAGATCAGAGTGGGAAATTCATTGGGCTTAGGAGATGTTGCATTATCCGGATCAAGTTCATTCTCATCTCTCCCTCAATCAATGCATTCATTGATCTCCTTGGCAATCTTAGGTTATTGAATCCCAATTCCTTGGCAATCCAATCTCTCTAAGCTTGAACAATTGCCCAATTCCTTGATTTAATTGCTCATGGGAAGAGATAAAGTGTGGTCACTGATTATACCACATGTATTTCTAAATCAAAGTATTGGTAGAATTAAATGTCACAATATCCCTCCAAACCCCAATCCGGTCCAACATGAGAAAGCATTTCTAGCATGATCTCCTCATTCCTCTTCCAAGGTTCAGAGGAGAACCAATTATGAATAGTTTCTCTTCCAAGACAACTACCCAATTGGATAAAGATCGAAAGCTTTCTAGCAAGATCAAGAGAAAAGAAAGAAGAAGAAGAATGAAAATTAATATTGATCCATTGAAATACAACAGAGCTCCCTAACCCAATGAAATGGGGTTTAATTGTTCATAGCTCTGGGAATGGAAATTGAAACGAGAAAGTACTAAAATTTACAGTGAAATTGGGCAGAGTTACAGTACTCAGTGTGTAAGCCCCCCTTTCTAACTTAAATTCTTATCTATTTATACACTTTCTTCATTCAGTCTTCAAGTACTTGGACTGGGCCCTTTGGCCTCTGTTGAAGCTAGTTGGAAGTGGCCTTTAATGACGTTGATGGAGATGTTTGGGAGTTAACGTTTTATACTTTGCATGGGTACCTTTTGTATTGAAGTTGGATTGGCATTGAAGCTTACATTGGAGTTCAACGTTTGAGCGCAAACGTTGGGTCAAACTTTGCCAAATGAGGCTGGGATGTTGGCCCTAAAGTTTGACCCAATGTTTGAACACAAATGTTAGCCTACTCACGCGTACACCTAGGTCACGCGTTTGTGCCATATGGCCAAAATCTTCACCCACGCGTACGCGTGGTCCACACATGCACGTTGATGCACTTTTTCCAACTCCAAATTCTTGAATTTTATCACGCACGTTGGAGGTAACGTTGGACCCCCAACGTTCCCTCCAACTTTGGCACCCGTTCACCTTGGCGTTTTCAGCAACGTTGGAGCACCAACTTTGGCTCCAATGTTGCACCGTAGTTGTAGTTGAAGGTATAGTTGGAGGTCCAACTATAGCTCCAACTATGGCCCTTTTGAATGAGTAGTTGGAGGCATAGTTAGAGGTCCAACTATGACTCCAACTATGGTCTCTTGAATGAGTAGTTGGAGGCATAGTTGGAGGTCCAACTATGACTCCAACTATGGCCTTTCTCATGGCAACGTTTATGGTGATGTTTGAGGTCCAACTTTGGGCTCAAACGTTGCTTTCTTTTGTAGTTGGAGGTATAGTTAGAGGTCCAACTATGACTCCTACTATCCACCTTTATTGGCCAACATTTGAGGTATAGTTGGAGCACCAACTTTGGCTCCAACTATGCACCTCTTGAGTATAACGTTTGAGGCAACGTTGGAGCACCAACTTTGGCTCCAACGTTGCTTCCCCTTGCTTCCTTCCATGACCTTTTTGTTGCTTGTTTGCTTTCCATTTCTTAGCTTCCTTTCCACATATCATTAACCAAACACTTGCATTAAAGTTTGCTATAATCACAAGATATTTACATCATTCAATCATCAAGCAAAATTTGCATAAAATCTTGTGAAAAGCACATAAATAACCAAGTTTGATTGAATCAATGGGTGCATAAAATTCTTATCCGAATACTTATTTATAGCTCATGAAAGTGTATAAAACCTAATGAAAACAAAAGAAAAAGGCTTATGAAACTAGCCTAAGATGCCTCGGCATCAGAGCACCTGAACCTGCATCTGAAAAACAAGAGATATATACGAAATAAGAACCCTCGACCCATGGGTTCCCAGTACGGTAAAAGTGCCAAATAAATACAATGCATTGTAATAAAAACTTACTAAGCAACCTAAACTCCCTTCGTCAATTATTCATCCTATGTTCTCACTAATCCATGAATTAGTTAACCGTTTTAGGTGATACTACATCTAGGCCACTCCTCATCTTTCTCTTCTTTTCCATTCTCTCATCACTCAATCCATAACAACTATAACCAGTAATTCAGGCTCAGTACTCCAATTACCAATTGTCTCATTCTCTACCTAAAGTAAGTGAAATCACTTCACTGCGTCTACCCAGGGCGCTCAAACTATCTCATTTGATAACCATTATCATTATTTAATTATATCATCAATTCATCGCCTCAAGGACAGCCCTCAGCGTCTACTGACACCAGCATGAGGGACCTCTCAGTTGTACAAACACAAGCAATACGGTCAAGTAATACACAATTAAGGTACAAATAGAGCAAGTAGCATTTACTCAAGTAACATATCATATATGAACAGTTTAGCAATCCAAAATAAAAAGGCAAACCCAAACAAGTCAAACAAATGCAAATGATGTATGCCTACCCTATGACCGATGATATCATCTGTCGGTTATAGAGCCAACTCGACATGTCCTGGTAGCTAACTAATGGACAGTCCCTGCAAGCGCGCATTCCCAAGCTTAAAAATCAAAATAAAATATCCATGCGGGAGAGCTTGTTCGGAAGGGTATAAGTGTCTGGCCACATCTTACGACGTAGGGTCAACAGAATCTCGGATCTCAACCTGGAGCAAGTGGAGCTGACCCACTGCATCTACCCAAGGAAATCCGAAACTCAGCTAATTTCACAAATCTCAAATTATCCTCGACTAGGAGCAAGTGGGGGCTAACCACTGCATCTACCCCAGGAGTTCAGACCAAACCCAGAGCAAGCAGAATCACTCCACTGCATCTACCCAGGCAGGTATATCACAGTCAGATCATTTTCAATTTCAGTATCACACTCTTAATCACTCTCATCATTAATCTCGTCTCAATTTCATACTCAACCTCAAGTTAACTCATTCATCGTTCTCACGAATCATCATTAATTCTCCTCTAATTTCATCCACAGAAATTACCAAGCCTAAATCACCATCTTCTATACTCATGACCAAAATTACCCTTTTTATTCCTTTACTATTCTCTCCCTTGATTCAACACCCTAAAACTGGTAAAAAGGTGTTAAGTAAGTGTTACGGAATGTTGCAAGCTTGTTGGGAAGGTAAAATAGTTAAAAACAAAGTTTTCTTTGAAAAATAGGGCAGTGTGCGTGCGCACAGGGTTGTGTGTTCACGCCCAGAAAAATTTTCAGAAAGTGTGCGTGCGCACAAGGCTGTGCGTATGCACAGAAAGTAAAATTTTCATTCTTGAGTGTAGGCACAGAACGTGCGAACGCCCCCAACAGAACGCACTTCCCAGCATGTGCGGGCACACAGATCTGTGCGTGCGCACAACTTGCAAAACTTCGTTGGTTGTGTGTGCGCACAGGGCATGCTAGCGCTCCCAATAGAAGCCATATCCCTGTGTGTGTGTGCGCACACTTTCAAAATATACATAGCATGTGCGTGTGCACAAGGCTGTGCGTGCGCACACAAACCAGAAACAAAAAATTCTGCAACATCACAGAACTCAGATTTTGGACACCAACTTTCGACGATCATATCTTTCTCTACAAAATTTAGATTTTTACAAAATTGATTCCATTTTAAAGCTCTTTGAATTGTCTTTATTTTGATGCAAAAATCATTAAATTTCAAAAACTGTATCTCAAGATATGATCCGTCAAAGTTCACTAAAAATTCATTTTTACCAAGATCTCTAAATCTCAATTTTACAAAACTTTCAATCTAACATTACTTATTCCACATTCAAAGCAGTCCTAATGTGCTTAATTCATATTCATATACTTTTTCTTCATTTCAACACCTAGCATTACATAGATCATCCATTCCATACCCACATTCTACTTATAAAAATGTAAACCTCAACAATATACATCACAAAAATATCATTCCACCATCCTATATCCACATCATCAAGCCTCTTCATTTATTAACACCCACAAGCATACAAGCCCAATATCACTACCCAACATTATCATCATTCAACTTCCATCTCAATAATCAACAACAATATCACACTCATCAAAATCATCATGCATTATCACATAATACACACATCAACTCACCTTCCTTACCTCTTCCGGCCTCTGGCCCAAAATTCACGGCCTCCGGCCCAAAATTTACCAATTAATATATATATACATACATGTATAACTCACAATTCACACAACTCCTCATCAAATACAAAATCCAATAACACACCAATTATGCACTATTACACTAATCTCATCCAAACCTTCAATTACCACAATATACCATCTACGCACATCAAATTCATCCCAATACATAATTCAAACCTAATCCTAAGGGCATTTAACCTAGGAATTTATATCACACCACACGGTACTTAAATAAAACTTAAACCGTACCTTTTGGAAGTCAAATTTAAGTTCTCGCTTGGGAATCTCCACCAAAACTCAGCTCCAAGCTCCACCGAACACTTTTACAAGCAAGATTCAAGTTCCAAAAGTGTATCCAATTCTCTAATAGACACATTACATACATTCATCAACTTAGGGCTCACTAAATATCATAAATTACAAGGGTTAGAGGATTCCTTACCTTAACACATGAATTTGGTTGATGGAATTCACCAATAGCTTATACTAGAGCACCCCTAAACAACCAAAGTCACAAGATTTCCTAAAAACCCAAGCCAAATATGAAATACCAAAGAAAAAATGAAACTGAGCAGAGTTCATTGAGAAACTCACCACATAACCTAGATAGACTTGGAGCTCGTCGAGGGCGACGCGTGACCGCAAACGGCTCGTCGATTGGAGCTCTGTAGCTCAAGTTATGGTGATTTGAAGATCAAAAGGGGTTAGGGTTTTCTCTCTTCCCTTCTCAGCTGTGGTGTTGTGTTTATGAGAGTGAAGTGGCTGAATGGGGGTTCATTTAAGCTTATATATAGGTTGGACTTGTTGGGCCCGGTCCAACCTGTTAGCGTTTTTGGCCTGTTTGGCCCAATTTTGGGCCAAACCTTTAGAATTAGTGTCCAGTTTCGAATTCTAATTATTTTTCTAAGGTTTTCTACTATTTTTAATTATTCTCGCATAGTACCGGACAGACGTAAATCGGTTTAGTCGGTTATTTTGCCATTTCGCGGTCTGACGCGGTTTTTTGCAAAATTACATTTTCTAACTCAGAAAAATCATCTGTGTTCAAATATCATATTTAAATCTTCAAATTTCTATTGCTAAATTTTCTAACCATATTTGTCCATATTTAATTTATATTTAATTAAACACGGTTTGACTAGGTTTTACATCATCATAACACCAAACTTAAAATTTTACTTGTCCTCAAGCTAAAAGAAAAGTAAACAGAGTTTAGCTTAGTGAAAAGAGTTGGAGGGTTTGAAAATTTAATTTTTATAAAATGAAAGTGGGATTTATATAATCCTTGTGGTTACATTCAACTTCTCTTATCCTTGATGAATCTTGCATACTTAGGATTTGGAAATTTTCAAAAAATGAGATCCGAATTGTATTATGAGAATTTTAGGCTTATATGACTTGAAGGCAGTTACTTGATATTTTAATTTGGAGAAAGATCTTGGAGGCTTTTAACTCTAAGGGTTCTGTCACAAGACAACTCTTAATGGGCTCTCAATAGATAATCCCGGGCTAGTTGGCCCAAGTTATCATGTAATAAAGCACCCCTCGGATCTAATCACCCAAGTCTCTCTTTGGCACAATCTCTCCACAAGAACATAACTAGGGTTTTATTTTCCCAAACATTGATGCCCAAAGCCTCTTTGGACTTCTAAATGTTTTGTTTTAAGGTGACTTTAAAGCGAACTTTCAATCGATAATCGTGGTCTAGTTGGCCCAGGTTATCGGGTGATAAAGCACCCCTCAAATTTACTTGCCCAAGTCTTTTCTTGAAATACAAACACCACAGGCATATAACTGATCCGTTGTCATTGGTGCTTAGAGCCTTATAACTTTTGATTTTTTTATTTTTCTAGATTCTTTTTTTTAACTGCTTCAAGGAATTGATTTGAATTCTCATAATACTTTTTTAAATTTCTATTTTTGAAGAGTCTTTTTCTATTTCCACAAGATTCAAATATTTCAAATTCATCAAATGTAACCACCTCTTTTAAGCACCACCACTTTTGTTTGAATTTATTTTTCAACTTTTCATTTAGATATCCTCTATAGAAAGTGATTACTAGAGGAATAAGCATACAAATTACAAGTTTAAGCATTAAAAAAAGGAAAAGTAAATAGAATATGCCATGCATGCAAGGAAAAGGAAAAGAAGACAAAGAAAAAGAACAAAACGAAAATAAAAGGAAGAAGAAATAACTAACCACCAAGAAAGAAATAAAACTACCAAATTTATTCATGATTACCACCTTCGTCGTTACTGTAGGCTTTCTTCTTGTTATTTTCTTGTTGCATTCTAAAGCCTTTGTTTTTCCTCCAACCACTAACACTAAACTTAGAGTTTGGCCAAATCTCTAAGTTTAGATATTTTAAGTGCATGCGGATGCATGTGTTTGCTTGGGCAAGAAAGGAAGAAAATTGTGGAAAGAAGACAAAATAATGGTAGTCATAGAGCAAAAACAAGGATGATCATGCATGTAATTTTTGAAATTTTTTTTACTTGAAGTTTAAAAATCAAGAACTAAAAACAAGAATTAAAGAAACAAAGTTTAAAATCGTTTTGCTTGTGATGATTTTTTTTAAATAAAAACATTTTACTAAGTTGAAATTAAAGAAAAAAAACAATAGTTAAAGAAATAAGGATTATAAATTTCTTTTTTTTTAAAAATAAATTATTTAAAAAAAATCCATGGAATGAATCTAAAGATGCCTAAACGAAGAGATAGTTTGACCTAAAAGGTGCCTGGCTTTGGACTTTCTTGGAACAAATAGACGCTGAGCATTCATGTTGAACGCCGGGCATGGCTTTTTTTGGATACCCAAATGCCGGGCTTCTAAGAGTAGCCGCCAGGCGTGCCTCTCTTATGGTCACATGGATGTTGACCGAGCATACTTGGCCGCCGGGAATTCACTCTTCTTTTTTTTAATTCAAAAGTACGTAAACTAAATTTTAAACGATGCATGCATGCAGGAAGAAAGAAAAATGAAACCTAAGAATGTAACTAAACAAAGAGAAAAGGAAAAGAAAAGAAAAACTAACCATAGTTGGGTTGCCTCCCAACAAGCGCTTCTTTAACGTTACTAGCTTGACATTGAGTCTTCTAAATTGGGAGTCAGATTGTTTCACAGCACCTTCCAGTGCCATCCTCCATTACATGTACATCCTTCGCCATTCTTTCTTATTTTTCTTAGCACACAAACATGAAAAGATCAAATGTGCCTTGAAGAATAAAGAAAACTAAAGAAGAAGGAATTTGAACCAACTACAAATAAAAAAAACTACAAAAGAAGGAATTTGAACCAACTAGAAATAAAAAAGAACTATAGAAGAAGGAATTTGAACCAACTAAAGGAATGCAAAGAAAATAAAATAAAACAAGATCTAGTTTAGAATTTAACCGGACGTATGTTGTCAATCTCAATTAATCTCCGGCAACGGCAAGTGCATCGAATTGTTCAAGTAATACCACGGCGAGTGAATATTGTTCCCACAAAGATTAAAGGATTAAGCAAGCAAATATCAGATTAAATACCTAATTAGATTAAAATAACCTGGATTGATGGGGGGCAAAACTTGTGTCTTGCTTGGAATCTTGAGTGCTTGAGTGCTTAAGAGACACTGAGCTTGGATATTGATTGAGAGAAGACAATGATTGTGAGAGTCAAGAATTTCAGAGATGTTTATCCTCTTAGGAAAACCAAACCTTTTTTACTTATTTGAAGTATGCAAAGATCTTTTACGACAAATCTTTAGTAACTAATTTTCAATTTCATGGTTCCTCAGTTTCTCTTTAATTAAATAGTTGTCAGTTAATTAATTAAAGAAGTTAAGCACAAAAACTAATTTAGTTTCTTAATAAGATTTAAAAGTAGTCCTTAGGTCGAATTATATGTCACGTATTCAAGCTAGTTCTACCCAGTTAAACCTTAGAAGAAAACATAATTTTTAAAAGTTGTTCTAATCTGAATTATATGTCACTTATTCAAAATTAGAGTGATTGAAAATCATGTATGTGTTGCATAATAAACCACTATTTTGTGGTTTATTTTGTATTGAATTGAGTAGATTTTATCCATTATTCTCACACTTATGCATATAATTCGCATGTTTTACATTTTTCTTCCTAATTTTGTCCTATGATTGAAAACATGCTTCTTTAGCCTTAAATTCGCTGATTTTAATCTTCTCTTATTACCATTCGATGCCGTGATATGTGTGTTAAGTGATTTCAGGTTTTCCAGGGTAGGAATGGCTTAGGGGATGGAAAAGAAGCATGCAAAAGTGGAAGGAACACAAGAAATTGGTGTTTTGAGAATCTGGTATCGACGTATACACGTGGACGACGCGTACGCGTGACTGAGCCAATGTCCATACGACGCGCACGCGTGGCTGACGCCTATGCGTGGACAGTGAAAAAGACCAGTGATGCGTACGCATGGCTGACGCATACGCATGACAGAGTGTCACATGCTGTATTTAACAGAAAATACTAGCGGCGATTTCTGGGCTACTTTGGACCCAGTTTCAGGCCCGAAAATACTGATTAGAGGCTGTAGAGTGGAGCAGGATGGGGGAATAATTCATTCACATTTTAGGTTTTAGATGTCGTTTTCTAGAGAGAGAGAGGCTCTCTCCTCTCTCTAGGTTTAGGGTTTCTTCTTTCAATTCCTCTTTAGGTTCAGGTTCAATCTTCCATTAATTTAGTTTTTCTCTCACTTTTATTTGTTTAAGCACTTTAGTTCATCTTTTTCTCTTGTTAATTTTCCTTTTTCGCCATTTTTATGTTTATTAGCTCTTGTTACGTTTGATTTCTTTTAATGTAATTTATGTTTTCCATTTTTATTGTTACTCTCTTTAATTTTTAGTCATTGATGCTTGCAATTGGTTGTTTAGATTTAATATCCCTTGTTAATTTTCTATATTTTTATTTTATGCCTTCCAAGTGTTTGATAAAATGCTTGGTTGGGTTTTAAATTATATTTCTATGTTCTTAACTTGGATTGGTTATTTAGAGACTCTTGAGTTATCAAAAGTCTTTTGTTGAATGGTAATTGAAGATTGTCGGTTAGTTTGAACTTCACTAAATCTAGTCTCTTACTATGAGTTGACTAGGACTTGTGAACTCAAGATGATTGTATGCACTTGACCTTCCTCTATTGGTTGGAGGTTAACTAAGTGAAGGAAATTCACATTTACCATCACAATTGATGATTATAATAAGGATAGAACTTCTAATTCTCAATCCTTGCTAAAAGCCTTCTTAGTTATTAGTTTATTTTCTCGCCATTTTACTTTCTTGTTTCTTATTACAAAACCCAACAAATACTTTCCCATAACCAATAATAAACTACACTTCCTTGTAATTCCTTGAGAGACAATCCGAGTTTTGAATACTTCGGTTAATTTTATTGGGTTTGTATTTGTGGCAAACAATTTAAACGTTGATTGAGGTTTAATTGTCGGTTTAGGACTATACTCGCAATGCGATATTTTTTGTGAAAATCTTCACCGACATTTTTCCTCCATCATTGCACACTAATTGAACCACTATTCCTAGCTGAATTTAAAGAATCATGTCAAAAAGTTTTCAAGCTTTAATTCAAAGATTAAAATTTTCAATTATAATAAAAGAATTCAAAAGGGATTAACATACCTTTCGATACCTCTAATATGAATGAAAAATGAATAACTCAATCATGAAATAGATTAATACAAGACTTCAAAATAAAATAAATGTAGATTAATAATCCATAGAAAACATAAACAAAGCTCCTAACCCTTTTATAGAGGATTAGTTACTCATGGAATGAAAGAAAAACAAGAAGAGAACTGTGCTGAGAAACAGAATGTTCTTCTTTGTGAACAAGGTTCACTTATTTATACCCTAATTCTAGAATTTAAATTCAAACAATCTTAATCTCATCTTTTGGAGGAAAAGATAAGATAACTAGTTACTGACTTCAATTTCAAATAAAAAATAATAATTCAAATCAAATCCTAACAATCAAATCTTTTATGTTTCCAAAAAGAATTCATAACTAAGCTTCTAGGTCTTGAATATTTTAGATGTGATTAAGGCTTCTAATGATGTGTATGATTGAGATTGGGCCTTAACGGTTACATCCTGAGAGTTTGGAAAGTATCTTCATGCCAGGCTTGTATAGAGAACTTTGGGAGTGTGGCCCAATTACACCTTCAAGGGAGTTGTCCGCCGGGCTTCTAGTAAGGCCCATCGGGCGTGCATGTTTAGAGAGAGGGACCGCCGGGCGTAGGGCCTTGGCACCGGGCGTGCATGGTGAAGTCTGGGATGTTATATTTTTGTGTCCAAAAGATCATGGTGATGCATGGCTCAAACTAAAGATCCACTATAGACATATGTATATCATTTTGAAGCTCTGGACATTAGCTGTCTAATGCAACTATAATTGCCTCATTTAAACCTCTATAAATCAAGTTATGATCACCTATGTGAAACCCACAAAATTAATAATTAATTAGCCAATAAATTAATAATTAATTAAAGAAATTAGAAAATAAAATTTTATAGTTTAATGAGGTAGAGCTAATTAAAATAAGAATTTTGACACTAATTTTAAAGAATTTGGCCCAAGGTTGGGCCGAACGGGCCAAACCGATTGAACCGAGCCCATATTGGGTCCAAGCCCAATCTATATATCATCACCCTCACCCTTTGTTTCAGCAACAAAGATTCTAAAAGAGAGAGAGAGTGTAGAAACGGTGTGAATGAGGGGGGGGGGGAAGAGAACCCTCATGTAACACTATTCATTCCCCACTTGTTTGGCTCATAACTTTTGATCCGAAGCTCCGATTGACGAGCCGTTTATGGCCACGCGTCGGCCTCGTCGAGCTCTTCAATTATATCAAAACAAAGTGGTATGTATTTCTCTAATTCGTGCCCAGTTATTCATTCAATTCTGTTTTCACGTTTTGGTTCTGGGTGTTGAGTGATTTTGATGATTTTGGTGGTTTAGGTACAATATAAAATGGGATGATTGTTGTATTTTATCTCAATCATCAATGGGTAAAGTAAGGAAACTCTAAACCCTTGTGGTTTGCCCAATTTGGTGTGCCCTTGTGCCAAATGATTAAATTGTATGAACTAGTTAAATTTATGTTGAATTAGAGTTGAATTTGTCAATTGGAGCTCTTGGAACAAACTTTTGGTGGCTGGAATCATTGGGTGTGGATTGGAGTCTTTGAAGCTTGAATTGTGGTGGTTTTGAGTTTAGGGAGGAATCGACCAAGGTATGGTTTCGGTTTCTCGTAAATAATATATAATATCTCGTGAAAACATAGGCTAGATGACCATAAGATAGGTTGAAGCATGTATGTACGTTAAAAAGTTAGTAATCCTAATAAAAAGATTGATTATTGACGAGTTTGATTATGAATATGAATTTTTGAAATGTTTGATGAATAATGGAGGGTGATTGTGTTGAGTAATGAGGTTGATGGGAATGTGAGATATGTTGATGAATGATGATTTTGTTGGTGTTTGATGAAATAATGTATTATGTTGAATATATGTTGTTGATGTATGTTGTGGTGAGAGTTTGATTACGATGATGAGTTGTTGAAGTTGGTTGAAAATTAGTCTTAGAATTGACTAGAATAATGGATGGATCTTATGTTGAATTGATTGAATTGGTAGAGTAGCTATGATATGAAAGTAGATATGTATATATATGGTGGAGAATTGATGTAGTTTTGGTAAGAGTTTGGAAGCTTTGGAATGGAAAGTTTTGAAAGATTTGAGGTTTGGCACTTTTATGAAAATTTAATTTTTAATGAACTTTGACGATCCATAACTTAGGTCTCGGATTTTGAATGAAACATATTTCAAATTAAAGATAATTTTAAGAGCTTTAAAATGGTATAAAGTTTGGAAAAATCTGAATTTTGTAGAGGAAGTTATGGACGTCGGAAGTTAGGAGCAAAAATCTATTTTCTGCCAACTTAACATTTTTTTGGAAACTAGCTTGGATGCGTACGCGGGGCATAGCTGCGTAAAACTAGCTTGGATGCGTACGCGGGGCATAGCTGCGTATGCATCATGGTCCAATTTTATTTACGTGCGTACGTATGAGGATGTGTGCGTACGCACACACCGAGAAGTTTGCAAGCATGCGTACACACACATATATATGCGTACGCACACTCCCCTATTTTGCACCAAAACTCTGTTTTTCATGGTTTGACCTTTCTGGCAAGTCTATAAATCTCCGAAACTATTGTTTTGATGAAAATTTACTATTTTTGAACTATTGAGCAATCCTTTGATTTTCCAGACCTCTGAAAACTTTGATTAAAATTTATTAGTAAGGCTTTGAGTCATGAAGTAAGTGTTAGCGAGTGGAAGAAGATAGAAATGGGCATCGGAGGAGTTGAAGAAGGGGGATACCTAATTTGATGAGGTGACAAAAAGTAATGAATAAGATATAATGAGAATTGTGGTGATATTATGAGATGATAATGAAGGAGTTTGATTGAGAGGATGATGAATGATTATGTTTGAAATATATGTGACTCTGGGTAAGATGCAGTGGTGTTATCCACTTGCTTCGGGTATGAATTGAGAATGAATAGATGAATGATAATGAAAATGTGTTTCTGAATGTGACTTCGGGTAAGATGCAGTGGTGTTATCCACTTGCTCCGGGTAAGTAAACCGGATAAGATGCTGTAGTATTATCCACTTGCTCCGGGAGAGTTCGAGGCTTCGGGTAAGATGCAAGGGCTGTGTTCTGTCGCCGCTTGCTCCGGGTCGAGAACTATAACATCGCCTGGGTAAGAGGCAGTGGTGAGGTTCTCCCCTGCTCCAGGTACGCGGGTAAGATGCAAGGGTTGCAGCGTTGTCCCACTTGTTTCGTGTTTGGTGTTCTGTCCAGGGTTAGTGGTAAACCTATATTTTATGATATATTTTGTGCTTAATTTGAGTGATTTATTCAATCCTCCACCCACTTATTCATATTAATTGCATGGTTTTACTTTCCCTCCCCTATTATGTGATGTATGTGAAAAACATGTTTTCTATGCTTTAAAATTAATTATTTTAATTACCTTTATTTCCATTCGATGCCGTGATTAGTGTGTTGAGTAGTTTCAGATCTTCTAAGGCAGGAATGACTTAAAGGATGGAAAAAGAAACATACAAAAATGGAAGGAAAGCACAAAACGGAGTTTCTAAAGAAACTGGCATCCACGCGATCGCATGGGCGACGCGGACGCATGCCAAGCGCAAATCAACAGCGACGCGGCTGCATGACTGACGCGACCGCGCACCTTAAGCAAAACACATATGACGCGGTCGCATGACTGACGCGACCGCGTGACAAGAAAAGCTCCGAATGACGCGACCGCGTGACCCACGCGGACGCGTGACAGAGGCCACGCACTAGAAATTACAGAAAACGCTCCCAGCGATTTTTGAAGCCTTTTTTGGCCCAAATCCAAGTCCAGAAGGCATAGACCAGAGGTTATAAAGTGTGGGAATGCATCCATTCAAAGGGAGCTCGCCAATTTAGTTACTTCTCATGATTTAGGTTAGTCTTGAGAGAGGTTCTCTCCTCTCTCTCTTAGGATTTAGGACTTCTCTTAGTTTTAAGAGTGACTCTCAATCCCAGGTTTAATGTTCCTTTATTTTAAGCTTCCCTTTCACTTTTATTCATTCCATTACTTTAGTTGATTATTTACTTTGCCATTTAATTTATGAATTCTTCTATGTTCCAGATTATTTGAATTAATGTTATTTGAGGTATTTCCGTTTAATATTGCGTTCTTTTATTTATGCTATTATTGCTTTTACTCTGAAGACTTCTTTATTCCAATAGATTTACTTTTCTCCTTTTGGTCTTGGTTAAGAAATCAGTAACTCAGGAGTTATCTTAGTTCAATATAATTGATAACTGTTATCTTTGCTAATTGAACTGAACTTCAATAATCCCAACCTTTTCTTAGGAAATAAATAGGATTCAAAGATCAAGCTAATTAGTCCCTTGACTTTCCTTTGCTTTAGTAAAGGTCAACTAAGTGGAATTAAGATTCAATCTTCTTTATTATTGAGAAGGGTAACTAATCTGGACTTCCAATTTCTCATCCCTTGCCAAAAGTTTGCTTTACAGTATTTATTTATTTTTAATTGCCATTTAAATTATTTGTCATATTTGTTCCTCATTCTTAAAACCCAAAATTTGCAATCTCCATAACCAATAATAAGAACATACTTCCCTGCAGTTCCTTGAGAAGACAACCCGAGGTTTAAATACTCGGTTATCAATTTTATTGGGTTTGCTTAAGTGACAAACAAAACGTTTGTATGAAAGGACTTTTGAAGGTTTAGAAACTATACTTGCAACGAGGATTTATCCGCAAATTTCTAGACCACGCAAAAGTCCATCTCAACAAAATGGCGCCGTTGCCGGGGAACTGCTAACGTGTGCCTTATTATTGGTTATTGTAAATATTTTTATTTTACTTGTTTATTTATTTCTGTTTTTTCTTTTTAATTTTATTTGCTACTATGAACTCTCACCCTTCTCGCTTTGAGTTTGGTTCTAACTTTGTTGAAGGAAGTAGAAGTTACAGCAGGAATATGCATCAATGTCAGACCAATCAAGGATGGATGGAGCCAAGAGGATCTAATCAACCCTTTAGGCAACAACACCCTCCAAGATATCATGGACAACGATCATTCTACAATGCATACCCAGCTGATAGATATGGTGGACAACCTTGTAACTACCAACAAGCCCCACCCCGTGCCTATAGACCATCCTCTCAACATAACCTCGAACCACCACACTCACAAGCTTCTCTTCACCATTCGCCACCACATGATCCTTATTTACCCCAGTACCAATCCAATCACTCCCAAGCACCACCACTTTCCTATGTATCATGTCCAAATCCATCACCCCGAGAATCAGAGGTTCGCCTCAAGGAAACAGTAAATAAACTTCAAACAACCATTCGACAACTGGAGCAAGCAGTAATTCAATTAGCTTCTAGACGTTCAAACATTCAAGGACCAACCACAGCCCCATGTGGACAATCTAACGAAGAGCGTAGCATGAAGGAAATACTAGAAACTCCAGTGGACAAGACAGAGAATGAATTCGTACTAGAACAAGTAGAAGAAGCTGTCATTACGCAAGAAGAAGAGTTGATTGAAGATCTAGGAGACGCTGAACCTCCATGGGAATTCAGAGCTGAGGAGAACTCCGTCAAGGACGTTACAGTTGATGCTGAGGACGACACTGCACAATCCCCAAGGCAAGTCATTTATGAAGAACTAGACGGAATAAACCAGGACACAAATTCCCTTGATGATGATAGTCACAAGTAAAGCTCTCTTAGTAATGAACTTGCATCGCAAGTGAATTATCTGAGATCGAAGAATCTTTCCCAAATGAATACGAAGATGATGCAGAGGTAGATTTCTCTTAACCTCCAATCTATGACTCGAGTGATGAGGAAGGCACAGAAGACTTTGCCCAGGACATAGATGCATTTGAAGAATCTTGCAAAGAAGTGGAGGAATTCACAGAAGAGCACAAGGGAGTAGAACTTACAGAACCACCGGAAGCACCTTCCCCAAGGCCATTACCACCCAATACAAGCTTCAAGTGGGTACAATCCTTAACTTTTAACTTTACTTTTTCACTTGAATACGGTTTGCTTGAAACAGATGTCCAGCTTAGAGCTCTTTGCGGCTTTAAGAGTAAGAGGGAAATGGCTCGTGCTCAGAGCTGGTGCACAAGGTTCAATAAGGTTCCACGCTTCAACTTGAAGTGCACGGATTGGTATCACGTTCAATTGAATGGATCTCGGAAAATGTTTGGTCACCATGGTGAGAATCTACTTTCTAAACTGCCCGGATGGAAAAATATAGATCAAGACGGAGGCGGATTTAAAAGCAAAGTTTGGGATCCTGGAATCTATTCCAACATTCGTCATTCCGGGAGCCTAAAAATTTGTTTTAAGCTGCTCAGGAGCTTTACATGCCTAGTTTGGGACCCCGGAGGCTATTGGCATTCCAAGCATTGGTGGAGATTTTTAGATGAATTTAAGCATAAGCCGTCATAACAGGAAGCTCTTCCAATGTCCAACTTAAGGACTTTAAATAAAAGTGCTAGGTGGGAGACAACCCACCATGGTATGATCTTTCTTTTTGCACTTTTAATTTTATTTAGTTTTGTTTGTTTTTGAGTTTTATTTTATTCTATTAAACTTGGAATTTTGCATCACATTCATATTAATCATTGCATTCTGCATACTGCAAAAAAAAAATTTCATGCGACGTGACCGCCTCATTGATGCGTCCGCGTCGCCGGTGTGGGAGAGAATAAAAAAATGAAAAGAGAGTCACGCGAGAGCGTGGCTGGAGGCGTGCCAATGGCACAAATCGTCCCACGCGACCGCATCGCTGACGCGACCGCGTCATATGGGAATAATGGCCTCCCACGCGACCGCGTGCCCCACGCGACCGCGTGTCCCACGCGGCCGCGTGACCAGGATTTCGACGTAAAAATGATGCACAGCCGAAAGTTGTGCTAGAGTGGTGCTAGACTGGCGCTGGACGCGCAATCCATCTCACGCGACCGCGTGCCCACGCGGCTGCATCACATCCTACTAAGTAGCCACTCGCGCGATCGCATGCCATATGCGATCGCATCACCCAATATTTGGCAATTAATGATTTTTGAACAGAGAGTTGTGCGAGAGCGAGGCTGCCCTCGCGCTAGTAGCATAAAACGGGTCACGCGACCGTGTCAATCAGTTTAAGCACAAGCCGCGTGATAAACCCATATTTTATGATATATTTTGTCCTTAATTTGAGTGATTTATTCAATCCTTCACCTACTTATTCATATTAATTGCATGGTTTTACTTTCCCTTCCTTATTATGTGATGTATGTGAAAAACATGTTTCCTATGCTTTAATATTAATTATTTTAATTACCTTTATCTCCATTCGATGTCGTGATTAGTGTGTTGAGTAGTTTCAGATCTTCTAAGGTAGGAATGACATAAAGGATGGAAAGGAAACATACAAAAATGGAAGGAAAGCACCAAGCGGAGCTTCTGAAGAAACTAGCATCCACGCGATCACATGGACGAAGCGATCGCGTGCCAAGCGGTTATCAGCAGCGACGCGGCCGCATGGCTGACGCGGTCGCATGACTGACGCGATCGCGTGGCAAGAAAAGCTCCGAATGACGCGACCGCGTGACCCACGCGAACGCGTGATAGAGGCCACGTATCAGAATTTACAGAATACGCCCCCAGCGATTTCTGAAGCCCTTTTGGCCCAGATCCAAGTACAGAACACACAGACTAGAGGCTATAAAGTGGGGGAATGCACCCATTCATAAGGGAGCTCGCCAATTTTCACTTTCCATGATTTAGATTTAGTTTGAGAGAGGTTCTCTCCTCTCTCTCCTAGGATTAGGATTAGGATTTAGGACTTCTCTTAGTTTTTAGGAGTGACTCTCGATTCAGGTTTAGTATTTACTTGAATTTATGTTTCTATGCTACTTTTACTTTAATGCTTTTATTCGTATCTATAAATGTTGCCAACTTGACTTATGAACCCTTTCCATGCTATAATTTGAATTAATGATTATTTGAGGTATTTCAGTTGTTGATTGCTTTCTCCTTAATTCGTGTTACCAATGCTTTCCATCTAAGGATATTTTATTCCAACAATTTTACTTTCTCCCTTTTGGTCTTGGTTAAGAAATCAGTAACTCAACATTATTAAACTCAGCATAATTGATAATCGTTATCTTGCTAATTGAACTGAACTTTAATAATCCCAACTTTTTCTTAGGAAATAAATAGGATTTGAAGGTCAAACTAATTAGTCCCTTGACTTTCCTTTACTTTAGTGAAGGTTAACTAAGTGGAATTTAGATTCAACTTTCATTGTTGTTGAGGGAGATAATTAAGTTGGACTTCCAATTTCTCTTACCTTGCCAAAAGTTACCTTACAGTATTTATTTATTTTAATTGCTATTTACTTTACTTGTCATTCAAATCACTAGCTTCTCACCTTCTAAACCCCGATTACAATCTTTATAGCCAATAATAAGAACATACTTCCCTGCAGTTCCTTGAGAAGACAACCCAAGGTTTGAATACTCGGTTAACAATTTTTAAGGGGTTTGTTACTTGTGACAACCAAAACGTTTGTATGAAAGGACTTTTGAAGGTTTAGAAACTATACTTGCAACGAGGATTTATCCGCAAATTTCTAGCCCACGCAAAAGTTCTCTCATCAAAATGGCGCCGTTGCCGGGGAACTGCTAACGTGTGCCTTATTATTGGTTATTGTAAATATTTTTCTTTTGCTTGTTTATTTATTTTTGTTTTTCCTTTTTATCTTTATTTGCTACCATGAACTCTCACCCCTCTCGCTTTGAGTTTGGTTCTAACTTTGTTGAAGGAAATAGAAGTTACAGCAGGAATATGCATCAAGGTCGGACCAATCAAGGATAGATGGAGACAAGAGGATCTAATCAACCCTTTAGGAAGCAACACCCTCCGAGATATCCTGGACAAAGACCATTCTACCGTGCATACCCAGCTGAAAGATATGGTGGACAACCTTGTAACTACCAACAAGCCCCACCCCGTGCATATAAACCATCCTTTCAACATAACCTCGAACCACTACACTCACGAGCTTCTCTTCACCATTCGCCACCATATGATCCTTCCTTACCCCAGTACCAATCCAATCACTCCCAATCACCACCACTTTCCTATGTATCATGCCCAAGTCCGGCAACCCGAGAAGCAGAGGTTCGCCTAAAGGAAATAGTAAATAAATTTCAAACAACCATTCGACAACTGGAGCAAGTAGTAATTCAATGGGTTTCTAGGCGCTCAAATATACAAGGATCAGTCACAACCCCATGTGAACAGTCTAACGAAGAGCGTAACATAAAGGAGATACCAGAAACTCCAGTGGATAAGACAGAGAATGAATTCGTACTAGAACAAGTAGAAGAAGCTGTCATTGTTCAAGAAGAAGAGTTGGTTGAAGATCTAGGAGATGCTGAACCTCCATGGGAATCCAGAACTGAGAAGAACTCCGTCAAGGACGCTACAGTTGATGCTAAGGAGGATATTGTACAATCTCCAAGGCAAGTTATTTATGAAGAATCAGACGGAATAACCCAGGACACAAATTCCCTTGATGATGATAGTCACAAGTCTAGCTCTCTTAGTAATGAACTTGCATCCGCAAGTGAATTCTCTGAGATCGAAGAATCTTCCCAGATGAATACAAAGATGATGCAGAGGTAGATTTCTCTCAACCTCCAATCTATGACTCGAGTGATGAGGAAGACATAGAAGACTTTGACCAGGGTGATACTACATTTGAAGACTCTTGCAAGGAAGTGGAGAAATTCACAAAAGAACCCAAGGGAGAAGAACTTACAGAACCACCAGAAACACCTACCCCAAGGCCATTGCCACCTAATACAAGCTTCAAGTGGGTACAATCCTTAACCTTTAACTTTACTTATTCACTTGAATATGGTTTGCTTGAAACAGATGGCCAGCTTAGAGCTCTTTGCGGCTTTAAGAGTAAGAGGGAAATGACTCGTACTCAGAGCTGGTGCACAAGGTTCAATAAGGTTCCACGCTCCACCTCGAAGTACATGGATTGGTATCATGCTCAATTGCATGGATCATAGAGAACGTTTGGTCACCATGGTGAGATTCTACTTTTTAAACCGCCCGGATGGAAACATATAGATCAAGATGGAGGTGGATTTAATAGCAAAGCTTGGGATCCTGGAATCTATTCTGACATTCGTCACCCCGGGAGCCTGAAAATCTGTTTGAAGCTGCTCAGAAGCTTTACATGCCTAGTTTGGGACCCCGGAGGCTATTGGCATTCCAAGAACTGGTGGAGATTTCTGGATGAATTTAAACACAAGCCACCATAACAGGAAGCCCTTCCAATGTCCAACTTAAGGACTTTAACTAAAAGTGCTAGGTGGGAGACAACCCACCATGGTATGATCGTTCCTTTTGCAATTTTAATTTTATTTCATTTTGTTTGTTTTTGAATTTTATTTTTATTATATTAAACCTGGAATCATGCATAGCATTCACATTAAGCATTGCATCCTGCATTCAGTTAAAAAAAAAAGGGATGCACAACGCGACCGCATGCCCCATGCGATCGCGTCACATGGCGAACTACACTTCCCACGCGACCGCGTCATTCACGCGATCGCGTGACCTGGAGATCGGCGTAATTATCCAACGTCCAGAAAGTTAGGCTGGAATCATGCGGCCCTTGTGCGTTTTGTACAAATTGGCCCACGCGATCGCATGCCCCATGCGATCGCGTCACATGCACAAAACCAATCCCACGCGACCGCGTGAGCGACGCGATCGTGTCGCATGGAGTCCACAACACCCTCGAAGGAGACAAATAGTTGCGCTGAAACGGTGCTGGAGTCGTGCGTTTAGCACAATTTCCAGCGACGCGATCGCGCGATCCACGCGATTGCGTCATCCCATCTTTCACCCCTCTCATGCGATCGCATGCCCCACGCGATCGGGTCACTCCCATTTTCACCCCAACCACGCGACCATGTGCCCCACGCGGCCGCGTGGATTCAAAAATATAACACCCCCTGTCACGCGAAACCCTACATTCGCGCAGCCCCCCCAATTCCTCTTCTCCCTCCCTTTTTCCCCAACCCTCAACCACCACCACCCAGCCACCACCGCACCACCACCCAGACGCCGCCGCCGTCCAGACGCCGCCGCCACCGACCCCCTTCCTCCCTCCCCTTCTTTCTTCTTCTTTCTTTCTCTCTTCTCCCCTCTCCGCCACTGCCCTCCGCGGACCACCACCCACCACCGCCGGCCATCCCAGCCGCACCACCCCCCTCTCCCCTATCCAACCCCTCCCCTATTCCACCCATTACCCCTCCCTTTCCCCTGACCGAACTGCCACGCTGTAGCCACCGCGCCGCCGTGCCCTCCACCGCGCCGGACGCCGCCGCAGCCACCACCCAGCCGCTTTCTTACCCCGTTCTACTCCTCACGCCTACCAGATTCCGATGAACGTTGCCTTTCTGTCCTTCGCAGTTATTTTACAATTTTCTTCTGTTTATAATTAGGATAGATAGATATGCATGCTGTAGTGGATTTTTAGGTTGTTAGGTAGCTTAGGCTGTAGTTAGTGGATCTAGGTCTGTTTACTTGCACTGTTCATGCTTCTGTTTTATCAAAACTGCAATTCTGCTGTTCCTGTGACCTTGTTCATATGCTGTGATTTCCTGCATTTGCTGCTTGTTACTCTGAATTTTCCTGTTTCTATTAATTATAGATAACTGTAGCAAGTTTTTTTTAATTCATATGAACTGCCTTGTTTGCTGTTTATTTTCTGGGACAATCCAACTTTAGCCAGAATGCTGCCCAATTTTTTTTGAATTATTTTCATTCATGTTTTGGTTTGGCAATCTGAACTCTGTTGTCCTTTGCTTTACCCAAACCATTTCATGAATGCTATGGCAGACTTTCTTATCCTCTTTGATTTCCTGGTTTATAAACTGCATCTGTGATATTCTGATTCCAATTCTTGCTTTCTTTATATCTGTTTGAATCAACATCACCCTGTTTTCCTTGTTTGGTTATGAGTCACTATAGTTCCTACCTGTGAATCCTTGTTACATAAAATATTTTCTTTATGCCACTTACCTTAACCCACATTTTACTGCTTTACTAATTTTAATTTACTAACTCCTCTTTCAACTTCTAACCATACTAACCTTTTTTAAAATCTCTTTTCTGATTTTTTTTCACTTTTCTCTAACTTTCTAACCATGGCATAATGACAATTTTTCTATTTAACTTGAATTCTGATACATTTTGCATTGTAAATTCTTCCTTTCCAAATTTTAAACTACTAAACAATCCTTCATACACATTTACTTGACTCATTTACCTCATTCTAATTCTCCTTTGCCGCTTTGAGTTTTCTTTGTTTAATTGCCTATTTGCTTCCCTATTTTTATCCATATCCTAGTTTTCTATTTTTCAGGATGTCCGCCTCACAAAGGAAAGGAAAAGGCAAGGTTACTGGCAAGCGCAAGAGAGGAGATTCCTTCCAGTCCATCATTGCCCTCATGCATGATTCCTCATGGCGGGAGAAGAACTTTACACAGCAGGAAAAAGCTGACCAGCTGCTCCCTGCCAATGATTCAATAAAATTTGCAAACCGGTACTGTGAGCTGAAGTATCTGGCATTTACAAACTCCAGGAATCTATACCTGGAGAGAGCTCTGAAGATTCCAGAAGCACTCCAGCAGTACACCACTGAGCAAATCAAGCAAAGAGGCTGGTTCTTTCTGGAGCGAACACTGATAGAGATCAATGCATCTTGGGTCCAGGAATTCTACTGCAACTACTACATCACCACCCTCGATGCAGTAAACCTGAGAGGAAAACAAATTCTGGTCACTGAGGAGGCCTTAGAGGACATTCTCCAGCTCCCAATCAAGTCTGATCAGCCTGATGGTTATTCAAAGGCTGAGGAGGACATGCGCCTGATGCAGTTTGATTGGGATGCTGTAAAGGCACGGATAGCTCTTGACCTGACTGTTCCTTGGGAGATGGGTCAGGACACCACCATGCCTAGAGGGATCAAGAGGGTGTACTTAAATGATGAGGCTCGGTTATGGCACCAGATCTTGAGTAATTATGTGATGCCGAGTACTCATGAGACGGAGATCCCAGCTGCTATGATCACCCTCCTATGGTGTGTGCTGGAGGGTAAGGACCTTTATCTACCACGCTTTATCCAGCATTATATGGCCAGGGTCCATGTCCGAGGCACCCTCCCTTTTTCGTATCTGGTTACACAGCTAGGCCATCAAGCTGACGTGCCATGGGAGGATGCTGATGAGAGACCACCAGCGGCGGACTGCAGGAAGATCATTCCTCACAGCAGGAACTTCCTAGCTTTGGGCTACAGACCACCACCCTTCACTGCTACTGATGAGACAGCCCCACCGTCTGTTGGACCCTATTCATCCACGGCTGCCCCTGCTGCCACCACTGCACCTCCACCTGCCTCGGAGCCCATATATCGCCTCGTGCACCGCTTATTCCGACAGCTTGATCAGATGGAGCGCCGTAACCGGTGCCGGTATGAGAGATTGGAGCGTCGCAGCCAGCGACGCTATTCGCATCTGAAGCTGATGATCCGACAGGGTGGTGACATCCCCTCCGAGCCCGACACTCCATCAGAGCCATCAGAGGAGGAGGAGGAGGATGAGCACGAGGAGGAGACTCATTTCCAGGAGGAGACCCATCAGCAGGCAGACACAGAGCAGGCTGCACCACATCAGGAGGTTACGCATCAGATCGAGGCTGCAGATCCGGAGATCCCGATCCGGTCAGCACCGCCTCTGCAGCAGCCAGACCCTCAGCCCACCACCACCACAGAGCCTCCAGCTACCATCCCTACCAGTGATGACACCCCTTCACACCTGGCTTGACTGAGCATCAGGGACGATGCTTCATTTTAAGTGTGTGGAGGTCGCCATCTCTGGCGTTTTATTTTGGTGAACTACTACATCTCTTTTTTCTTTTATTTTGGATATTTTTCTGTATTTTTCTTTTTACTGTTACTTTCTGAGTACTTATACATTGCTGCTTCTATGTATTTTTACTCTATTTTTGCATTTTGCATTTTTAGTTCATATTTTTAGTTATTTAGTTTAGTTTGCAATTCTGACTTATTAAGTGGATTCATTAGTATAGTTTACCCTTTTTAGCATAAGATAGCATATTTTAAATTGAAAAATATAAAAAGGAAGTAAGCTAGGAAATTGAACATAACAGATTTAAATCCTTAAACCTTGTATATATAGCATTACATCATATAGTTAAGTTGACAACATTTCATCAAGGAGGAACATTAAAACTTTAAAGGCTACCCTAAATAATTTTTTTATGAGAATAATGGGAATTTTTAACTAAACCTGCATAACATGTATAAATGATATATGATGCTTGAGTTAGAGAACACACAACCTGTGAGTCTTGAGCTTAATTGTATGGTTGCATTCAAACCATAATTTCATTTCTGGGTGTTTCGCTTCTTTTTATTCTGATGTTCTTTACTTTGCTTTAATCTATATGTACGATTATAGAATATAGATACATGCCAAAAGAATTATTGAGGCCGTCATTTGATTTTAGCTCACTTACCCCAAAATAACCTGCCTTTCACATCACCCTTGTTAGCTCTCTTGAGCCTTTAAAACCCCTTTTATTCTATTTAACCACACTACTAGCCTTAAGCAGAAAAACAAAATAAAATCCCAAGTTGAATCCTTGGTTAGCTTAAGATAGAAAAATTATGAATAGATTAAAATGTAGGAAACCTATTGGGAACATGGATGATAGAAACAAAAGGTAGAAAAGTTAAAAGAAATAAAATAAAAATTTGGGAAGCATGCTCATGAGAAATCAAAGTGATTCAATTACCATGTGCAATAAAAAAAAAGAGTTATTTTTCAGCATTTAATAAAAGGGGATACAAAAGAATTCCCCAATGCAAAATAAAAGCAATGCACATGGGATAAAAATAAAATTGAAACATGAGCATGTAACAACGAGTGGGATATATATGGGAAAATTGGTAAAGAAGCTTGTTCTACTAAACATGAATGTTAGGTGAGATCTTAGTCTAATTAAGGATTCACTTATTAGCTCACTTAGCCTTATACATATATCCTTACCTCTACCTTGGCCCCATTACAACCTTAATTAAAGACCTCATGACTTTTGGTATGACTGTACTCTATAATTGTTGATTGGTTAGATGAAGAACAAAGTTATAGAAAGTAAGAATAAAAAAAAAGTAGAGTGAATAAACCCAATAAACACTGAGTGACTAGAGGATAAACACAAAATCCAGTGAGGGTTCAATGGCTCATCAACATATATCTGTGCTTAATTTACTGATTGTTTTGCAAGTTTGTACAATATTTTTATTTCCCATCTCATTTGCTAAAATGCTTTATTATTTAAGGGTTGGCTATATATATATGACTCCTTGAGAATGTGAATTAATTTGACTACATGTAAGCTTTATATATGAGTGGATAAATTGGAATTGCATGACTCATCTAGGTAGATGCATTTAGAATAGGTTGCATTGCATAACATTCCACCACTTTAACCTTACCTTATTCTTTACCTTGGATTTAGCATGAGGACATGCTATTGTTTAAGTGTGGGGAGGTTGATAAACTCATATTTTATGATATATTTTGTGCTTAATTTGAGTGATTATTCAATCCTTCACCCACTTATTCATATTAATTGCATGGTTTTACTTTTCCTTCCTTATTATGTGATGTATGTGAAAAACATATTTCCTATGCTTTAATATTAATTATTTTAATTACCTTTATTTCCATTCGATGCCGTGATTAGTGTGTTGAGTAGTTTCAGATCTTCTAAGGTAGGAATGACTTAAAGGATGAAAAGGAAACATACAAAAATGGAAGGAAAGCACCAAGCGGAGCTTCTGAAGAAACTGGCATCCACGCGATCGCATGAACAAAGCGATCGCGTGCCAAGCGCGAATCAGCAGCGACGCGGCCGCATGGCTGATGCGACTGCGCGCCTTAAGCAGAACGCACATGACGCGGTCGCATGACTGACGCGACCGCGTGGCAAGAAAAGCTCCGAATGACGCGACCGCGTGACCCACGCGGACGCGTGACAGAGGCCACGTATCAAAATTTACAGAATACGCCCCCAGCGATTTCTGAAGCCCTTTTGGCCCAGATCCAAGTACAGAACACACAGACTAGAGGCTATAAAGTGGGGGAATGCACCCATTCATAAGGGAGCTCACCAATTTTAACTTTCCATGATTTAGATTTAGTTTGAGAGAGGTTCTCTCCTCTCTCTCTTAGGATTAGGATTAGGATTTAGGACTTCTCTTAGTTTTTAGGAGTGACTCTCGATCCAGGTTTAGTATTTACTTGAATTTATGTTTCTATGCTACTTTTACTTTAATGCTTTTATTCGTATCTATAAATGTTGCCAACTTGACTTATGAACCCTTTCCTTGTTATGATTTGAATTAATGATTATTTGAGGTATTTCAGTTATATATTGATTGCTTTCTCCTTAATTTGTGTTACCATTGCTTTCCATCTAAGGATATTTTATTCCAACAATTTTACTTTCTCCCTTTTGGTCTTGGTTAAGAAATCAGTAACTCAACATTATTAAACTCAGCATAATTGATAATCGTTATCTTGCTAATTGAACTGAACTTCAATAATCCCAACTTTTTCTTAGGAAATAAATAGGATTCGAAGGTCAAACTAATTAGTCCCTTGACTTTCCTTTACTTTAGTGAAGATTAACTAAGTGGAATTTAGATTCAACTTTCATTGTTGTTGAGGGAGATAATTAAGTTGGACTTCCAATTTCTCTTACCTTGCCAAAAGTTGCCTTACCGTATTTATTTATTTTAATTGCTATTTACTTTACTTGTCATTCAAATACCTGTATTACTTTTACATTGACATGAATTTTTATTATCTCTCGTTACCCACACTCTCTTCCCTATTTTTGTAAATTTTTGCACTCTTGATTTGCCATGTACTTCTACTGTTTTCTCATTTGCATGTTGTAGCTACCATGTAATTGAGACCTTTATTATTTGGCATTAACACCCATATTTTATTTATGTTCTTATCTTTATTTTTGGGTTACCATTCTTCTTTTTCTCTTCTTTCAGGCTGGCCACTGAAGACGGAAAAAGGGAGAAACTTCTAAAAGGGAAGACAAACAAGTCCATCTGCATAATCCTTAGAGAAAAGCATCAGTTGGAGAGACCCGTCCACTTGTACATCTTAGCATGCACCGAGGACGGTGTAATTTTTAAGTGTGGGGAGGTCGATACCGATCTCCATGGGTTAGTATTTTCTTCTCAACACCAATACTCTTATTTTCTTTATTTGTTCATTGTTGCATCTGCATATTTGATTGCATATTTGTTTGATTTTTTTGCATATTTTACCACTTGGTTGAAGTAATATTTTCTTTTTCAAGAAAATTTTTAGAGAATTTCACTAAATTGAATAAAATTTAATGTTACACTTGTTTGAAGAGATATTATACTGGAACATGGTTTAGAACTCGAACACACAAAACCTGTGAGATTTTTGAGCCTATTTGAATTGGTTGCATTTTATCAACCAAAATTCCGTTTTAGTGTGTATTTTTCTCTCTAAAATTGTGATCTTTGTCTTGCTTAATTCTATATTTCCATTATTTGATGTATGCATACACTTACATGATTGAGGCCTTTGTTTCACTGAGCTTACATACCCATATGGCCTTACCTTTCATTATCCCTTGCAAACCAATTTTGAGCCTATTTTACCCCTTTGTTCTTTTTATTTAGCACATCATTAACTCTAAGCGAAAAATAATAATGTCCTTAATTTGAATCCTTGGTAAGTTTAGACTAGTGAGATGCTTATGATTTAAGTGTGAAAAAATTGAATTTGGAAACAATTGGTTTGAAAATTGAGTATGTTAGAATTTTCTGAAAATGTGAAAAAAAAAATGTTTAGGACATGATTCATGCATCCAATAATTTAATCATATGCATTGAGAAAAATAAAAGAAAAAATATATATATATATATAAAAAAAGAAGTGAGAAAAAGAAAAGAAAAAGAACAAATAAGAAAAAGGGGACAAAATGCCCCAAAGTAAGTGGTGAAAGCAATGCATATGTACTGTACTTAAAATTAGGATGCATGAATATGTGGAAACATGGTTAATGGATAGTTAAGGGTGGTATTATGATTACATGGATTGTCTAAAGTTAGGTGGAAAGTTTAAGTTAATTAAGGATTCAGATTTTAGTCCACTTGACCAAATACAATCCTACCTTGACCCTAACCCCATTACATCCCTTAAAAGACCTCTTGATATGTGTATCTGTGCATTAAATTTATGTTGATTGTTAGATGAAGAGCAAGCCTTAGAAAGCAAGGTTAGTGGAGAATTGAGAGAATCGAACCTAAAATACTTGAGTGATTAGAGTGTATACACTACCAGTGAGGGTTCGATGCTCAATTCCTTGTTCTTTGCTTTCATGAGCTATTTTCTTCTTGCAAGTCTATTTGTACTTCATTTTCATGATTTGAATTAGTGAAATCCAGTTCATATTTCTTCTTGAAGGATTTTTTTACTTTTAACTAAGTAGGTAGAATCATTTTACATGTAGTTGCATTCATATAGATAGGTTGCATTTCATACTTTCTTACATTTCTCTTCATCTTTATAGCTTCTCTTGAGCTTAGCATGAGGACATGCTAATGTTTAAGTGTGGGGAGGGTGATAAACCCATATTTTATGATATATTTTGTGCTTAATTTGAGTGATTTATTCAATCCTTCACCCACTTATTCATATTAATTGCATGGTTTTACTTTCCCTCCCCTATTATGTGATGTATGTGAAAAATATATTTCTTATGCTTTAAACTTAATTATTTTAATTACCTATATTTCCATTCGATGCCATGATTAGTGTGTTGAGTAGTTTTAGATCTTCTAAGGCAAGAATGACTTAAAGGATGGAAAAGGAAACATACAAAAATAGAAGGAAAGCACAAAACGGAGTTTCTAAAGAAACTGGCATCCACGCGATC
Organism: Arachis hypogaea; assembly: GCF_003086295.3. NCBI lineage: Eukaryota > Viridiplantae > Streptophyta > Magnoliopsida > Fabales > Fabaceae > Arachis > Arachis hypogaea. The sequence goes on from NC_092047.1 coordinate 81,465,595, forward strand.
GCATGGGCGACGCGGACGCATGCCAAGCGCGAATCAACAGCGACGCGGCCGCATGACTGACGCGACCGCGCACCTTAAGCAAAACACATATGACGCGGCCGCATGACTGACGCGACCGCGTGACAAGAAAAGCTCCGAATGACGCGACCGCGTGACCCACGCGGACGCGTGACCCACGCGGACGCGTGACCCACGCGGACGCGTGACAGAGGCCACGCACCAGAAATTGCAGAAAATGCTCGCAGCGATTTCTGAAGCCCTTTTTGGCCCAAATCCAAGTCTAGAAGGCATAGACCAGAGGTTATAAAGTGTGGGAATGCATCCATTCAAAGGGAGCTCGCCAATTTAGTTACTTCTCATGATTTAGGTTAGTCTTAAGAGAGGTTCTCTCCTCTCTCTCTTAGGATTTAGGACTTCTCTTAGTTTTAGGAGTGACTCTCAATCCTAGGTTTAATGTTCCTTTATTTTAAGCTTCCCTTTCACTTTTATTCATTCCATTACTTTAGTTGATTATTTACTTTGCCATTTAATTTATGAATTCTTCTATGTTCCAGATTATTTGAATTAATGTTATTTGAGGTATTTCAGTTTAATATTGCTTTCTTTTATTTATGCTATTATTGCTTTTACTCTGAAGACATCTTTATTCCAATAGATTTACTTTTCCCCTTTTGGTCTTGGTTAAGAAATCAGTAACTCAGGAGTTATCTTAGCTCAATATAATTGATAACTGTTATCTTTGCTAATTGAACTGAACGTCAATAATCCCAACCTTTTCTTAGGAAATAAATAGGATTCGAAGATCAAGCTAATTAGTCCCTTGACTTTCCTTTGCTTTAGTAAAGGTCAACTAAGTGGAATTAAGATTCAATCTTCTTTATTATTGAGAAGGGTAACTAATCTGGACTTCCAATTTCTCATCCCTTGCCAAAAGTTTGCTTTACAGTATTTATTTATTTATTTTTAATTACCATTTAAATTATTTGTCATATTTGTTCTTCATTCTTAAAACCCCAAATTTGCAATCTCCATAACCAATAATAAGAACATACTTCCCTGCAGTTCCTTGAGAAGACGACTCGAGGTTTAAATACTCGGTTATCAATTTTATTGGGTTTGCTTAAGTGACAAACAAAACATTTGTATGAAAGGACTTTGGAAGGTTTAGAAACTATACTTGCAACGAGGATTTATCCGCAAATTTCTAGACCACACAAAAGTCCCTCTCATCAGTTAGCTACCAGAGATGTCAGATTTGGCTTTATAACTGACAGATGAGATTCATCAGCTGTAGGATAGGCATGCATCATGTGCATAGGTTTAATTTGCTTGTTTGTGCATTAATTGGGAGTGCCTATGTGAATTAGTATGCCTAATTGTTATACTTGCTACTTGCATTACTTGTACTCTAATGGTGTTTGCCTTTGCTTGTATTGTTTGTCTGTGCACTGGTGAATTTTGGAGGGTTGGAAAAGGTAGAAGGTGAATTGTAGAGTTAAAGTTTTATGAGACAGCAAGTGGATTGTAAATTAAGTTAGGATTGGCTTAGAACCTTAAGGACCTTAGATATCTATCCTTGTCTATGGATTTCCGTCTTAAGTCTTTAAGTTTTATAATATGAGTGTTGGAGTTCTAGGATTGCCTTTGGCATTCCCGAGACCTTATATCTTATTTATGTGGGCACTGTTACCATGCTGAGAACCTCTAGTTCTCATACCATATATATGTTGTTGCTTTCATATGCAGGTCGAGAAGCACCTCGGTAAGCGTCTGAAGTTCTGTCTACAAGTGAAGTGTTATATTTGGGACTCTGTATTTTGCGCTTATGCTTTATATTCTGTAGTAGATTCTCCTCTGTATGTATAACTTTATTTTATTCCTCTTAGAGGTCGATGTGGAGAAACAGGTTATTGTTTTATCTATTTTACGATATTTTTGGATATGTATATCTATGTATTTATACTTCGACTAACCTTAGCTGCGCAGGTTGAGTCAGAGATTTGGTATTTTTGTAACTATTGACATTTTACTCTTTATTCTTATGTATTATCCTCTCCTATTTTACTCGATTTATATTCACGCGAGCGATGCGCTTTTAACTTTGTGACTTATTGTTTAAGCTTTCTTTCAAGGCTCCTCGAATATATATTCATTTCACCTATATTATATATATATATATATATATATATATATGATTTTATTTTAGAGGTCGTAATACCTCGCCACCTCAGTTTTATGACTATAGCATAAGATTCTGTGTGGTAGAGTGTTACATTATGGTATCAGAGCGGTTCGTTCCTGTAGAGCCCGAGGGACGGACTGACAATACTTTTGGGCATACTCTGGGTGTCTGTACATGCTAGATTAGGATATCTAACTGATATATCTGGCATGAACATTCATGAGCATGCATTTGGGACTTTGAAGCACTAGACTTGCGATATTGAGACTGATCACCTTGATATCGGTTGTTTGGTGTGTATAGAAACCAGATGGTGACTCGTGGATATGGTCGTAGTCGAGAGAGAGATTGGGCTAGTAACACGGAACTTGAGACGACTGAGAATAATCCCACAAACTTTATGCCTACCCTAGAGAATATGGCTGCTGCCATGCAGGCTACGGTTGCGGCATTGGGGAATCAAGCCGGTAATGGGAATGGCGATGACAGAGAAAATGGGCCAATGACCTTAGTAACCTTCTTGAAGGTAAATCCACCCATCTTTGGAGGGACGACGAACCCCATAGAGGTAGATAACTGGTTTCAGGCGATGGAACGGGTGTTACAAGCACAAGTTCCTGAAAATCAACGTGTTGAATTTGCAACTTATCAGTTAATGGGTGAAGCCCAGTATTGGTGGCAGAGTACACGACTCCTGTTACAGCAAGACAATGTTGCAATATCTTGAGATGCCTTTTGGTTGGAATTCTACAAAAAATACTTCCCTAATTCGGTCAGGACAGCTAAGGAGCTTGAATTGTTGTAATTGAAGCAGGGTCAAATGCCTGTAGCCGAATATACAAACAAGTTTGAAGAATTATGTCAATTTTTCAAGATTTGTCAGGGTGCTCTGGGAGACTTTGAGGAATGGAAGTGCATCAAATATGAAGGAGGACTTTGGAGTGATATACTGAGTTCAGTGGGTCTGATGGAGATTAGAATTTTCACAAATTTGGTAAACAAGTGTAGGGTTGCGGAAGAATGTTTAAAGAAGGCTGCTATGAAAAGGAATGATAGCTGGGAATTTTACCGAAGGGATCATGATTAGAACTTCGTACCAAGGGGCCAAGAATTCAAGAGAAGAGGGAACACACAACAACTTCCCCAAGGTCGGAATAACTCTAGAACAAATGATGATCGCTATGGAAATGTTAGAGGAAAATAGTCAGCGGCTGCTTCAGATGATTCAAGTTGTTAGAGATGGGGAAGCTTCATAAGAAAACTATTATTAGTCTAGATTTTTACAAAATAGAATTCCATCGTTGAAAGTATAGTCTAGACCAACAATAAATTCTCAAGATCAAATAATAAAGTCAATACAAAATAATCGAGAGTATTTAGCTCCCGAGTCGTTCCTCCCTAGGAGTTGCAATAAAATGTACAATTATTAGCTATAAGAGAGAGCATGGAGACTTGTGAATACAAGAGAGCAAGAAATGTAAATAGCAAGAAAGTAAATGAGCATGCAAGGAATTGAAAAGAAGGCAATTAAATGACACTTGGCAAGAAGTGGGTAATCTAGGTTTCCTATCCTAGTTGTGGACCACAAACATGGCAATTGTGTGGAATCAATCCAAATCAATCAATCCTCGTTGAGAATTAGTCAAAACACGTAATTGATCTCAATCCATAAATCCTAGTCAACTCACTAATTACTTAGTGAAAGACTAGCGTCAATGGAAACCAAATCAACTAACTAATCTCACACAATACGGAATGGACATCCACAACTCAATTCTACCCAAATACCCAATTCCTCAACCAAGGAATTAAACGTGCAAGAAATTAAACATCAAAGCAATAAAAGTCAAAGCAATTAAAACATCAAAAGCAAGAAACCTCTTGGCAAGTAATTGAGGACTAAGGCTACTGATAAACCCCATTTGTAGGGTTTATCTTGTGTTGAATTTAGAGAGTTTTATCATCTTTTTCCACATTTATTCAATAAAATAGGATAGTTTTGTAAATTCTCCTTTAATTGTGCTTAAGAGTGAAAATATGCTTTTTAGGTCCTTAATTGTTTAATCTTGATTTACCTTTGATTCTATTAGATGCCTTGATATGTTTGTTAAGTGATTTCAGATTTAGGAGGCAAAGATTGGAGCAAGGGAATGAAGGAAAAGCATGTAAAAATGGAGAACTCATGAAGAAATAAAGGAATCGCAAAAGCTGTCAAGCCGACCTCTTCACACTTAAACGACCATAACTTGAGCTGCAGAGGTTCAAATGATGCGGTTCTAGTTGCGTTGGAGAGCTAACATCCGGGGCTTCGAAATGATATAAAATTTGTCATAGTTACGTCCGCGAATAGGGGCGTGCACGCGCACGGTGCACGGACGCGCCGATGGTAGCATATGCTTCACTTAATGCAACCCGTGGCCAGCGATTTTAGAAGCCTTGTGGGCCCAATCCAACTCATTTTTGATGCTATTTAAGCCAAGGATTGAAGGGGAATCAACATACTGTACATACTTTTGAACATTAGTTTAGTTTAGACTAGTTTTAGAGAGAGAAGCTATCACTTCTCTCTAGGATTAGGATTAGGATTAGGTTTAGTTCTTAGATCTAGGTTTTAATTCATGCTTTCTTCTACTTTTGCTTCTCAATTCTTGTTGTTACATTCATCTTCCTCTATTCTTTTGTTGCAATCTCTTCTATTTTGTTTCCATGGTTTATTGTAGATCTACTTTTGTTCCTTCTCTTCTCTTTCAATTCAATTAGAGGTAATTCATAATAATTGTGTTTCTTTTGATTGTTGTTATTGATTTCCTACAATAATTGTTGTTAGATGTTATTGTTGTTATCCATTTACTATGCTTTTCTTTAGAGCCTTCCAAGTGTTTGATGAAATGCTTGGTTGGATTTTAGTATAAATTTTTCTCCTCTTGGCTTTGGTAGAGTAATTAGTGACGCTTGAGTTATCTAATTCCTTTGTAGATTGATAATTAGAAGTTGCTAATTGATTTGGATACCACTAAAGCTAGTCTTTCCCTTGGGAGTTGGCTAGGACTTGTGAAATCAAGTTGATTCATCCACTTGACTTTCCTCCATGGTAGAGGTTAACTAAATGGTAGCAATGGACAATTTATGATCATAATTGAGGAGGATAACTAGGATAGGACTTCTAATTCTCATTCCTTGTCATGAGCTTTTCTAGTTGATAGTTTATTTTCATTGCCATTTACATTTCATGTCTCTTATCCCAAAAAACCCCAAAATACAACTCATAACCAATAACAAGAACACTTTATTGTAATTCCTAGGGAGAACGACTTGAGGTTCAATACTTCGGTTTATAAATTTAGGGGTTTGTTTTAGTGACAAACAAATTTTTGTATGAAAGGATTTATGTTGGTTTAGAAACTATACTTACAACGAGAACTCAATTGTGAAATTCTAGACCGTCAAAAGTCCTCTCATCAAAATGGCGCCGTTGCCGGGGAATTGCAATGGTGTTATGTTATTGGTTATTGTATATATGTAAATATTGTGAATAGCTTGATTTTTGGATTGTTTGCTAGTCTTTGCTAGTTTAGGACTTTGTTTCATTATTTTGCTTTTAGCTTTTGAATTTTATTTTCTCTTTTCACTATGAATTCTCACTTTGGCTATGAGTGTGATTACAACTATGTTGTAAGAAATGAGAGCTACAATGAGGATGTGTATCAAGGATGGAACAATCAAAGGTGGGAGGAGCCACATGCATATGATCAATCTTCATGGCAACAACCTCCACTAATGCATTATGAAGAAGAGCCATTCTATGATGCACACCAATCTAATAGTTATGGTGAGTCTCCTTGTGACTTCCAAGAACCACCACCATACACCTATGAGCCATATCCTCAACATAGCCATCAACCATACTCACAAGCCACTTTTCACCAACTATCTTCATATGACCCTAATCCATATCCATCCTACCAACAACCATATGAGCCATATGAACCACATATAGAGCCACCACCATCCCAACATCAATACTTTCAAGAGCCACCCCCTTCATGCTATTACCAAGATGAACCACCTCCAATGTGTACAAATTTGCAACCACAAGATGAATACCACTTCCCACCACAACCTCACATGGAAGAATATTCATGTCCATCAATCCAAGAGCCATATGATCCTACTCATGATATCCAAGAGGAACAAGAGTCAAGGGATCGTCTCAAGGAATCATTGGATCAATTTCAAGCAACCATGGAGTGTGTTGTGCAACAAGTGAAAATGATGGAAAACATTGAACCACCACAACTCTACCAAGAAGAATCACCTTCCTACTATGAATCCTTCCTCCAAATTGATGAACCCTTCCATCCACCCCAACCTCCAATGGATGATATCCTTGATGTTCTTGTTCAAGGACAAGAGGAGATGAAAAGGGATGTAGAACAATTCACGGCCGCCTTAGATGAGGTGGTAAACCGGTTGGCATCCCAATGCTTAAATACTCAAGGAACTCCCATGGCTACATGTGGAAAATCAAATGAAGAGCATAACATGAATGAGAGATTGTTGGAGAATGAGGGAAGTTACTTTATATTGGAACAATTGGAGGAAGCTACAATTGTTGAAGAAGAGGAAGAAGTGGTTGAAGACTTAGGAGATGCAGAACCACCTTGGGAACATAGAGTTGAAGAAAACCCCTCCAAGATGATTGAAATCGATGCTAGGGAGGAAAGTGCATACCTTCCATGGCATATTCCATATGAAGACTTGGATGGGATAGAGCAAGAATTGAGTTCCCTTGGTGAGGAAGATCAAGCATCAAGTCTTAGTGGTGAAGAATTCTTTGAGCATGAAGAACCTTCTCCCGTTGAATTTGAAAGCGTTGTGGAGGTAAATCTCTCTCATCCTCCCATTTATGATTTGAGTAAGGGAAAAGGCTTAGGTAGTATTGTTGAACAAAGGATTACATTTGAGAAATCTTGTAAAGACGTGGAAGTCCTTAGAAAAAGGAGGAGGGGAATTGAATACGCTTTATCAAGACCCTTGGAATCACCTTTGCCTAGGTTGCTACACCTTCATTTGAGTGGGTGAAATTCATTTCTATTAGCTTTATTATCCCACTTGAATATGGTTTGCTTGAAACGGATGGCCAATGATAAACCACTATTTTATGGTTTATCTTGTGCTTAATTGAGTGGTTTTTATCAACTCTTTACCCACTTATTCATACTATTTGCATGGTTTTACATTTGCCTTCCTAATTATGTGCTTTAATTGAAAACATGCTTCTTTGGCCTTAAGTTCCCTATGTTTAATCATCTCTTATTACCATTAGATGTCTTGATATGTATGTTAAGTGATTTCAGAAATTACAGGGCAGGAATGGCTCAGAGGATAGAAAGGAAGCATGCAAAAGTGGAAGGAATACAAGAAGTTGGAGAAACTGCTAAGCTGTCCAGCCTGACCTCTTCGCACTCAAACGGCTATAACTTTAGCTTGACCTCTTTCGCACTCAACCCACCATGGTATGATTGTTCCTTTTTCAATTTTATTTAGTTTTATTTGTTTTCAAGTTTTCTTTTATTTTGTTATACTATTGAACCTGGAATCATGCATAGCATTCATATTAAGCATTGCATTCTGCATACTGCATAAAAAAAAAAGCACGCACGTGACGCGGCAGCGTCACTGACGCGTCCGCGTCACCAGTGTGTTGGGAAGAAAAGAATTGAACAGAGAGTCACGCGAAAGCGTGGCTGGAGGCATGCCAATGGCACAAATTGCCTCACGCGACCACGTCGCCGACGCGTCCGCGTCATGTGGGAACTTTGGCCTCCCAAGCGACCGCGTCACCCACGCGGCCGCGTGACATGAAAATCAACGTCAAAGTGGTGTACACCCAAAAGTTGTGCTAGAGTGGTGTTGGACTGGCGCTGGACGCGCAGTCCCTCTCACGCGATCGCGTGCCTCACGCATCCGCATCATGTCCTTCTGAAAGCCCACTCACGCGATCGCATGCCCCACGCGATCACGTCACCCAAAATTTGGCACTAATATGATTTTGAACAGAGAGTTGTGCGAGTGCGAGGCTGCCCTCGCGCCAGTAGCATAAATTGTGTCACGCGATTGCATCACCGACGCGACCGCATCAATCTGTATAAGTGCAAGTCACGCGACCGCGTGCCCCACGCGTCCGCGTCGCTTGCACCGCATAGCTTATCCTAATTTGCCAAATATATTATCTTTTCTTCCCCAATCCTAATTTTTCCTCCCTCCTTTCTTACTTACTTCTTCTTCCCTTCTTTTCCTTCTCATTCTTCTTATCTTTTATTTTATTTTACTTAATTTATTTGAATATTTCATTCATTGCATTTTAATTTTGTGCATATTTTTATTTTCTTTTCTAAATTCATTATTTTTCCTTTGATTTTCAAATTTTCTTATTTAACTGTTGCATCTTCTCTTGAATTATTTTGGGTGCTTAGTGACTTGTTTTATTCTGGATCGGTAATATTATTTAAATCAATGCTAATCTTTTATGATACTTGTACTTCTCTTGCATTGATATGAACTTATACTATCTTGCATTACCCACACTCTCCTCTCCTTTGTTGCAAATTTTGCACCACTAGTATGCCATGTGCTTATATTATTTTCTCACGTACATGTTGAAGCTTCCATATAAATGAGACCCTTATCATTTGGCATTAACCCACCCATACTTCATTTATTTTCTTATATGTACTTCTGGGTATTACTGTTCTTCTTTTTCTCTTCTTTCAGGCTGGCCACCGAAGACGGAAAAAGGGAGAAACTTCTAAAAGGGGAGAAAACAAGTCCATCTACACAATCCTTGAAGAAAAGCATCAGTTGGAACAACCCGTCCACCTACACATCTCAGCATGCACCGAGGACGGTGCAATCTTTAAGTGTGAGGAGGTCGATATCGATTTCCATGGGTTAGTTACTTTTCTTATCAACACCAATATTTTAATTTCTTTGTTAATTGCTGCATTTGCATATTTAATTGCATATTTGTTTGATTTTATGCATTTAGTCAATACTTGGTTAAAGTAATAAATTTTTAGGACTCTATTTTTGAAAAAAAAATTTCACTAATTTAAATTGAAATTTTTTTTTTTATGTTAAAACTTGTTTGAAGTTGTATTTGGAACATGGTTTTTGAGCCAAAGAACACAACCTGTGAGATTTGAGCTTAATTACATGGTTACATTATTTAACCATAAATTTTTATTCTTGTGTGTTCACTTCTCTATGATTGTAATCTTTATTTTGTTCCATTCTATATGTCCATTATTTAGTGTATTTACATGATTGCATATGATTGAGGCCATTATTTGAATTTTTACTCACTTATCCCAAATAAGCCTACCCTTTCAGTCACCTTTGTTTGCCACCTTGAGCCTTTTTAATCCCATTTATTCTATATTTTACCACATCACTAGCCTTACGCAGAAAAACAAATTAAAAACCCCAATTGAATCTTTGGTTAGCTTAAGATAGAGATTGTGCATCAACTAAGTGTGGGGAAATTATGGGAACATGGGTTGATAAGGGAGTGTATCATGTTTCTAATTTATTTGAATATTGGGAATTTGGGAACCTACTCATGAAAAACCAAAATAGAAAAATAATGGAAAATCCATGTGCATTGATAAGTTATGTTTATTTTTCCAAAAAAAAATCCAAAAATACTCAATAAATAAGTAAATAAATAAGGGGACAAAATTAACCCAATGCTAAGTTAATAAAAAGATCAATGCACATGTGATAAAAGTAAAAAAAAAATATATATCAAAAAATATGGTACATGAGTATGGGGATCATACAAAAGTGGGAATTATGGGTAGCTAGGCATGAATTTAAAAATATATAGAGTATATGTATATTAGGTGAGAGCTTAGGTTAGTCAAAGATTCATATTATAGCTCACTTGGCCATACATGTACCCTTACCTTTACCTCAGCCCCATTACAATTCTGAAAAGACCTCATGATGTTTGCATTGGTATACTAAATATTTATTGATTGGTTGGATAAAGAACAAAGTTTAGAAAGCATGACTAGAGGAGAGTAGAGTGAATTACCCTATACACTTGAGAGACTAGAGTGATATACACTACCAGTAAGGGTTCAATGCTTAATTCTATGTTCCGTGCTTTCATAAGCTGTCTTCTTACAAGTTTACTTGCTTTTTATTGTACGATTTGAATTAGTGGAAATTAGTTTGTATTTGCTCTTGGAAGATTTATTTACTTTTAACCAAGTAGGTAGAAACATTTTGCATGTAGTTGCATTCATATAAGATAGGTTGCATTTCATACATTCTACTACTCCTCTTCACCTTTATAGCTTCTCTTGAGCTTAGCATGAGGACATGCTAATGTTTAAGTGTGGGGAGGTTGATAAACCACTATTTTATGGTTTATCTTGTGCTTAATTGAGTGGTTTTTATCAACTCTTTACCCACTTATTCATACTATTTGCATGGTTTTACATTTGCCTTCCTAATTATGTGCTTTAATTGAAAACATGCTTCTTTGGCCTTAAGTTCCCTATGTTTAATCCTCTCTTATTACCATTATATGCCTTGATATGCGTGTTAAGTGATTTCAGAAATTACAGGGCAGGAATGGCTCAGAGGATAGAAAGGAAGCATGCAAAAGTGGAAGGAATACAAGAAGTTGGAGAAACTGCTAAGCTGTCCAGCCTGACCTCTTCGCACTCAAACGGCTATAACTTTACCTACAGAGGTCCAAACGACGCGGTTCTAGTTGCGTTGGAAAGCTAACGTCCGGGGTTTCGATTTGATATATAATATGTCATAGTTGTTCTGACGATAGGTGACACGAACGCGTGCTCCACGCGGCCGCGTCGCAGTGACGAAAAACCAGCGTGGCAGATTTCCTCTCCGGCGATTTTTGGGCTGTTTCTGACCCAGTTTGCGGCCCAGAAAACACAGATTAGAGGCTATAAAATGGGGGAATGCATCCATTCATCAAAAAAAAGTTTTCACATTCACAATTTTAGGAGTAGATGTAGTGTTTAGAGAGAGATGTTCTCTCCTCTCTCTTAGGATTAGGGTTTAGGATTTCTCTTAGTTTTAGGAGCGACTCTCAATCCCAGGTTCAATGTTCTTTTTATTTATTTTCCTAATTTAATTTATGAACTCTTCCATGTTACATTTGATATCTTTATTAGTGCTAATTGAGGTATTTCAGATTTATGATTGCTCTCTTTAATTTATTAATGCTCTCTGTTTATCCAAATTATTTTCATTCAAGTAGACTTTCTTCCCTTTTGGCTTTGGTTGAGTCATTGGAGACACTTGAGTTATCAAACTCATTGTTGATTGAAAATTGGAATTCTTCAAGAATTAATTCGAGTTCCAATAACTCTAGCCTTTCCCAAGGAAAAACTAGGATCTGAGGAATAAAAATTAATTCATCCACTTAACTAACCTTCATAATTAGAGGTTAACAAAGTGGGAGAAAAATCCAATTCTCATTACAATTGATAAGGATAACCAGGATAGGACTTCCAGTTTTCATACCTTGCCAAGAGTTTATTTTATAGTTGTTTATTTATTTTATTTTTTTTTATGCAACATACTGCTCCCTTACTTTCTAAAACCCCTAATTTACAAGACTCATAACCAATAATAAGAACATACCTCCCTGCAATTCCTTGAGAAGACGACCCGAGGTTTAAATACTCGGTTATCAATTTTAAAAGGGGTTTGTTACTTGTGACAACCAAAACGTTTGTATGAAAGGACTTTTGAAGGTTTAGAAACTATACTTGCAACGAGGATTTATCCGCAAATTTCTAGACCACGCAAAAGTTCTCTCATCAGCCAACTTAGGGAGCTTTGTGGGATGAAGTGTAAACGAAAAATGTTTTGTGGTTGGCGTTGCAAATCAAGGCTCATTATGGTTGATGCATCAAACATGAGATATAAAGGTTGGATTAGTGCTCAAATAGATGGGTCTAGAAGGATTTTTGGGCACTTCACAGAGAATTCACCTTACTCACCACCCGGATGGATTAATAATGATGATCAACTTCAAGACGGGTGTGAAAATAAAGTGTGGGATCCCGGATTACAAGAAGAGGATCAACTTTGGGAGCCCCAAGCTTGTGAAGAACTCCATCAACACTTGGTGCAACAAACAAGAAATCTTGGGGCACAATGGAGAACCAAGCATTAGTGGATGTTCAAGGATAGCTTCAAGCACAAGCCACCTTGATGAGGAGCTCCCCATAAGTCCAACTTAAGGACAATAAACAAAAGTGCTAGGTGGGAGACACCCCACCATGGTAAATTCTTTTCATTTTTTCTCTTTTGTACATATTGATAAAATTAGTTTAATTTCATGTTTTTGTTGATTTGTTGAGTTTATTTGGTAGTTTAGTATGTTAAATAAGGTTTTATGGTTTTTTGGTAGTTGTTTGGAGGTTTAGAATGCTTAAATTGGTGCAAAAAACATAGAATTTTTTTTTTTTTGAAAAACAGAGCACCATCCGCGCGTATGCGCACCGTGCGCGTACCCGTGCATCAAGGCATTTTCGACCATCCACGCGCACGCGCCATGTGCACGTACGCGTGGATCCCAAAATTTCATTCCTCCATATATTGACCCGAGAGTTGTGTGAGTGTTGAGCGCGCACTGTGCCCGAGGCACAAACTGACTCGCGCGTACGCGTCACTCTCGAAATAAGCCATCAACGTGGACGCGCCATGTACGCGTACGCGTCGCGTCCAATGCACCACCAACCGCGCGTGCGCCATCCGCGTGTACGCGCGGATGTCCTTCCTTCAATCCACTTCTTTTCTTCTCCTCTTTCTAACTCTTTCCTTCTCCTTTCTTCCGCCATTCTTCTACCCCTCATCCAATACTCCCAAACACCATTGATAACCATTTAGTTAGCTAATTAGTTAGTTAGTTAGTTGATTAGTTAGTTTTAGTTAGTTTTCATTTCATTTTCTCTTTTTAATTGTAAGTGTTGGATTGTTAATCTTGTTTACCATTAATTGCTACTGAGTATTAAAAAGGGATGTTATCTTAACATCATTATGTTTATAAACTTTGTTGGATTCTATTGTTAAGGTTATATTTTGCTACTTGGTTTTGAGTTTTCATGCCTACCTTTTAAGAATACCAAGTGATGAGAACTGCCTTCGAGCTTGTAACTCTTTTTGAATTGCATGATTTGGCCACCATGTGATTTGAACCCTATTTTTTGATTAGGCAAACTCTTGATATTGGATGTTGAGCATTTACTTCAATGCATTGTGTTTCATGATCATATGCATCCATAGGTTTATAGCTTGAATGCTCTCATGCTTCTTTAATGCTTGTTTTACCTTACAAGTCTACTTAACGCATCTCAAGCACACTAGAATGAGTGAAGTGCATGCTTCTTTTGTGACATAGCTTTTTATGCCAATGTGTGTTCTAACAGGCGTAATTTAGAACTCACACACTTATTTTTCATTAATGTCACACTAATTCACTCACTCAATTCTAGTGATTAGTACCTCATTCCAACAATGTAAACTTCCTTGCTTTTGTATTATCCTATCTTATGGTGTTATATCTTTGTTTTTCATGAATGATGCACCGCAAGCAAAAATGGAAGCAAGAGAAAGAACACGCAGCAATCCGGAGAGTCGCCGTACCCCCCTTGCTCATCTTTGAGTGCACCGAGGACGGTGCAAACTTTTAAGTGTGGGGAGGACGTCTGACCGGTCGACGATTTTGGGTGACAAATTTCTAATTCCAACACTTTTTCATTTCATTTTTAGGTTTTTAGGATTTTTGTTGCAGTTTCTTATTTTTGCATATATATACACAATAAGCTTAGTCAAAATAATGAGATTTTTCTAAGATTTCTATCCATAGGGCACCTCAATTGATTTGAGTGAAAACTTTCATTAAACTTGCCTGAACTATATATATATATATATATATATATATATATATATATATATATATATATATATATATATATATATCGTGGAACATGGTTTTTGAGCTAAGAACACAAGCTTGTGAGTCTTGAGCCTAATTGTGTGGTTACATCTTATAACCACTTATTTTTCCTTCTTGTGTGCATTATTCTCTTTCTATGATTGTGATCTTTGATTTGTTTGATTCTTTATGTCCATTATTTTGTGTATTCATGCACTTATATGATTGAGGCCATTATTTCATTATCTCACTTACCTAAATAGCCTACCTTTTACTCTCCATTGTTAACCAATTTTGAGCCTACGCTTAACCCAATTGTTCTTTATTTTAGCACATTACAAGCCTAAAGCGAAAAATAATAAAAGTCCCTTGTTTGGATCTTTGATTAGCTTAGGCTAGTGAGAGTGCTTATTATTCAAGTTTGGGGAGATTTGGGAATATTGGTTGGGATAAAAGAGTGTATTGTATTGTTGTTGGTAATATTGAGAATTGGGTACATGCTCATGTGTTAATCAAATGTAAAACCATATGCATTGATACTTTTGTATATACTTTATTGCGAAAAGAAAAAAAAATGAGAAAATAAAAACAAAGAAAAAATATATATGTAGATATCAAAAGAAAAAAATAGAAAAAAATAGAAAGAAAAGAAAAGTAATAAAAAGCGGACAAAATGCCCCAAGTGAAGCTCAATAAAATCAATGCATATGTGTAGTGATCAAGAAAAAAAATGCATGAGTATGAGAATAAAAAGTGAAAGATGGGTAGCTAGGTTAGAACTTAATTGTATAGGATGTCATAGGTTAGGTGGGAAGTCTAAGCTTATCAAAGATTCAAATTTCAAGCTCACTTGACCAAATATGCATCCTTACCTTGACCCTAGCCCCATTACAACCTAAAAAAAAAGGCCTCATGATGAATGTATGCATGCATGAAATATATGTTGATTGTTAGAAGAAGAACAAATCTTAGAAAGCATGATTAGGGGAGAATTGAGAGAATCGACCCTACACACTTGAGCGACTAGAGTGCAAACACTTCCGGTGAGGGTTCGATGCTCAATTCCTTGATTCCCGGCTTTCATGAGCATTCTTCTTGCAAGTCTACTTGAACTTCATTTTTATACTTGAATTGGTAGGATTCATGAGTCGTCATAGGACCTTAGCCCTACTTGTGCATGTATGTCTTGGAGATTGATTTATTTTTAACTAAGTAGGTAGAATCATTTTGCATTTAGTTGCATTCATATAGATAGATGCATTTAGGCTATTTACATTGAATAAATGTTGATATCCTTTGCTTTCTCTGGGTTTAAGCATGAGGACATGCTTGGTTTAAGTGTGGGGAGGTTGATAAACCCCATTTGTAGGGTTTATCTTGTGTTAAATTTAGAGGGTTTTATCATCTTTTTCCACATTTATTCAATGAAATAGCATGATTTTTTAAATTCTCCTTTAATTGTGCTTAAGAGTGAAAACATACTTTTTAGGTCCTTAATTGTTTAATCTTGATTTACCTTTGATTCCATTAGATGCCTTGATATGTTTGTTAAGTGATTTCAGATTTAGGAGGCAAAGATTGGAGCAAGGGAATGAAGGAAAAGTATGTAAAAATGGAGAACTCATGAAGAAATGAAGGAATCGCAAAAGCTGTCAAGCCGACCTCTTCGCACTTAAACGACCATAACTTGAGCTACAGAGGTCCAAATGATGCGGTTCTAGTTGCGTTGGAAATCTAACATCCAGGCTTCGAAATGATATAAAATTTTCCATAGTTGCATTCTCGCATAGGGGCGGGCACGCGCATGGTACGCGGACGCGCCGATGGTGGCACATGCTTCACTTAATGCAACCCGTGGCCAGCGATTTTAGAAGCCTTGTGGGCCCAATCCAACTCATTTCTGATGCTATTTAAGCCAAGGATTGAAGGGGAATCAACATACTGTACATACTTTTGAACATTAGTTTAGTTTAGACTAGTTTTAGAGAGAGAAGCTCTCACTTCTCTCTAGGATTAGGATTAGGATTAGGTTTAGTTCTTAGATCTAGGTTTTAATTCATGCTTTCTTCTACTTTTGCTTCTCAATTCTTGTTGTTACATTCATCTTCCTCTATTCTTTTGTTGCAATCTCTTCTATTTTGTTTCCATGGTTTGTTGTAGATCTACTTTTGCTCCTTCTCTTCTCTTTCAATTCAATTAGAGGTAATTCATAATAATTGTGTTTCTTTTGATTGTTGTTATTGATTTTCTACAATAATTGTTGTTAGATGTTATTGTTGTTATCCATTTAATATGCTTTTCTTTAGAGCCTTCCAAGTGTTTGATGAAATGCTTGGTTGGATTTTAGTATAGATTTTTCTCCTCTTGGCTTTGGTAGAGTAATTAGTGACGCTTGAGTTATCTAATTCCTTTGTAGATTGATAATTAGAAGTTGCTAATTGATTTGGATACCACTAAAGCTAGTCTTTCCCTTGGGAGTTGGCTAGGACTTATGAAATCAAGTTGATTCATCCACTTGACTTTCCTCCATGGTAGAGGTTAACTAAGTGGTAGCAATGGACAATTTATGATCACAATTGAGGAGGATAACTAGGATAGGACTTCTAATTCTCATTCCTTGCCAAGAGCTTTTCTAGTTGATAGTTTATTTTCATTGCCATTTACATTTCATGTCTCTTATCCCAAAAAACCCCAAAATACAACTCATATCCAATAACAAGAACACTTTATTGTAATTCCTAGGGAGAACGACCCGAGGTTCAATACTTCGGTTTATAAATTTAGGGGTTTGTTTTAGTGACAAACAAATTTTTGTATGAAAGGATTTATGTTGGTTTAGAAACTATACTTACAACGAGAACTCAATTGTGAAATTCTAGACCGTCAAAAGTCCTCTCATTAGCTACCTATCCTAGACATTGACCACAAACACATGATGATTATGAAGAGTTAATCCTACTTAGTCAACCTTACATCGAAGATAAGTCAAATAGGCATAGTTAATTTCAATCCCTAAGTCCTATGTCAACACTAAGGGGCCACATAGAGTCAAGGGAGACCAAATCAACTAACTACTCTAATATATCAAACAAGAATGGAGTAAAATGCATTAAAATAAATTCTAAAATAACAAAGCAAGAAAAACTAAGCCAAACATTTTATCAAACACTTGGTGTGCATGAGAATAAAATAATGTTAAAATGCATTAAAATAAATTCTAAAGCTACCAAAGCAAGAAAATAACAATAACAACTAAAGAAAGCAATAAATAACATGGAAACATAAAATTGCATTAATTGAAAGTAAATTGTAACAAGTGTGTCATAAAACATAAATTGACAAAATAAAGGAAATAACAAGAGAAATGAAGAAGAACAAGAAGCAATAACAATAAATGACAAGAAAAAGTAAATAGAAACAAGAATTAAAAGTAGAAATTACAAGAAATTAAACTAAAGAACCCTAATTCTAGAGAGAGGGGGGAGCTTCTCTCTCTAAAAACTAAGAAAAAACATAATAAAACTAAACCTAATTGCCCCCCCCCTCTTCATCCTTCTTCAATTTGGCCTTAAATAGCTTCAAAAAATGAGTTGAATTGGGTTTTGAGGGCTCAAAAATCGCTGCCAGCGAGTTGCAATTAATGAAGTCACGTGCAGGGACCTGAGCGGACGCACAGATGTGTGCGTCCGCACACATGTTGAATCCTGACTTGTGCGTACCTGTGCGTACGCACACTTAGACTTATGTCCACTATAGCAAATTGCATATCATTTCGAAGCCCCGAACGTTAGCTTTCCAATGCGGCTAGAACCGCCTTATTTGGACCTCTGTAGCTCAAGTTATGACCAATTTAGTATAGAGAGCTCAGGGCTGGCAGCTTTCCAAATCCTTCATTTCTTGAATTCTTCCCCTTTGCATGCTCTTTTCCTCACTTCTTCAACCCATACTTGCCTTGGAAACCTGAAAATCACTTAACAAATACATCAAGGCACCAAATGGAATTAAAGTGAATAAAATTGACTAAATTAAGCACAAAAGAGCATGTTTTTACTTTCAAGCACAATTTAGGAAGAAATCTCAAAAGCATGCTATTTAGGTGAATAAATGTGGGTTTATGTGATGGAATCCACTCAAATCAAACCAAAATATATCGTAAAATATGGATTCATCAAGTCCCACACACTTAAACCAAGCATGTCCTCATGCTAAACTAACCAAAGGAGATGAATGAAGGGGTAATTATTAATGCAACTACCTACATGCATGTAACTATACTAAATGCTATCTATATATATCTACACTATGTTTCCTATTGAGTTTGGTAAAAATAAACAAAAGAATCTCAATCAATCCAAAGTAGGGTCAAGACAAGGAAAATATAGCAATATGATCAATGTCCAAAGATTGATTTGAAATCTTCAAAATTAAGTTCAACAACTTGCAAAAAGATACAAAATAAGCAATGGAAACATAGAATTGAGCAATTAAAACCCTCACCAGATGTGTTTACACTCTAATCGCTCAGTGTGTAGGGTTTAATCACTTAATCCTCCTTGAATCATGTTTCTCAAAGATTTGCAAGTCATCTAACAATCAACTAATACTTTATGAATGAATGCAAATATCATGAGGACTTTTGTGGGTTGTAATGGGACTTAGGTAAGGGTAGGATTAATATGGTTTAGTGGGCTAATAGATTGGATCTTTGATTAGCACAAGTATCCCACCTAATCCTATATCATCCCATATACATAACAAAACAACCTAAGTACCCATTTATTCTCTCTCACATTCACTCATGCATACTCTTTCCAATTCAACTACATATGCATCTCTTATTTTCATTATTATTATCATTTCTCTTTCTTTTCTTTTTCTCTTTTTTTTTTCTTTTTTTTTCTCTTCTTTTCTTATTATCAACAAAAAGAGATGCATATGTTTTAACCAATAGATGCATGAGTAGTTACCCATTTTTTCATATTTTCAATGAACACCCAAAGATAACTAACTACCAATATTTCCCACAAATTCCCCCCACACTTAATTAATATACACACTCAAACCCAAGCTAATCAAAGATACAATCAATGGACATAATGGTTTTTCACTTAGGGTAAATGATGTGCTTATAATGGGAACAAAGGGGAATTAAAGGCACAAAAAGTGGTTTAAAAAGATAGATGCAAGGGTTGGCCATATGGGTTAGTGAGCTGTACAAAGATGGCCTCAATCATACTAAATGCAATCCAAAACAATAAATATAGGACATATAGACTAAAACAAATCTAAGATCACAATCATAAAAGGAGTTTATAACACACAAGAACAAGATTTGTGATTGAAAATATGCAACCACACAATTAAAGCTCAAATCTCACTTGGTATTTGTTCAAGCTCTTTTCTATGTTCCATAAAAAGATACTTCAAGCAAGTTCAAAAAAAATGATTTTCAAATCTAATCAATGGAATGCCCAAAAAGAGATTTCTTGAAAATTCTTTGTTGTTTTACCAAAACTTATTTACTATATATATGTATGTATGTTGTGATGGATGCAATTTCAAAATCTTTCCTAGTTCTATTCCTAATTTTCAACAAGCAAAAATTAATATGAACAATTAGGACAAAATTGGCTAGAGCATTATACTATTCACATCATCCAATCACAACTTCTAAATATATACTAAGGAAAAGATGCAAAAATGCAATAGGTATAAACTATGAATAGTCTAAGACATATATACTAGAAGGAAATACAATGCAATAATCAAAATCACTCCAAATATATACAAAAAACCTACTAAAAGAAGTAAAAATATAGTGTAAGGTGTTTGGGAAAAGAAAATTTACACCCCAAAATGGCGAATCCTCCCCCACACTTAAGCGTTGCACGGTCCTCCATGCACAAACAAAATCCGGGGAGAATGTCTCCCAAGAGCTCCACCTTTGGTTGGCAGATGCGGGGGCTTGGGTTATATGGAGATTGCCGAGTCCATGTATGCTCGGCATCTCCCTCTTCGGTGTCCTCCTCCTCTCCCGGCTCCTTGCCTTTATGTCTCATCCTCAAAATGAAGAGCAAAGTATAGTTAGGACTCATAGGGCAAGTAGCACAAAAGGGTAAAGGAGAGAGTAAATAAGCATCAAATTGGGAAATTTTGCATAGTGGCATGGAATACACACGACGGCTAGCTAACGTAGCATCCACACGATGAAAAAGTAAGCATGAGTTTCTCAACTAAATGGCCTAAGATGCAACTAAGAGATGAGTGTCATTCAAGCACATGCAACTTAGGCAACTACAACAAGAGTGAATTGAATGTAGAAATTATTGGATATTAAAGTTGTGCAAGTAAAAGCTCAAGAGTGATATAAAATAGCATGATAAATAACACCCGATCCATTAATGAAAAGGAAACTACTTATTCATCATGAAACACAAGGAAAAAGTTACATGGTATAGGTACTTGTTACAAAAAGTGGTACACATGATAGCAATCAAGTTAAGTCACTCAAACAAATGCAAAACATTAAAAAGAAACAAGTACCGGACATGTGATCCATATGATATGAAAATCAAGATGAACAAGTAATTTCAACTCAATTCACCAAAGTGAAAGTGCACAATTCAAGATGTCAAACAAGGATAAAATTTAATGCATATGATAGCTACAACATATGAATCAAACTCACAATTCATCAAAGTATTTAAACAAGGCTTTTGATGCTCAGTGCACATATTTATCAAACTTGAAACCAAATTCAAGCAAGAAGTAACCCAATCAATGTTAAACAAACACTTGCAACCTATTTATTTGTCAAACAACTAAACTAAAGCTAATATAATTACCAAAATAAAAACTGAATGCAAACAAAATGAACAAGAACAAGTAGAAAATAAGGTGAAAGAGAAGAAAAAGAGAGGAGAGAAGAGAAGAAGAGAAGAAAAGAGGCATAGTGAGAAAACAGGGGCGTGCGCACGCACAGGGGTGTGTGCGTGCACACACTATGAGGAAAAGGGAAGGTGTGCGAGCACTCCTGGCAGAAGAGGGAGTAAGAAGTGTGCGTGAGCACAAGGGTGTGCGCACGCACAGAAGAAGTTTTTTTTTTAGGAAAAGGATCATGTGTGCGTGCGCACACAGGTTTGTGCGCATGCACAAGAGCGTAAGGGGCAGGGGTTCACGCGCACAGGCTGTGCCAACGCTCCCACCAGAGTGGTTGCAAGTTGGCGTGCAGACGCACACGTCTGTGCGGCCGCACAAGAAGCACGAAAAAGGGTATGTGTGCGTACGCACGAGTGGGTGCGCACGCACAGGTCGGAGAAAGCAGGGGAACGCGTGCGCACAAGGCGTGCTGGCACTGCGAACAGAGGGCAAAATCATGTGTGTGCGTGTGCACAGGTTGGTGCGCACGCACAGGTCGCAGAAAATAGAAGTTCTGTGCGCATGCACAGGTACATGCGTACGCACAAATACCCTGTTTTGCAAAAATTTTTCTTCAAAATTCTAAGGTACCAAGCCTTAGTTCAATCAAAATTCAACACAAAACATGCAAGAACCCATAAATTCATGATCCAAACCAAAATTAACATATCTAAACTCAAAATTAAACTAATTCTAAGCTAACCAAGCATAACAAAAAGCAAATAAGTCAAAATATATACAAAAAGAGAAGAGTTAGAACAATGTTACCAAACACTTTTATTTAATGTCTTTAAGTTAGACAATTGGGAGAGCCCTTGCTATGGTGGCTTGTGCTTGACTTCCCTACAAATGCTAGAATGTCCAATGTCCTCTAGGATCCCAATCCTAACCATCAACAAAGACAACTAAAAAGCAAGCTATTTACATATTAACATATATATAATAGCCAAAAACATACACCATTGCAACTCCCCAACAATGGCGCCAAATTTGATAAGAAAACTATTGTTAGTCTAGATTTTGACAAAATAGAATTCCATCGTTGAAAGTATAGTCTAGACCAATAATGAATTCTCAAGATCAAATAATAAAGTCAATACAAAATAACCGAGAGTATTTATCTCCCGGGTCGTTTCTCCCTAGGAGTTGCAATGAAATGTACAATTATTAGCTATGAGAGAGAGCATGGGGACTTGTGAATGCGAGAGCAAGAAATGTAAATAGCAAGAAAGCAAATAAGCATGCAAGGAATTGAAAAGAAGGCAATTAAAGGACACTTGGCAAGAAGTGGGTAATCTAGGTTTCCTATCCTAGTTGTGGACCACAAACATGGCAATTATGTGGAATAAATCCAAATCAATCAATCCTCCTTGAGAATTAGTCAAAACACGTAATTGATCTCAATCCATAAGTCCTAGTCAACTCACTAATTACTTAGTGAAAGACTAGCGTCAATGGAAACCAAATCAATTAACTAATCTCACACAATGCGGAATGGACATCCACAACTCAATTCTACCCAAACACCCAATTCCTCAACCAAGGAATTAAATGTGCAAGAAATTAAACATCAAAGCAATAAAAGTCAAAGCAATTAAAACTTCAAAAGAAAGAAACCTCTTAGCAAGAAATTGAGGACTAAGGTTACCTATCCTAGACATTGACCACAAACACATGATGATTATGAAGAGTTAATCCTACTTAGTCAACCTTACATCGAAGATAAGTCAAATAGGCATAGTTGATTTTAATTCTTAAGTCCTATGTCAACACTAAGGGGTCACATAGAGTCAAGGGAGACCAAATCCACTAACTACTCTAATATATCAAATAAGAATGGACATCAATAACTCAAGGATCACCAAAGTCAACAATTCCAAGCCAAGAGTGAAGAAAAACTAAGTAAAAACTAAGCCAAGCATTTTATCAAACACTTGGTGTGCATGAGAATAAACTAATAATAAAATGCATTAAAATAAATTCTAAATCTACCAAAGCAAGAAAATAACAATAACTAAAGAAAGCAATAAATAACATGGAAACATAAATTTGTATTAATTGAAAGTAAATTGTAACAAGAGTGTCATAAAACATAAATTGACAAAATAAAGGAAATAACAAGAGAAATGAAGAAGAACAAGAAGCAATAACAATAAATTACAAGGAAAAGTAAATAGAAACAAGAATTAAAAGTAGAAATTACAAGAAATTAAACTAAAGAACCCTAATTATAGAGAGAGGGGGAAGCTTCTCTCTCTAAAAACTAAGAGAAAACATAATAAAACTAAACCTAATCCCCCGCTCATCCTTTTTGAATTTGGCCTTAAATAGCTTCAAAAAATAGGTTGAATTGGATTTTGGGGGCCCAAAAATTGCTGCCAGCGAGTTACAATTAATATGGTCACGTGCAGGGACCTGTGCGGATGCACAGATGTGTGCGTCCGCACACATGCTAAATCCTGACTTGTGCATATGCACAAGTACCTGTGTGTACGCATACTTAGACTTATGTCCACTATAGCAAATTGTATATCATTTTGAAGTCCCGGACGTTAGATTTCTAATGCGGCTAGAACCGCCTCATTTGGACCCTTGTAGCTCAAGTTATGACCAATTTAGTACAGAGAGCTCAGGGCTGGCAACTTTTCAAATCCTTCATTTCTTGAATTCTTCCCCTTTGCATGCTCTTTTCCTCACTTCTTCAACCCATACTTGCCTTAGAAACCTGAAAATCACTTAACAAATACATCAAGGTACCAAATGGGATTAAAGTGAATAAAATTGACTAAATTAACCACAAAAGAGCATGTTTTCACTTTCGAGCACAATTTAGGAAGAAATCTCAAAAGCATGCTATTTAGGTGAATAAATGTGGGTTTATGTGATGTAATCCACTCAAATCAAACCAAAATATATCGTAAAATATGGATTCATCAAAGCTATCACTCGAATAGGCCATATCATTTCGGTTCGGGCTTATGCTATAGGTGCGGTTGTCCTGAACATATGTCCTGGAACTGTCCACGTAAGGAGACTTAGGATGCCAAACAGTCCTAACAAGGTGGAGGTAACTGTGAAATTGATAGTTAAATACTAATTGTCTTATGTAATATTGAAATGTTGCATTTATTCATAGTTAAAATGGAAATGATGAAATTGTACGAATGTTTCAAAACTTAAGACTGAACCTAGATTGCACTGCACGGGGTAATACTGTTAGAGCTTGCAGAGCTCAAGGAAGTTATTAGTTTATGTAGGGCGAATGATCTAACTCTTAGGGACAAATAAAATCTGAGTGATGCAGCAGGAGTAAGATGAGAGTTGTGCCAAACTATTGTTTAGAACCCAGTGATAGTGGACTACGAGGATAAGATGTGACGCGAATTTAACCTTTAACTGCTAATCGGTTAGGTACCGAGAGAGGGAGTAAATGGCGATAGAATTAGTGTCAAAGATCGGATTATTCTTGATTATCTTACATACCATGACATTTTTAGAATCGGTAGAACTTAGGAGCTAGATGAATTGAGTAATAGAAATGAAATCCGCTCAATCAAATGTCCCCGATGAGAAGCACCGGTTATGTCGGAAGAGAACTAAGATAACAACAAAAGGGTTTATACGAACTGGAGCGCGTCAATGAGCCTTTGCAAGCAAACCTAGCCTTTCCTCATATTGGGATTTCCATTTTGAATTTCTTCTTGAGGAATGAGTTGATCATTTTTGTAATTTTATTCCTTATTGGCACGAATCTCATTTCTTCCGAGATGAGCTTGAACTTATCTTGACATAATCGTGCAAATCATTGAAATTTAGGAGCTTAATACGACTGAAGTTACTCTCCTTCGTAAACGTTCATTCCTTAGACATCAGCTAAGATTTATTTAATTCAATGCGTTTTGTTTTCTCTCTAACAAGGCTTAATTTCAATCCCTTTCTTGGTGAATACCTTAATTCCTTTCTTGTGCATTTTTACTCATCTCTAAGACTTGTTGCAATCACCATACAAGACATCATTTTATCTTCCAGCAAATTCTGTTTGTGTAATTCAATCACCTTTGAGTTTACTATCTTTCCGAAAATCAACTCAAGCTTAGTTTAGCATCACGTAAAATTCCTAAACATAACTATCTAGATGCCAGTTTCATAATATCTTTCCACATGTTAGGGTGCACTGTTGTTAGGATGCCTGAGTGCGAAAAAGTTTTTGAATTGAACCTTGAGAGAAGAGAGTGACTCCTAAGCCAAAATTCATGGTCCTTGAACCTGAGTAGAATTTCCTTGAGAGAAGAGAGTTTCTGCGAGGTGCTATCAAGGGGTTTAGAATGTGAGAGAATGTAACATCATGATGCCGTGTCAACGCCTCAGTAGGAAGACTCTGGATCGTAATCGAAGGATTTAATGCCATTGGGTAAATCATGAATCAAATGACAAATTCGCTTACTTTTCACCTATTTTCTAAACCAATCAATAGTCCTTTCATACAAAAATTTGGTTGTCACAAGTAACAAACCCCTAAATTTATAAACCGAAGTATTGGAACATCGGGTCATTCTCCCTAGGAATTGCAATAAAGTGTCCTTGTTATTGGTTATGAGTTATGTTTGGGGTTTTTGATAAGAGACATGAAAGATAAATGGAAAGGAAGTAAACTAATAGCTAAAAAGGTCTTGGCAAGGTTTGGTGGTCAAGGATCTCTATCCCTATCACTAACCACAACATGAGAATTGGCAAGGATCAATCCCATTAAGTCATCCTCTAACTAGTAGTAAAGGAAAGTCAAATGAGCTATATCAATCCAAGTCCATAAGTTCTAGTTCTCCACCAATTCAATTAGTGAGATCTAGAGTTAATGGCTCCCAATCATCAATCACTTGGACATTAGTAACTCAAGAGTTCCTAAGTTACCATCCCAAGCCAAGAGCATAAAATTGTACTCTAACATCCTTCCAAGCATTTCATCAAATACTTGTAAGATATAAAAGAAAAGCATAGTAAAATTGCAAAGAATGTAAATCTACACTACTCAATTGCAAGAAATTAACAACAACAAATCAAATCAACAATAAGGAACATGAATCATAAATTGCATTAAAGGAAAAGGGAAGAACAAAAATGCATCAACATAAAAATAGAGAATTACATGAATTAAATGCAAAACTAGAGAGAGGAGAGGTAGAAGAAGAAGAATTACAAAAGAAAAAGTAAATCAAAGCATGAAATTAACCTAGATCTAAGAATTCCTAATTTAGATCTAACCTACTCCTAATTCTAGAGAGAAGAGAGAGCTTCTCTCTCTAGAAACTAACTAAAGCATGATAAAACTAAAATAAAACTCACTAACTAACTAGATGCCTCCTCCCTCTTCAATCCTTGGGTTAAATAGCATCAGAAATGAGTTAGATTGGGCCCAAAATGCACCAGAAATCGCTGGCCATGAATTGTAATTAGTGAATCACGTGCAACATCGGCACGTACGCGTACAATGCGCGTACGCATACAGTTCATGTGCACACTCCTAAACATGATGCAACTATGGCAAATTTTATATCATTTTGAAGCCCTGGATGTTAGATTTCCAACGCAACTAAAACCGCATCATTTGGACCTTTGTAGCTCAAGTTATGGTCGATTAAGTGCAAAGAGGTCAAGAGGTCGGGCTTGACAGCTTTGCGATTCCTTCATTTCTTCATGAGTTCTCCATTTCTACATGTTTTTCCTTCATTCCCTCAATCCAATCCTTGCCTCCTAAATCTGAAATCACTTAACAAACATATCAAGGTATCTAATGGAATCAAGGTGAATTAAATTTAGCTATTCTAAGTCCTAAAAAGCATGTTTTCACTCTTAAGCACAATTAAAGGAGAATTTACAAAACCATGCTATTTCATTGAATAAATGTGGGAAAAGATGATAAAACTCTCTAAATTCAACACAAGATAAACCCTAAAAAATGGGATTTATCAACCTCCCCACACTTAAACCATAGCATGTCCTCATGCTAAACCAAGAAGGATAAGAGAAGGGGTATGGACATTTATTCAATGCAAATAACCAAAATGCATCTATCTATGTGAATGCAACTAAATGCAAAATAATTCTACCTACTTGGATAAAAAATAAATCAATCTTCCAAGACCATGTATAAACGGGTAGGGCTAAGGTCATATGATGACTCATGAATCCTACCAATTCAAGGATAAAAATGAAGTTCAAGTAGACTTGCAAGAAGAACGCTCATGAAAGCCGGGAATCACGGAATTGAGCATCGAACCCTCACCGGAAGTGTTTGCACTCTAGTCGCTCAAGTGTATAGGGTCGATTCTCTCAATTCTCCCCTAATCATGCTTTCTAAGATTTGTTTTTCATCTAACAGTCAACATTTATTCAATGCATGCACACAACTATCATGAGGACTTTTCATAGGTTGTAATGGGGCTAGGGTCAAGGTAAGGATGCATATTTGGTCAAGTAGACTTGAATTTGAATCTTTGATCAACTTAAACTTCCCACCTAACCTATGTAGCAACCTATACAATTCTAAACAAACCTAACTACCCATTCTTCATTTTTTCACATACTCATGCATTTTTTTCTTGATCACAACACATATGCATTGATTATTATTGAGCTTCACTTGGGGCATTTTGTCCCCTTTTTATTACTTTTCTTTTCTTTCTATTTTTTTCTTTTGATATCTACATATATTTATATTTTTCTTTCTTTTTATTTTCTCATTTTTTTCCTTTTTGTTTTGCAGTAAAATATATACAAAAGCATCAATGCATATGGTTTTACATTTATTACACATGAGCATATACCCAATTTCCGATATTACCAACAAAAATACAAAACTACCCTTTTATTCAGCCAATGTCCCGAGTTTTCCCACACTTGAATGATACTCACACTCATTAGCCTAAGCTAATCAAAGATCCAAATAAAGGACATTTATTGTTTTCCGCTTTAAGGCTTGTAATGTGCTAAATTAAGAACAAGTGGGTTAATCGTAGGCTCAAATTGGCTAACAATATATGATAAGAGGTAAGGCTATTTGGGTAAGTGAGCTAATGAAACAATGGCCTCAATCATATAAGTGCATGAATACAAGGAATAATGGACATAGAGAATCAAACAAATCAAAGATTACAATCATAGAAAGAGAATAATTGCACACAAGAAGGGAAAATAAGTGGTTATAAGATGTAACCATGCAGTTAGGCTCAAAACTCACAAGGTTGTGTGTTCTTAGCTCAAAAACCATGTTCCAAAATAAATTCTTCCAAGTAAGTTCAACAAAAAATTTTTTTCAAATTGGTAGGGTGCCCTAAAACAGTTTCTTGGAAAAGAAATTATCACCCTAACCAAGTAGTCCTAATAAGAAAGAAGTGGTAAAAATATGTACAAATTCTAACTAGCATGCAACCTATCATGCAATGCAATAACTAGCTAACATTGGTGTTGAAAAAGGAAATTGTTACCCATGGAGATCGATCGGATAACCTTCCACACTTAAAGATTTCACCGTCCTCGGTGCACGCAAAGAAGAGCAAGGTGGACGGGTTGAAACAATTGATGAGCTCTTCAAAAACTTGTGCGGATGACTTATTTGTTGCCCCATTTAGAAACTTTTCCTTTCTGCCTTCTTGGTGGCCAGCCTAAAAGGAAAGAAAAGGAAAGAAACATTAAGCCCATGACAAAGATATCAAAGCAAATAGAACATAGGCGGGGGCTAATGCCAGGTAAGAGTATGGTTCTCTACTACATGGAAGCAACAACATGTGAGTGAGAAAACAATGTAAGCTAAGGCATATCATTAAGCTCCATGCGTACATCTCCATCCACGCTTAGGCGCACCTGGTGCTTCCATGTCCCTCTACTGATCTGCGCATCCACGCGTAAGCGTGGATGACGCATCCGCGTCGCAAAAAAAAATGGTGTTGAATTCTCTTACTCATCTTCCATTTTTTTGTCCATTGCATTCGCATACTTTTATTCTTTTCATTTTTCATTTTGTTTTTATAGCTTGTTTTTTACTTTATTTTTTTCGAGTTTCTTATTTTAATAATGGTGTTGAATTCTCTTACTCAATTGTTGAGAATTTCTTGCATTATTTTGGTGCCTTTTGACTTGTTCGATATTATTGGGTGATGAAACTTCTAAAGTCAATGCTCAATCCTTTATGACACTTGTATCTTTGTGCATTGACAAGACCTCATATTGTCTTTCATGACCCACTCTTTCTTGTTCGAACTTGATGCTTGATGACATGTCATCATGTCATGTTTTTCTATGCTTTTTCATACAAGAAATTGATAATTAGTGCTTAAATATTGCATTCTTTTATGCTTAAATGGTATATTTTCTTGATCTTTTGATTTTATAAATTTTGTAGGAAAAAAGTGGAAAAAGAAAAAAAATAGCACAAAATCAGTTAAAAAGAAGAAAAGAGGAATTTTGGGCACGCTTTGAAGATTGAGCACGCTTTGAAACTTTAGGCCACGCTTTTAAAAGCGTGGCCCATGACCATGAAGCCATGGCATGATAATGCCTTATGCATGCATTTAAAGCCAATGAACCATGGCGTTAATTAAGTGGCATTATTAATAAAGCATGCATGCATTTAATTGAGAATGAATTAAATGAATGCTACATTGGCTTTATTAATTAAAATACAATGAAAGCATGCATGAAACTTTAATTAATAATGTCAATTGGCAATGAAACCAAGCTTCACGTTAATTGGCATTATTGATTGATAAGGCGTTAAATGCATGCATGAAACCTTTATTAAGTAATGCCATGAAGCAAGGGGTTAAAGGAATGAATGCTCACGTTAGGAAAATGGCATTACTAATAAAAGCATCAAGCGTACATTAAATGAATGCTACGCTCAATGAAGTGAGCATTTTCGTGGCCCATGAAGAGAAAAGCAAAGCTTGCACAAGGCAGTAAAGTAGCGCTACGTTGGAAACTTCCAACTGAGCGCTGAGGAAATTGCTAGCAAATGAAGCCAGCAAGGTTCGAAAGTGGAGACCAACTCAAGCATGCAGTGCTATGTTCAAATCATTCACTGAGCGCTACTTTGGCACAAGGCTTGGTTCGAAGGCTTGACACTAAACAAGGGAGTGCTACTTTTTCTTACTTCACTGAGCGCTCCACTGGAGGTGGCCCTTGGTCCAATTTTCAATCAAGTGCCATCTTGGATCCAATTCCTCACAGACCCAAGTCACCAATTGCATCCAGATCCAATCTCATTCAAATCCAAAGCAAGCAAAGCCCATATCATCACTCAAAGGCACAAGAACAAGCTAGATTAGGAATTTCATTTAATTTGTAATTTGTTTTCAATTTCAATTTTATTTTTATTTTGTAAAGCCTATAAAAAGGCATCAGTTTCATTTCATTAAGGAGGCTGGCTTTGCTAGAGAGCATTAGGAGTAGGGTAGAATAGAGAATTCTCTTTGAAACACTTTTATTTTTTTGCATTTTTACATTTCAAGTATTAAATTCAAATTGGCTTATGCAAGTTTCAAATTCCTTCTTCTACAATTTCCTTTCTGTTTGGATCGAGAGAGCAATTGAGCTCTTGGCTTTCTTTCTTCTTTTGCTATTTCATTGAAATTTTTAATTTCTCTTTGAGATTTGAGAATTGATTTAAGTCTTCTTGCTGGTTTACTTTTCTGCTACAATTTCCTTCTCTACAATTTTTACTTTCTGTTCCTATTGCTCCCACTTTACTTTCCTGCACTTTTGTTCCTCTGCACTTTACATTTGAGCTACTGTGATCTGAATTTAATTTTCCTGCACTTTAAATTTCCTGTCACTTGTTCTCAAGACCTCTTTGATTGCTTGCTTCATTGCTTTCTTTAATTTCCAGCACCCAGCCCCCTTTATATTTGATGCAATTTACATTTCTTGTCATCTAAGAATCTGTCAATTTACATTTCTTGCTCTTTAAATTTTCTGCCTATTTACATTCTGCAACTTTAAATTCACTGCAATTTCCTTTCTGCCAGTTCAATTTCATCCAATTCACCAATGTTAGCTTGACTAAACTAATCACCCACTAAAATTTCTTGATCCATCAATCCCTGTGGGATCGACCTCACTCTAAGTGTGTTTTACTACTTGATGCGACCCGGTACACTTGCCGGTGAGTTTTGTGTGGAATTCTGATTTCCACCCATCAAGGCTTTTAAGTGCTCTTCATGCTTTGACTTTACTCTTGCATCAAGCTTAATGATATGCCTTAGCTTACATTGTTTTCTCCCTCACAAGTTGTAGCTACCATGTAGTAGAGAACCATACTCTTACTTGGCATTAGTCCTGCCTATGTTCTATTTGCTTTGATATCTTTGTTATAGGCTTAATTTTCTTTCTTTTTCTTTCCTTTTAGGTTGTCCACCAAAGGGGAAAAGGAAAAGCTTTTAAATGGGGCAACGAACAAGTCATCCGCACAATCTTTTTAAGAAGCTCATCAGTTGTAGCAACCCGTCCACCTTGCTTTTCTTTGCATGCACCGAGGACGGTGCAATCTATAAATGTGGGGAGGTCGTTCGACCGATCTCCATGGGTAACAATTTCCTTTTTCAACACCAATGTTAGATAGTTGTTGCATTGCATGATAGGTTGCATGTTAGTTAGAATTTGTACATATTTTTACCACTTCTCTCTCATTAGGACTACTTGGCTATGGTGATGATTTCTTTTCCAAGAAACTGTTTTAGGGCAACCTACCAATGTGAAATTTTTTTTTTGATAAGCTTGCTTGAAAGATTATATTTTGGAACACGATTTTTGAGCTAAGAACACAAGCATGTGAGATTTGAGCCTAATGGTGTGGTTGCATCTTATAACCACTTATTTTCCTTCTTGTGTGCATTATTCTCTTTCTACGATTGTGATCCTTGATTTGTTTGATTCTCTATGTCCATTATTCCTTGTATTCATACATTTATATGATTGAGGCCATCATTTCATTTAGCTCACTTACCTAAATAGCCTTACCTTTTATCTTCCATTATTAGCCGATTTTGAGCCTACGCTTAACCCACTTGTTCATAATTTTAGCACATTAAAAACCTTGAAGCGAAAAACAATAAATGTCCTTAATTTGGATCTTTGATTAGCTTAGGCTAGTGAGTGTGCATCATTCAAGTGTGGGAAAACTTGGGACATTGGTTTAGAAAAAGGGTAGTTTTGTATTTTTGTTGAAAATATTGGGAATTGGGTACATGCTCATGTGTTAATCAAATGTAAAACCATATGCATTGATACTTTTGTATATACTTTATTGCAAAAAAAAGAAAAAAATGAATGAGAAAATAAAAAGAAAAAAAAATATATGTAGATATCAAAAGAAAAATAAAAGAAAAGAAATAAAAAGGGGAAAAAATGCCCCAAATGAAGCTCAATAATAATCAATGCATATGTGTTGTGATAAAAAAAAATTGCATGAGTATGTGAAAAAGTGAAGGATGGGTAGTTAGGTTTGTTTATAATTGTATAGGTTGCTATATATGTTAGGTGGGAAGTTTAAGGTAATCAATGATTCAAATTTCAAGTCCACTTGACCAAATATGCATCCTTACCTTGACCCTAGCCCCATTACAACCTATGAAAAGTCCTAATGATAGTTGTATGCATGCATGAAATAATTTTTAATTGTTAGATGAAAAATAAATCTTGGAAAGCATGATTAGGGGAGAATTGAGAGAATCGAACCTATACACTTGAGCGACTAGAGTGCAAACATTTTCAGTGAGGGTTTGATGCTCAATTCTTTGATTCCCAGCTTTCATGAGCATTCTTCTTGCAAGTCTATTTGAACTTCATTTTTATACTCGAATTGGTAGGATTCATGAATCGTCATATAACCTTAGCCTTACCCGTTTATACCTGCTCTTGGAAGATTGATTTATTTTTAACCAAGTAGGTAGAATCATTTTGCATTTAGTTGCATTTACTTAGATAGGATGCATATAGATAGGTTGCATTAAATAAATGTCATACCCCTTGTTTCATTACTGGTTTAGCATGAGGACATGCTATTGTTTAAGTGTGGGGAGGTTGATAAACCCCATTTGTAGGGTTTATCTTGTGTTGAATTTAGAGGGTTTTGTCAACTTTTCTCCCATGTATCCAATAAAATAGCATGGTTTTGTAAATTCTCTTTTAATTGTGCTTAAGAGTGAACACATGCTTTTTAGGTCTTAAAATAGCTAAATATAATTCACCTTGATTCCATTAGATACCTTAATATGTTTTTTAAGTGATTTCAGATTTAGGAGGCAAGGATTGGATTGAGGGAATGAAGAAAAAGCATGTAGAAATGGAGAACTCATGAAGAAATGAAGGAATCGCAAAGCTATCAAGCCTGACCTCTTCGCACTTAATTGACCATAACTTGAGCTACAGAGGTCCAAATGATGCGGTTCTAGTTGCGTTGAAAAGCTAACATCCGGAGCTTCAAAATGATATAAAATTTGCCATAGTTGCATCGCGTTTAGGGGTGCACACATGCACCGTACGTGTATACGCCGATGTTGCACGTGAGTCACTTAAGTGCAACACGTGGCTAGCGATTTCTGGTGCATTTTGGGCCCAATCCAAAAAGGATATGAAGAGGGATGACATGCTTAGACATCTAGTCATCATTAGTTTAGTTTTAATTAGTTTTGAAGGAAAAGTTAGTTTCTAGAGAGAAAAGCTCTCACTTCTCTCTAGGATTAGGATTAGGTTTTAGATCTAGATTAGAATTTCTTAGATATAGCTTAATTTCATGCTTTGATTTACTTTTCCCTTTGTAAATCTTCTTCTTCTACCTTTCCTCTCTCTAGTTTTGCATTTAATTCTTGTAATTCTCTACTTTCATATTGATGCACTTTTGTTCTTCCATTTTCCTTTAATGCAATTTATGATTCATGTTCCTTTATTGTTGATTTGCTTTGTTGTTGTTAATTCCTTGCAGTTGAGTAGTGTAGATTTACATTCCTTGCAATTTTACTATACTTTCCTTTTATTCGTTCCAAGTGTTTGATAAAATGCTTGGTTGGATTTTAGAGTAGAATTTTATGCTCTTGGCTTGGGAAGATAACTTAGGAACTCTTGAGTTACTAATGTCCAAGTAATTGATGATTGGGAGTCATTGACTCTAGTTCTCACTAATTGAATTGGTGGAGAACTAGGACTTATGGACTTGGATTGACATAGCTCATTTGACTTTCCTTTACTACTAAGTTAGAGGATGATTTAATAGGGTTGATCCTTGCCAATTCTCATGTTCTGGTTAGTGATTAGGATAGAGATCCTTGACCACCAACCCTTGCTAAGACCTTTTTAGCTATTAGTTTACTTCCTTGCCATTTATTTTTCTTGTCTCTTATCCAAAACCCCAAAATATACAACTCATAACCAATAACAAGAACACTACCCTGCAATTCCTTTGAGAGATGACCCGAGGTTTAATACTTCGGTTTATAAATTTAGGGGTTTGTACTTGTGACAAACAATCTTTTGTATGAAAGGATTAATGTTGTTTCAGAAACTATACTTTACAATGAGATTTCATTTGTGAAATATGTGAATAGTGTGAATAGGTTTGTCTTTTGCTTGATTACTAGATTTTGTTAGTTTCATTTTGTTTTTCCACTATGAATTCTCATTTTGGCTATGAGTTTGGTTCTCACTATGTTGTAGGAAATGTGGACTTTAATGACAACATGTACCAAGGATGGAACACTTCAAGATGGGAGGAGCCTCAAGGAATTTATCACTTCTATTGGCAACAACCTCCGGATACTTATAGGTACAATTACTATCCTAATGCATGTCAATTCAATGCCTATAGTGACTCTTTTTATGACAATCAATCACTACCATCATATGCTTATGAACCTTATCCTCAACATGACTATCAACCATACTCACAAGCCCAATTTTACCAAGCACCCTCTTGTGACCCACATCCATTGTATGACCAATCACCCATACCATATTCTTATGACCATTATGAGCAAGACCCTTTGGAACCACTACAACCCTATCAAGATTACCACCAAGAACCACTTCAATACATACGATCTCCATATCCTTACCAAGAAGAACTGCCTTTCTACTATGAACCGTTTCTCCTAAATAATGAACCTTCCTATCCACCCCAAGCCCCAATAGATGATTTTCTCACCTTGCTACTTCAAGGCCAAGTGGATATGCAAAGGAATACCCTAGAGTTTGTGACTAATTTGACTAAGGTAGTGCATACTTTAGCCTACCAATGTTTGAACACTCAAGGTGCTTCCGTGGCCACATGTGAAAAATCAAAAGATGAGCAAAGCATGAAAGAGAGATTGGAAAATCCGGTGGAGAAGAAGGAAGAGTCAAGCTTTGTATTCGAGCAATTGGAGACGCCTAGTGTCATTGAAGAAAGAGAAGAAGTGGTTGAAGATCTAGGAGATGCGAAACCACCATGGAAGTCTCAACAACCTCTGGAGCATATCAAGATTGAAGAATATGAAAAGGTTGATAAAGAGATGGACTCAATCATCAATGATTTCTTATCAATAATTGAATCCTCTCCCATGGGACATGAAATTGAGGCTATTAAAGACAACTCAACACCAAATGATGTTGGTGATCTCATTGAAGACTCTTCCATCAAAGGTAAAGTTGATATGGAAGTAGATTTCACACAACCTCCTAAATTTGACTTGATTGACGATAAGGAGGAATTGGAAGAAGTCAACACGCAAGAAGAAGATAAAAGAAGTTGTCAAGAGATGGAAATACCCAAAGAAGAGCATAAAGAAGTCGACCTTGCATTGTCTAAGTGTGGGGAGGTTTCCCTCCCTAAGCCACCATCCAACATATCATTCAAGTGGGTAAAATCTTCAAACCTAAGATTTACTTTCTCACTTGAATATGGCTTGATTGAAACGGATTTGACAACTTAGAGCTCTTTGTAGAGTTAAGGGTAAAAAGGAGTTATGTAGTGGTTGGAGGTTTGGAATTAGGCTCATTGAGGTCAAAGCTTCAAAGCATAGGGACCATGATTGGATGAATGCTACTTTACATGGGTCTGTGAAAAAGACTTGGTGTGCTAGAGAGAATTCTATTTGTCAACCACCCGAACGGAAAATTCATGAAGATCAACAAGAAGGCGGGTGCGAGAATAAGATATGGGATCCCGGTTTGAAGCATGAAGACCAATTATGGGAGCTCATATCTTGGGTGGAACTCCATCCAAACTTGGTGAAGATGGTTGAAACTTCTGTCAACCATTTGAGGAGCAAGGATCCTTGGAGATTCAAGGATGAGTACAAGCATAAGCCATCATGACAAAGAGCTTTCCAAATGTCCAACTTAAGGACTTAAACTAAAAGTGCTAGGTGGGAGACACCCCACCATGGTAAACTCTTTCCACTCTCTTGCATTTTGATTAATAAGTGAATTGAGTTACCATTGTAGGTAGTTTTCTTTCCACATACTTGTAGTTGGTTGTAGGTTGCCTGTGGGGTAAGTAACCCTTGCTTTTATTTGAAGATTCTCAAAAAGCCAAAAAGATTTTTGTCATTTTGTATTTTGAGTTGATTTTGAGCGGTAGGAAGTGTTAAAAGTATTTTGAGCTGTTTTTGCTTTTTCTGAAAAAGAAAAGAAAAGAAAAAAAGAGGGGTCATGGACGCGTATGCACGCCGTGTGCGCACGCGTCCATACACGGATGCAGGCCCATACATTCTCCAGAGAGTTGGGCCACTCTCGCACCAACACTGGGCCAATGGCGCAACCGTATGTGAGCGTATGCACACTGCGCGCCCTCGCGCCGTTGGCATAATCCACAATGCGCGCGCCAGCGCACATGCCGCGTGTGCGCCGATCCACTGACGCAGTTTCCAGGCCAATGACCCGAGAGTTGCACCAGCTCTGGGCTAGCATTAAGCCCCTAGCCCAACTCACCTCACGCGGATGCGCACTGTACGCGTCCGTGCCCATGCCTCCATTCCCCATATACGCGAAAGTGCACCTGGCTCTTCCGCGCCCCCTTTTCATTCCTCCATCTGCGCGGACGCACGCTGTGCGCGCACGCGTAGATTCAAATTAATTAAACCCTAACCACGAGATGAACACAGCGCAGTCATGCACCTCACCCACCCCTTCCCAACGTTCTCTCTTCTCCTTCTCACTCCATAACCACCACCCTCAAAGCTCACTCCGCCACCATTGCGCCGGCAACACCACTGCCGTCGCTACCACCCTCTCCGTCTCCTCCTCTCTCTTCTTCTCTCGCTCTTTCTCTCACTCCTCTCATCACCTCCCTTCTCTGCCTTCTGTCCACCATAACCGCCGGTGCCGCCATGAGCCGCCACTACTGGTAGCACCACTTTGCTACCTCTTCCTCCCATTCCTCTATTTCTATTCTGCTCTGCCTCTGCCTCCAGGTTTCACCATGACTTTGCTCTGTTTCTTTATTGTCTTCATTTATTTTGATTAGTTAGTTTTAGATTAGCTAGTTGATTAATTCTGCATGTTAGGCTAGCTAGAAATAATTGCAGTTAGGTAGTTAGGTTGTGGTTAAAGGATTCTAGGCCTGATAAGTGCTCCGTTTGTGTTTAATTGTTGAATGTTGCTTGCTTGGTGCTGATGATTGTGTTACTGTTTGAACTCATGGTTGTCACCATGAGTAAATTTCTTGGTTCCTATGTACCATGTAACTGCTGCCTTGCTCGCCTATGAGTCATGTGAATTCTTTGATTGCTTTTCCTGTTTGATATCTTAAGTTTGTGTGACTATTTTCACTGGCGTTTGCTATCCGGGAACATCCAATTTACTGCCGGGATGCTGCCCAAATTTTTATAAACTGCTTGTTTCCAACTTGTTACCTAGAATTGAACTTGCAATTTCCTCAATTAAGGTTACCTAACCTCACCAAGTTCAATTCTAAGGTTACTTGGTTAGCATCCCCGCGTCTAATTTGATTCCCGTTGATGTGCGTTGGAAAAGAGTAGTTGAGGAATTATTTAGCGGTTTTCTATGGCAAATAGCCCTCACCTCGCTCATTTGAACCTTTTTGAGGCTTCACTTTTCAAAATAAGTCAAATGCTTTTTGATTCGAACTAAACTTTACATTTGACTTTAACATGCAACCTCTCTAAAAGGCTCATTCATTTCCAATAATTGGTGATTCTCACTAGTGTGATATTCTTGATTCAAATTGTTTCAACTCGCTCTTTGTTACACATAGTGCATATTTCATATACTTACACCAATTATTGCAAACCTAATGACCATGGCATTGATTGATGACTTGCTTTCAATTAATTGCTTCTTTTGCAATTTTATATTTCATCATCAATGACTGCACTTCCCTCATGATTGTGAGCATGCTTGTTTTCTTTGCTTTGTGAACTTCTCTTAATTGAGATAATGACCATCATACCCCTAACCTTTGAACTAGATTTTCTAACTTCTAACTTGTTTTACTTTACTAACCTTCCTTTTTGGCTTAAGCTAACCCATTGACCATTCTTTTGGGTATGATGCTCATTGAACTTAATAAATAAGCATGATGTGTTTAATGTTGGAATTCTTGGTTTGTGAATTATCTTCTTCTCTGGTTGTGATTACTTGCATTCCAAGTTTTCATTATTTTAACTCACTTCATGAATGTATAATTCCATGATTGCTACGCCTCTACTTGGCTAAGTGCTTATATATCATATTTGCTTTCAGGATGGCCGATAGAGGAAAGGAAAAGGCTACTACCTCGAAAAAGAGGAAGAAATCTCAAACCTCCACCCTCTCTCCTTATGCCAACTATGTAAAGAACCCACTTAATGAAGTGGATAAACAGAATCAGCTGCTACCGCCCACTGACACATACACATTCCCCAATCTTTACTGTGAGCTGTGTTTCCCCACCTATCGGAAGACAAAGCTAAACATTGAGAAGAAATTGGCCCTTTCTAATGACCTGAGGCACTCCATTAATGCCCGTATTCAGGGATTGGATTTAGGGTTTGTTGATAGAGATTTGGGGAGGATAAACATTTCATGGGTCAAGGAGTTTTACTGCAACCTCTTCCGCACGACTCTTGAGTCAGTCCACCTATGGGGCTGGCAGGTTTTAGTGACTGAGGCTGCCATTGAGGGTGTTTTGCATTGTCTACCCCGGACTGGTGACATATGTGCTTACCAGCAAGCAGAGACAGCAATAAATGCTATGACCTTTGACTATGAGGTGCTGAAGTGCGTTATTGCCACACCGGAAGCCCTTTGGGTGATGGACTCTAACAACCAAAGGCCCAAGGGGATGTTATTTGCTTATTTGTCTAGAGAGGCTAGGACTTGGCAGCAGATATTCACCCACTATGTCCTTTCTACTACCCATTTTTCCAAGATTCAGATGGATATGCTTCTTCTGATTGGCTGTGTCATGGAGGGGAAGGAGGTTTATTACCCCCGATTGATCAGGAGAGGCATGTGGCGAGTACACATCCGCAGCCTTCTACCATTTCCCACCATGGTCACTAGCGTGGTTGAGTTAGCCGGTGCCCCATGGAGGAATGATGACGTGACACCACCACCCCAGACGACGACGAGAAGGAAGTTACTATTCCATGGGGTACGTGGGTGCACAAAAAGCCCCCTTCCAGGCGCCGCTCTCGAGCTAGAGTAGCAGTAGAGGCAGCTAGACCTTCATCTTTCACAGCAGCAGCAGGACCCTCTTCTTCTTCAGCAGCAGTAGCACCACCTTTACCACCACCACCACCAGCACCCGAGCCGACATATCAGCTAGTACAACACCTGTTTCACTTCATGGAGTGCAGCGAGCGTTGTATCATGAGACGTCTCGATCGCATAGACCAGGTGTTTGTATCACAGGGCATTGAGCTACCCCCTCTCCTCGACTCTCCTACTTCTGATGAGGAGGATCACAAGGCAGAGCACGAGAAGAAGCATGTTGAGGAGCCGATTCAGTAGAAGGCTCTTCCACAGACGTAGGCTACTCAGGAGACCCAGCAGCCTCCCGAGGAGCCAGTGCCCCAGGCAGTGTCCCAGCCAGAGCCAGATACGACGGTTGACCCTCACCATGATCCTGATCAGTAGCATCGAGGACGATGCTTCATCTTAAGTGTAGGGAGGTCACCGTCGTAGCCGTCGGTGGATTTGGTGAACATTTTCAAACACTATCACTTAGTTCATCTTATTTTGCTTTATTTTGCACTTTTTTTAGATTATTGTATATATTTGCTATTGTGGATACTTTTATTTTGGTTATTGTACACTTTTATTGTATATATTGCATTTTAGCCTTGTGGTTGTGATTTGAAAAATGTTTTGAATTGTTGAAAACCTAGTTAAATCCTTTGTGCATAAAAGAATTTGTTTTGATTGAAAAAGAGGGTAAACTAAGAAATTTTAGAAATTCTTAATCACAATATTGCATTTAGAATAAGCTTAATCAAAACAATGAATTTTTCCAAGGAATTTATAAAGAAAGGGCACCACCCCAATTGAGTGAAAAAATTTTTGTGGAACTTGCATGGATTTATACCTTTGTGGATCATATTTTGAGCTAAGAACACAAGATTGTGAGTTTTGAGCCTATTGTGTGGTTACATTTTATAACCACTTATTTTCCTTCTTGTGTGAAATTATTCTTTTCTTATGATTGTGATCTTTGATTTGTTTAATTCTTTATGTCCAATTATTCCTTATATTCATGCATTTATATGATTGAGGCCATTATTTTATTAGCTCACTTACCCAAATAGCCTACCTTTTACTCTCCATTGTTAACCAATTTTGAGCCTACACTTAACCCAATTGTTCTTTATTTTAGAACATTACAAGCCTAAAGTGGAAAAATAATAAAGTCCCTTGTTTGGATCTTTGATTGGCTTAGGCTAGTGAGAGTGTTTTATATTCGAGTTTGGGGAGGTTGGGAACATTGGTTGGGATAAAAGGGTGCTTTGTAATTATATATTTGGTAATTGGGTACACACTTATGCATTGATTAAATGTATAGATCTTATGCATTGATGTTTTTGTATGTAGCTTGAAAGAAAAGAAAAAAAAAGTAATTGTGAAAAAAAGAGAGAAAAAGAAAAGAAGAAAAGAAAGAAACAAAAAGGGGGACAAAATGCCCCAAAGTGAAGTTCAATAAGAGTCAACGCATAAGTGTTGTGAAAATCAAAAGAAAATGCATGAGTCTGTGAAAAGTGAAGGATGGGTAGCTAGGTTAGAACTTAATTGTATAGGTCATTACATAGGTTAGGTGGGAAAGTTTAAGTTGATCAAAGATTCAAATTCTAATCTACTTGACCATATATGCAATCCTACCTTGACCCTAGCCCCATTACAACCTTATGGAAAAGACCTCATGATATTTGTATGCATGCATTGAATAATTGTTGATTGTTAGATGAAGAACAAATTTTGGAAAGCATGATTAGGGAAGAATTGAGTGAATCAACCCCTAAACACTTGATGAATAGAGCGGATACACATCCGGTGAGGGTTCGATTGCTCAATTACATGTATTCACCACTATCATCTATATTCATGCAAGTTTGTAAATCCTTTTGGTAATTCAATACAATTGTGGGTTGGATTTGATTTCCATTGTTTGAGCCCTTGTGCTTACATATGTTCTCTTGGAAGTTGATTTGTTTTGACTAAGCATTTGCATTCATATAGTTGGTTGCATTTAGATAGTTGATGCCAGGGCATTTTGTCCAATTTCACTTACCTTTTTCTTTACTCTTTTAGGATAGTTTCATGCATTTTCTTAGTAAATAAGCAAGTTTTGGGTAAATATACACTTACATCTTAATTCAAGCAAACATTATGAACTTTATGTGATTTCATGAGAATTTTGTATGAATTGAATGATAATATGGATGATGCATGATCTCATTACTTGAAACAAAGCTTTGATGC
Organism: Arachis hypogaea; assembly: GCF_003086295.3. NCBI lineage: Eukaryota > Viridiplantae > Streptophyta > Magnoliopsida > Fabales > Fabaceae > Arachis > Arachis hypogaea. The sequence continues at coordinate 81,507,621 of NC_092047.1, forward strand.
ACCTTGTTTGTTTGATTTCAGGACAAAGGAAGCAAAGAAGAGCCACGTTAGGAGCCACGTTAGTCTCACTAACGTGACCACTAACGTGAAAAGGGAGCAAGCTTGCAACGTTAGTGGTAAAGTTACCACTAATAATGCCCTCAAATGCCATCATAGCCCACACTAGTTGCCACGTTAGTTACACTAACGTGGGAACTAACGTGGAAGAAAGGGGAGCTCCAACGTTAGTGGTGAAAGTGAGCACCACTAATGCCACACTAAGCCACGTTAAGAGCCACTTTAATCCAATTAATGTGGAGTCTAACGTGAGGTAAAGAAGAGGTCGCAAGCGTTAGTGACACTCACCTTTGTCACTAACGCTAGGCCAAGCTTATATTGCTTACGTTAGTGGTCACGTTAAGACCACTAGCGTGAAGGGTAACGTGGAGCAATGAATTATAGGCCAACGTTAGTGACACTCACCTTTGTCACTAACGTTGGAGATGGCAAGCATACCCACATTAGTTACACTAACGTGGAGAACTAACGTGGGAAAGAGGGGCACTTTGAAACGTTAGTGACAAAGGTGATTGTCACTAACGCTCTCGAAGCTTGAGTATGCCCATGTTAAGGGCCATGTTAGTTACACTAACGTGGACCATTAACGTGGAAGAAAGGGACAAAGAGCAACGTTATTGGTAAAGGTGAGTACCAATAACGTTTGCGAAGGGTTACGAGGCCACGTTAGTGGTCACGTTAGTACCACTAACGTTGAAGTTAACGTGGATCAACCAGTTTAGAACGTTAGTGACAAAGTTATCATCACTAACGCTTTCTAACCCAATTTTACACTTAACGTTAATGCCACTAACGTCCTAACTAACTTCCCATCATGCCTAACTCACACTTTCTTTGCAGGCAAAGCTGAGCCCACTAGAGACTGTAACTGCTTCAATTGAAGATCAAATGCCCATATCCAAGACTTGAAGAGCTAACTAGAAGATCTGAAGAGTAGTATATATAGGGATAGTTTTGAATTGAAAAAGAGATCGGGAATTTGAGAACTATACTCTGTATATTTTACTTTCTCTGCAACTTCTAGTTTAATTTTCAGAATGCACTTTACATTTTTGCTTTCTATTTCCAGAGCTATGAACAACTAAACCCCTTTTCATTGGGTTAGGGAGCTCTGTTGTAATTTGATGGATCAATAATAGTTTTCATTATTCGTCCTCTTTCTTTTCTCTTGATTTTACTAGAAAGCTTTCGTTCTTCATCCAATTGGTTAGCTATCTTGGAAGAGAAGCTCTCCATAATTGGATCTCCTCAGAACCTTGAAAGAGGAATGAGAAGATCATGCTAGAATTGCTTTCTCATGCTGGACCAAATTGGGGTTTGGATGGATATAGTGACATATAATCCTACCAATACTTTGATTTGGGAATGCATGTGGTATAATCAATGACCAAACTTCATCTCTTCCCATGAGCAATTAAATCAAGGAATTTGGCAATTGTTCAAGCTTAGAGAGATTGGATTTCCAAGGAATTGGAATCCAATCACTTAAGATTGCCAAGGAGATCAATGAATGCATTGATTAAGGAAGAGATGAAAATGAACTTGATCCGAAGAATGCAACATCTCCTAAGCCTAATGAATCCCCCATTTCTGATCTTACCCATTCTCTTTATTTTCTGCCATTTACTTTCCTGCTCATCTTCCCAAATCCCCATTTAAGATTCTGCAATTTACGTTATGCCATTTACATTCCGCCATTTATTTCCAGTATTTACATTTTCTGTTATTTACTTTCCCACCATTTAATTTTCTGTAATTCCTCAACTCAATTTCTGCTTTGCTCAACTAGAACATTCCTCTAACTAAAGTTGCTTGACCAATCAATCCCTGTGGGATTCAACCTCACTCTATTGTGAGTTTTTACTTGACGACAATTCGGTATACTTGCCGAGAGAAATTTGTTGAGAGACAAGTTTCCGTGCATCAATAGTTTGCATTTAGATAGTTTAGTTGCATTGAATAAATGTCATACCCTTTGCTTCATTCTTGGTTTAGCATGAGGACATGCTAAGGTTTAAGTGTGGGGAGGTTGATAAACCCCTTTTTAGGATTTATCTTGTGTTGAATTTAGAGCATTTTGATAACCTTTCCTCACATTTATTCAATGAAATAGCATTATTTTGTGATTGTCTCCTTATTTATGCTTAGATGTAAAACCATGATTTTTAGACCTTTAATTTGATGAGTTTTATCTTCCTTTGATTCCACTAGATGCCTTGATATGTTTGCTAGTGATTTCAAATTGAAAAGGGCTAGGAAAGGATCAAAGGAGTGAAAGAAAAGCATACAAAGTGGAGAAATCATGAAAAGCCAAAGATTTGGGGAAAGCCCATAGAAACACGCGCACACGGTGCACTTCCGTGCGGATTGCGAAAAACTCCAGGGTGCGTACGCGCGCTGTGCGCGTACGCGCCAAAGGCCACACGTGATTCCTTTAGTCAAACACGTGCCTGGCGATTTTGGAGGGTTTCTGGCCCCGATTTGGAGCTGAGTTTTTGGCGAAAAAAGGCTAAATAGACCAAGGAATGAAGGGGAAGGCATCATTCACTAATCACACAACACACTTTAGGCTTAGTTTTAGTTAGCTTTAGAGAGAGAAGCTCTCACTTCTCTCTAGGATTAGGAGTAGGATTAGGTTTAGGTCAATAATCTTAGATCTAGGTTTTAATTCATGCTCTCTTCTTCTTCTACTCTTGAATTCTTTGTTGTTACATTCATCATTCTTCTATTGTTTGTTATAATTTCTTCTACTTTGCTTGTAGATCTACTTTTATTCATTCTATTTTCTTTCAATTCAAATTGAGGTAATTCATGATAGTTGTGTTTCTTTTGATTGTTGTTATTAATTCCTTGCAATAATTGTTGTTAGATTCCATTGTTGTTGCCAATTTACTTTGCTTTCCTTTTATGCCTTCCAAGTGTTTGATAAAATGCTTGGTTGGATTTTAGTATAGATTTTATTCCTCTTAGCCTAGGTGGAGTAATTAGTGACGCTTGAGTTATCTAATTCCTTTGTTGATTGATAATTAGAAGTTGCTAATTGATTTGGGTACCACTAAAGCTAGTCTCTCCCTTGGGAGTTTGCTAGGACTTGTGGAATTAAGTTGATTCATCCACTTAACTTTTCTCCATGGTTAGAGGTTAACTAAGTGGTAGCAATGGAGAATTTGTGGTCACAATTGAGGAGGATAACTAGGATAGGACTTCTAGTTCTAATATCTTGCCAAGAGCTTTGTTAGTTGTTAGTTTATTTTCTTTGCCATTTATATTTCTTGTCTAAAAACTCAAAAACCCCAAACATACCTCATAATCAATAACAAGACACTTTATCGCAATTCCTAGGGAGAACGACCCGAGGTTCCAATACTTCGGTTTATAGATTTTAGGGGTTTGTTTTAGTGACAAACAATCTTTTGTATGAAAGGATTATCGTTTGGTTTAGAAATTATACTTTACAATGAGAATTCATTTGTGAAATTCTAGACCGTCGAAAATCTATTTCATCAGGCCCCGGAAGATTAGGCGAGACAACATAGAGGAGATTAAGCGAATTTGAAGTTGAGATTCTAACTACGCATAGCCAACTGAAGAGTTGTGTATATAAAAGAAGAAGAGACCTGGATAGATTGAATGAGAAAGTTACATACTTTCAACAAGTTACTTCAACGGACTAGAGCCGGTGAGCAATCAAAACTAAAGAATTAAAACCAAGAAGTGTGAAACCGTTTGAAGTATTAAGACAGACTAAGGGTCGGTGCTATATCAGACACCTTTTATGCTGTACCTCTTGAACCCGCACGACATACCCACATTCCACAACGCCCGGAATATACCTCTAAGGTAAACCATGTTTTATGGTCTGAGTTAATCTAAAAATCAAGACGGGGATTTGACGTATTAAGTAACTTTGGTCGAGGTTGGCAATACCAGTGTCAAGCAACTAGGCAGAAAAACAGTGTTATTAATAAAGGCTGCTTGGAATCAGGCTGAGATTGTTGAACGCACTTGTGACCTTGAACCCGAAGTGAAAAGAGACTACCCACACATCTTTTCAAGTAACTAGATCTGAATTTTGAGGGCAAATTTCTTAATTAGGTGGGTAGGATGTAAAACCCGCAAAATTAATAAGTAATTAGCCATTAAATTAATAATTAATTAAAGAAATTAGAAAATAGAATTTTATAGTTTAATGAGGCAGAGCTAATTAAAATAAGAATTTTGACACTAATTTTAAAGAATTTGGCTCAAGGTTGGGTCGAACGGGCCAAACCGGTTGAACCGGGCCCATATTGGGCCCAAGCCCAACCTATGTATCATCAGCCTCACCCTTTGTTTCAGCAACAAAGATTCTAAAAGAGAGAGAGAGTGCAGAAACGGTGTGAATGAGGGGGGAAGAGAACCCTCATGTAACATTATTCACTCCCCACTTGTTTGGTTCATAACTTTTGATCTGGAGCTCCAATTGACGAGCCGTTTGTGGCCACACGTTGGGCTCGTCGAGCTCTTCAATTATATCCAAATAAAGTGGTATGTATTTCTCTAATTCGTGCCCAGTTTTTCATTCAATTCTGTTTTCACGTTTTGGTTATGAGTGTGGAGTGATTTTGATGATTTTGGTAGTTTAGGTACAATCTAACATGGGATGATTATTGTATTTTATCCCAATCATCAATGGGTAAGGTAAGGAAACTCTAAACCCTTCTGATTTGCCCAATTTTGTGTGCCCTTGTGCCAAATCGTTAAATTGTATGAACTAGTTAAATTTATGTTGAATTAGAGTTGAATTTGTCAATTTGGAGCTCTTGGAACAAACTTTTGGTAGCTAGAATCATTGGGTGTGGATTGGAGTCTTTGAAGCTTGAATTGTGGTGATTTTGAGCTTAGGGAGGAATCGGCCAAGGTATGGTTTCGATTTCTCGTAATAATATATAATGTCTCGTGAAAACATATGCTAGATGACCATAAGATAGGTTGAAGCATGTATGTATGTTAAAAAGGTAGTAATCCTAATAAAAAGATTGATGATTGATGAGTTTGATTATGAATGTGAATTGTTGAAATGTTTGATGAATTATAGAGGGTGATTGTGTTGAGTAATGAGGTTGATGGAAATGTGTGATATGTTGATGAATGATGATTAAGTTGAATGATGATTTTGCTTGTGTTTGATGATGATAATGTATTATGTTGAATATATGTTGTTGATGTGTGTTGTGGTGAGAGTTTGATTACGATGATGAGTTGTTGAAGTTGGTTGGAAATTGGTGTTAGAATTGACTAAAATGATGGATGGATCTTATGTTGAATTGATTGAATTGGTAGAGTAACTATAATATGAAAGTGGATATGTGTATGGTGGAGAATTGATGTAGTTTTGGTAAGAGTTTGGAAGCTTTGGAATGGAAAGTTTTGAAAGCTTTGAGGTTTGGCACTTTTATGAAAATTTGATTTTTAATAAACTTTGGATCCATAACTTATGCCTCGGATTTTGAATTTGAATGAAACATATTTCAAAATAAAGATAATTTCAAGAGCTTTAAAATAGTATTAAGTTTGGAAAAATCTGAATTTTGTAGAGGAAGTTATGGACGTCGAAAATTAGGTGCAAAAATCTGTTTTCTGCATACTTAACATTTTTCTGGAAATGGGATTGGATGCGTACGCGGCGCATAGCTGCGTACGCGGCATGGTTCAATTTTATTTGCGTGCGTACGCATGAGGACGTGTGCGTACGCACTCACTGAGAAGTTTGCAAGCGAGCGTACGCACACATATGTATGCATACACACTCTCCCCTGTTTTGCACCAAAACTATGTTTTTCACGATTTGACCTTTTCGGCAAGCTTGTAAACCTCCGAAACTATTATTTTGATGAAAATTTACTATTTTTGAACTGTTGAGCAATCCTCTGATTCTAAAAACTCTGATTAAAATTTATTAGTAAGGTTTTGAGTCACGAAGTAAGTGTTAGCGAGTGGAAGAAGATAGAAATGGGCATCGGAGGAGTTAAGAAGGGGGGATGCCTAATTTGATGAGGTGAAAAAAGTAATGAATAAGATATAATGAGAATTATGGTGATATTATGAGTTGATAATGAAGGAGTTTGATTGAGAGGATGATGAATGATTATGTTTGAAATATATGTGACTCCAAGTAAGATGCAGTGGTGTTATCCACTTGCTCTGGGTAAGAGTCAGTAAACCGGGTAAGATGCAGTGGTATTATCCACTTTTTCCGGGAGAGTTCGAGGCTTCGGGTAAGACGCAAGGGTTGTGTTCTGTCGCCGCTTGCTCCGGATCGAGAACTGTAACATCACCTCAGTAAGAGGCAGTGGTAAGGTTGTCCCCTGCTCTAGGTACGCGGGTAAGGTGCAAGGGTTGCGACGTTATCCTACTTGCTCCGTGTTTGGTGTTCTGTCCAAGGTTAGCTACCGGACATGTCGGGTTTGGCTTTATAACCCACAGATGAGACTCATCAGCCGTAGGACAGGCATGCATCATGTGCATAGGTTTGATTTGCTTGTTTGTGCATTAATTGGGAGTGCCTATGTGAATTAGTATGCCTAATTGTTATACTTGCTACTTGCATTACTTGTACTCTAATTGTGTTTGCCTTTGCTTATATTGTTTGTCTGTGCATTGGTGAATTTTGGAGGGTTGGAGGAGGTAGAAGGTGAATTGTAGAGTTAGAGTTTTATGAGACAGCAAGTAGATTGTAAATTAAGTTAGGATTGGCTTAGAACCTTAAGGACCTTAGATATCTATCCTTGTCTATGGATTTCCGTCTTAAGTCTTTAAGTTTTATAATATGAGTGTCGGAGTTCTAGGATTGCCTCTGGCGTTCCCGGGACCTTATATCTTATTTATGTGGGTACCATTACCATGCTGAGAACCTTTGGATCTCATACCATATATATGTTGTTGTTTCAGATGCAGGTCGAGAGACACCTCGGAAAGCGTCTGAAGATCTGTCTACAAGCGAAGTGTTATATTTGGGACTCTGTATTTTGGGCTTCTGCTTTATATTTTGTAGTATATTCTCCTCTGTATGTATAACTTTATTTTATTCCTCATAGAGGTCGATGTGGAGAAGCAGGTTGTTGTTTTATCTATTTTGGGATATTTTGGGATATGTATATCTATGTATTTATACTTCGGCCAGCCTTAGCTTCACAGGTTGAGTTGGAGATTCGGTATTTTTGTAACTATTTACATTTTACTCTTTATATTTATGTATTATCCTTTCCTATTTTACTCGGTTTACGTTCACACAAGCGCTGTGCTTTTATTTTTGCGACTTATTGTTTAAGCTTTCTTTCAAGGCTCCTCGAATATATATTCATTTCACCTATATTATATATATATGATTTTATTTTAGAGGTCATAATACCTCGCCACCTCAGTTTTATGACTATAGCATAAAATTCTGTGTGGTAGGGTGTTACAACCTAGGTATGAAGAGGTTAGGATTGAGAACTTGTATGCTAGGCTTGTGGACATAGACGCTGGGCTCCAGTTTTCTCCCTTTTGGGCATGGTTTGCTACTTTGGGCACGGTGTTTGCTATCCTTAAATCATACTTGTGTTTTCCTTGTAAAAAGCTTTATTTTTTGCTTGTTTTTGAGCCAAAAACTCTTGAAGCACAAAAATACTATCCCAACTCCAAATATTTAATTATTTTTGAAATTCCATTAAGAAAACATAAGAAATTTGATTAAAACCTAAGAAAATAAATGAAAAAGAAACCTAAAAATCGCTTAAGATGATGTGTCATCAACCATTCTTCACCTCTTCTCTTAATTAATTGACTAAGGAATTGACGATTAATCAGGTTAAGAGAAATTAAATTACCAAGGAATTGGATTTAGTTATCAATGATTTACTGTGAAAAGAATTTTGCATCAGTTAAAATAAGAAAGGATGAGCATTGTTCTTCCAAGAATAAAACATCTCCGAGGTCTTCAACATCTTCATTCATTGATTTTCTTCCAACTTCACAAAGCATTCTCTTTTTCTCTTCACGTTCTTGCTTCTACTTCAAGATCTAAAATCCTCTTGTCAAAGTTTAATTAATCTAATTAGATATTTGATTAGACGTTGCTTGCCTAAATCCATTAGTCCTCATGGAAATAATATCCACTTACCGTGGTATTACTTGAATAATTTGGTGCACTTGTCAATATTTGAGCACATTGATTTTTTGCTCATCAGTTTCTGTTGGACAGGTCGTGAACCCGGGTAAACAGCGAGCTTATGGCTTATGAGGTTAGGGTGAATTCTAGGCAAACCAGAAGCTTTCTAGGCAAAGAGGTCAGAATTGTTCCGTAGGAGCTTAACGAGTTCTTCCTTTGCCCACTTCTCTAGATTAGCCCCTATGTTTGTTGTCTTTTTGACCTCATCCCCAATCTGGACTTTTTGAATCTTTCCTTCAGGTTAGGGGCTGAGTCTTGAACTCAGACACTTTTGAGTTCTATGGTGTTGACCTATTTTCCTTTCGTATACCCTCCTAGGTTCAGAATTCCATTATAGCACCTTCTTACCAGTTTCTGGTCCCCCTTACAGTGGCTATCCCTTCAGGAGTAAGGAACTTGATACAAAGGTGAAGGGTGAATACTACTACAGCAAGTCGATTTAGTGTTGCCCGACCTATTAGGGCATTGTAAGCTGATGCTACGTCGACCACTATGTAGTCTATATTTAAGGTTTTTTATTTTGGGCCCTTCCCAAAGGTGGTATAGAAAGAAATAAATCCTAGAGGTCAGATAGGAGTATCTCCCAGACTAAAGAAAGTATCTAGGTATGCTCTTAAATCCTTTTCCTCTAGGCCCAACTTATGAAAAGCTGGTTTGAACAAGATGTCAGCCGAGCTTCCTTGATATACCAAAGTTCGGTGGAGGTTTTCATTGGCAAGTATCACTGTGATCACAACAGGGTCGTCGTGTCCAGGTGCTACCCCTTGGGCATCCTCTTTTGCGAAAGTGATGACGGGAAGGTCGGGCGTTTCAGCTTCTTCAATAACCTGGTTGAATTCTTTCATTGCTGGAGAATTTTGTTATTCCTCCTGCTACAAATCCTCCAGCAATCATATTGATGTGCCTCTCAGGGGTTCGTGGTGGTCGATCTCGGTGAACCCTGTCTTCTTCATATCTTTTTCTCTTGCCCTGATCATCTGACCAGTCTGCTAAATACCTATCTAACCGACCTTCCCTAACCAATTTCTTGATCACATTTTTTAAATCATAGCAATTATTGGTAGAATGGTCGTAAGTTTTATGGTATTCGTAGTATTCTGACCGATTTCCAACTTTTTTGTCTTTAATTGGATTGGGAGGTGAAATATTTTTTGTGTGACAGATCTATCTGTAGAAGTCAGCAACGGACACTCGTAACCGAGTGTAGTTGTGATATCTTCGAGTTTTTTCCGAATTGTATTCTTCTTTTTTCTTTGATTCCTTATCTTTGTCTCGAGCATGGTATTGTTTAGGTTGTCTCAGAGTAGGTTCCCTTAACTGAGCTATTTGTTCTATATTGATGTACTTCTCGTCTCGCTCTTGCACTTTGTACAAAGAAGTCGGGTGCCTCTTTGATATGGATTGGGAGAAGGGTCATTCTCTGAGGCCGTTGACTAATCTCATGATGAATGCTTCGGTAGGTAGGTTCTGAATATTCAAGCACGCTTTGTTAAATCTTTTCATATAGACTCGTAGAGATTTTCCAACTTCCTGCTTTACTCCCAAGAGGCATCGACCATGCTTGACCTTATCCTTTTGGATGAAAAATCGGGTAAGGAAGCTTCTCGTCAAGTTGTGAAAGCACATGACTGACCTAAGTGGTAAACTATCAAACCATTTCATGGCCGCCTTGGTTAACGTAGTCTGGAAGGCTTTCTATCGAGTTGCATCCGACATGTCTACCAAATACATGCGGCTTTTGAAATTGCTCAGATGATGTCTTGGATCGGTAGTTGATTCATGTTGGGGATCTTAAAGTTTCTAGGAACTTTAGCCCGCATGATTTCTTCTATGAATGGATCCTCGCTCGTCAGAGGCATTTTTTCTCGATTGGCTCGGGCTCTCCTACCCTTGGGGTTGGATTCCAGTTTCAAGAGTTTTTCTTTTAATTCCCTCTCCCGTCGTACCTTCCTTCTCAGGGCTCTTTCGGATTCTCATTGTCACTCTAGCTCCTGCTCGAGTTGTTCCAACCGACCTTGATATCCGTGGACAAGTCCCATGATTTCTATGGGATCTCTTGGCCCGAACCCTTCAGGTTGGTGAACTTTTGAGCTTATCCTGTGTCTTTCTAGGTTCGACGGTGCGCATCTCTAGCAACACCTTTCTCTTTATTGACTCTGGGAGGTATGACTAATGCTTGTTCATCGTTATATTGCTCTTCTTCTAGGGATTCAGAATCAGAAGCCGTGTGTCCATATTCCGGAATGTCGTCTGCCATCGTACAGTCATGATTCTCAAGTCTCCGGCAACGGCGTCAATGTTCCGAGAGTTACCTAAAACAGATGAATTTGAGCCTGAACGTGAAGTCCAAACTCCTTTTAAGGGTAGCATCCGACATCTTCTAATGTCGCGGTGCCGCCATTCGAGTTCCTCATGAGAAGGTGGGGGTGGTACCTACAAGGGATTCCGATGCTTAAGTTAGCAAGGGTTTTCTGTATGTTTTTAGTAGATTGGAGTTCGAAGAATAACTGGGGGTGTCATGGTACTTATAAGTGTAGATGTGGAGTCAATAACCACTTTTTGAGTAGTCCCAACCTTGATGGTGAATTAGTTATGCCCTTTTGGTAGGGAGGTTGTTGAGATCTTCCTTTTAGATGAATAGGAGCGATAGTAGGAGTTGGTTACTTATTTAGATAGGTTGGGTTGGACTAATGTTGTTATCTCCGACTTCTATAAAATCGGGTAGGTGTTGGTCTGGATAATATCTGTAGATTGGGCTTATTCATTTTAGACCTGGTTAGATATTAGACTAGGGTATAAACAATTATTATTTTATTTTTTTTTAATGTTTCTAATATATGTGTATTGTTCTTTCTTTGCATTTGATTTTGTCAATATTATGATTAATTTAATGAGAAATAAAAGTTCCTTGATTTAATAAATAATCTACTTTCGTTTTGAATTTTTATTTACATACGTCAACGTTGGCATTCATGATGTTTTGGTTTGTTGTTAGTTTTATTTTCTAAATTATGTAATTCTAATAAAGTAATTTGTCCTTTGTATTAATTTCTAAATAATTTGATTTTACTAATTAATTTTGTTAATTCATTTAATATATATATTTTAATACTTCATTTCAATATGCCATCGTTTGTTATCCTCCTATAACCTATTAAGTTAATAAATTAATGCATCAAAGTTGACTGGCCATCGAACCAACTTTTCAATATTTTGTTCTGTAATGAGGTTTTTTTTTTTTTCCCCATTTCTTACTGTTGGTGGTTTAAATCTTTTGTTAGTTTTTATCAATAGCATTTTTTTTTTTGCACAAGATAGAAATCTTTAAATAATGTAGGTAATAAAATTTTGGTTATTTAAATCGCACTTGCTCAGTTATATATTTCATACAAGTTATCTGTTTAGCTATATAGTTTGTGTTCCTTTGGCCATATATTGTTTGGCTATTCTGATATAAACTTTGTACTTCTCATGGATGACATATTCAAGAAAAGCAAGGTTAAGAAGGATGGAAATCTTGAAAAAGAAAAGTGGTACGACGTAGGCTGTTATGTTCCTTTCATTCTGATTATGTATTTGATTTTTAGGATTTTTTTAATATAAAATAAAAAATAAATAATTCCTGAAACAAGAGATTTGAACTTTATTTTTTCAAATGCGATTTTGTTCACACTCTGGGTCGAGCTATCCGACCTGAGATGTTCAGTGACAAAGCGACCGACCTCTTCAGGTCAGGCTATCCGACTTCTTCTCAAAGAGGTCGGCCAAATCGACAGGAAAGCCCAATAAAGGGCCCAAATAGAGGAACACGACCCAAATCCAAAGGCAATCCAAGCCTATAGAGATAAAGGCGGTTCCCTTGAAGATAAGCTGACTTCACCCAAAATAAGATAAGATAAGATAAGATAACTAACTTATCTTATCAGAAAGGTCAGCCCACACTACTATAAATACACTGGAGCACCCAGGTATAACTCATACTCTGATTCTACTAAAAACCTGCTTAATACCCATACTAACTTAAGTATCAGAGTCTCTTGCAAGTACCCCCCACCCTCCGGTGACGAAGGATCAGCAGTGCAGTCAGTCCCACAAATCGGACTCGACAGCTCCGGCCACCACCCACCAGCCGGACACGTCATCTCCGACCAGTACAGAAGATCTCGTCCGAGATCGACCTACAGTTTCAGGTAACCCTCGGAACATTGGCGTCGTTGCCGGGGAACTTGGAAGTCATCCCATCACCATAGCGGACGACCATGACAACGAACACGACTCAGATCCAGAAGATAGAACACCGCACAAAAACGCGGGCAATACACTGAAAGATACCCCAGAATCTAACGGGGACAAAAACTCATCAAATCCGGGAGTGATTGAAGCGCTTCAAGATCGTTTAAAAGCAACTGGAAAAAGAAACCCAGCGCCAACGAGAAGTTGAGAAGGATCTACAAAGAGAGGTAAGGCGACGTCGAGAATTAGAAGATAAACTTCTAAAACTCGAAACAGATCTCAACACCAAAACTACTCGGTTCACCCCTGAGGATAAGGCCCGCAAAGAGCAAGATCCGTTCACTAGGGAAATCATGAAAACTAAAATTTCTAAGGACTTCAAACTCCCGGATATGGCTTTGTATGATGGCACTACAGATCCCAACCATTACCTCAGCAACTTCAGAAGCAGAATGTACCTCACCGATGCCTCCGACGCCGTTCGCTGCAAAGCTTTTCCAACAACTCTCACGAAGACAGCAATCAGATGGTTTGACAACCTACCTCCAAAGTCCATCTCAAGCTTTGACGACTTAGCCAAAAAATTCCTTGCCAGATTCTCCATCCAAAAAAACAAGGCTAAGCACGCCCCCAGTCTACTAGAGATCAAGCAAGGAGATCGAGAAAGTCTTCGCAACTACATGGAAAGATTCAACAAAACATGCCTAGATATACAAAACTTGCCAACAGAGGCCGCCATCATGGGCCTCATCAATGGCCAACGAGAGGGACCTTTTAGCCAATCTATATCAAAGAAATACCCCACATCTCTAGATGAAGTGCAGGAACGAGCAGAAAAATACATCAACATGGAAGAAAATTCTCAACTAGGAGAAACCTCAAAATCCGGGTTTGCCTACCGAGATAAAGACAAAGAATCCAAAAAGAAGGAAGATCGACAAGGGGAAAAAATTAAAAAATACCATAATTACACCCCTCTTAGGGTGTCCCTGGTGGATGTTTACAAGGAAGTCTGCCACACAGAAAAAATACCCCCAGCTCGACCACTCAAAAGCAAAAGAGGAGGAGGAAACCGAAACAAATACTGTGAATACCATCGCGTCCGTGGGCATTCCACTATTCAATGCTTCGATCTAAAAAATGTAATAGAAAAGTTAGTGAGAGAAGGAAAACTAGATCGGTATCTGGCCAATCGAGACGAGGAGCAAAGAAAAAGGCGGAGAGACGAGGAGGTCGGACGAACCGAACGATCACCTCGTACGCCAGAAAGACATGTCCATATGATACACGGAGGATTTGCAGGAGGAGGAATCTCCAAATCATCCCGCAAAAGACATCTCAAAGAAGTATATCATGTCGAAGGGAAGGAGGAAGCACCCGACATCCCCGCAATCACGTTCACCAAAGAAGACGCATTCGGTATCATCCCAGGACACGACGATCCCATGGTCATCACCATCATACTGGTAAACGCCAATCTCCACCGCACACTAATAGACCAAGGAAGCTCTGCCGACATCTTATTTAAAACTGCCTTTGACAAACTCGGCTTAGAAGAAAAAGAGCTTAGAGCATACCCGAACAGCCTGTTCGGACTGGGAGATACCCCAGTACAACCACTGGGATATGTATCACTACATACAACCTTCGAAAAAGGGAACCAATCCAGAACACTCAAGATAGACTACATTGTGGTCGACGTAAGTTCAGCCTACAATGCCTTAATAGGTCGGACGACACTAAATCAACTCGGCGCAATAGTCTCAACTCCACATCTATGCATGAAATTCCCAACTACAGAAGGGATAGCTACGATAAAGGCAGATCAAAAGATGGCACGCCGCTGTTACAACGAAAGTCTAAACCTCATAAGCAGAGGAGAAGAGTTCCATACAATTGAGCTTGGTGGAGTTCAGAGACGAGAAGAACTCCGTCCACAGCCCGAAGGTGAAGTAGAGAAAGTTCATATCGGAGACACCTCAGACAAAACAACTAATATTGGCACGATCCTAAAAGGAGACGCAAAAGAATTACTAGTACAGTTCTTACGAGATAATGTCGATCTCTTCGCATGGAAAGCTGCAGACATGCCTTGCATAGACCCCAAGCTAATGTGTCACAAGTTGGCGGTCTATCCAGGATCTCGGCCGATACAGCAGAGACGAAGAAAACTTGGGCCAGAACGATCCCAAGCTGGGGAAGAACAGGTACAGGCACTACTGGAGGCAGGATTCATAAGAGAAGTCAAGTACCCACTATGGCTAGCTAATGTCGTATTGGTGAAAAAATCAAATGGAAAGTGGCAAATGTGCACCGATTACACCAATCTCAACAAAGACTGCCCTAAAGATCCTTATCCACTCCCAAGTATTGATGCTCTGGTGGACGCCTCATCCGGATATAAATTCCTCTCGTTTATGGATGCATATTCCGAATACAATCAAATCCCCATATATCCACCAGATTAAGAAAAGACCTCGTTTTTAACACCAAGAGCAAATTACTGCTACATTGTGATGCCTTTTGGTCTCAAGAATGCGGGAGCTACTTATCAGCGGCTAATGAATAAAGTCTTTTCCGATCATATCAGAAAAATCATGGAAGTCTACGTGGACGATATGTTAGTAAAGACACAAAGTGAAGAGACCTTATTGTCCGACCTGGCCCAAGTTTTCGACACTATAAGGAAGCATGGCATGCGACTCAATCCGGTAAAATGCACCTTTGCAGTAGAAGCTGGCAAATTCTTAGGCTTTATGCTCACACAAAGAGTAATTGAGGCAAATTCGGATAAATGCCAAGCTATACTCAACATGAAGAGCCCAACTTGTGTCAGAGAGGTACAACAACTCAACCGAAGATTGGCAGCCTTATCCAAATTCTTAGCGGGATCAACGATAAGATCTCTCCCCTTCTATGCTACTTTAAGGAAAGGAAAGAAGTTCGAATGGACAATAGAGTGCGAGTAAGCCTTCTAATATTTCAAAAGTTTCCTGGGACGACCACCTATCCTAACTTGACCACGAGAGGGAGAGCCACTCGTATTATACCTTGCGGTAGGAAGTCGGGCAGTAGCCTCAGCACTGGTTCGAGAGGACGAGGAAGGGCAACAACCTGTATACTTCATTAGTAAAGCGCTGCAGGGATCCGAGCTGAACTACCAAAAAATAGAAAAGTTTGCCTATACTCTCATACTGACATCTCGACGACTTCGCCCGTACTTCCAGGCTCACACCATTAAGGTTCGGACCAACCAGCTCATAAAAGGGATATTGCAAAAAACAGATCTAGCAGACAGAATTTTACAATGGGTAGTCGAATTATCCGAGTTTGACCTCCAATATGAAGCTCAGACAGCCATCAAATCACAGTACTTAGCCGACTTCATTGCAGAATTCACAGATACTCTGGAAACTCCCACAGAATGGAATCTCTACGCGGACGGTTCCTCAAATAAGACTCGAAGCGGCGCAGGTGTGATAATAGAAAGCAACCAAGGAACACAAGTTGAGCTTTCCCTCAAATTCGGGTTCCCGGCCTCAAACAACCAGGCAAAATATGAAGCGTTACTAGCTGGTTTGAAGCTGGCTAAGGAGGTGGGAGCTCAAAGACTCAACATCTTCAGCGATTCACAAGTAGTTACCTCACAAATAACAGGGAGCTACCAGGCCAAAGATCCCACCATGAAAAAGTATTTGGATAAAACCAAGGAACAGCTCGGACAATTCGGGGAATATAAGATCTGTCACATACCCCGCGAACAAAATGCCCGAGCTGACTGATGAGAGGAACTTTTGCATGGTCTAGAAATTTGCGGATAAATCCTCATTGCAAGTATAGTTTCTAAACCTTCAAAAGTCCTTTCACACAAACGTTTTGGTTGTCACAAGTAACAAACCCCTTTTAAATTGATAACCGAGTATTTAAACCTCGGGTCGTCTTCTCAAGGAATTGTAGGGAGGTATGTTCTTATTATTGGTTATGAGTTTTGTAAATTGGGGGTTTAGGAGTTTGGGCAATGGGCACATATATATTTAAATGACAAATAAAATAAATAAATAACTGTAAAATAAACATTTTGGCATGGTATGAGAAATTGGAAGTCCAGACTTAGTTATCCTTATCAATAATAATGAAAGTTGAATCTTAATTCCACTTAGTTAACTTTTACTAAAGCAAAGGAAGGTCAAGGGACAAATTGGTTTGATCTTCGAATCCTATTTATTTCCTAAGAAAAGATTGGGATTATTGAAGTTCAATTCAATTGGCAAGATAACAATTATCAATTATGCTGTTGAATTGGATAATTCCTGAGTTACTGATTTCTTAACCAAAACCAAAAGGGAAAAAGTAAATCTACTGGAATAAAAATGTCTTCAGAAGGGAATAACAATAATGTAAACAAAAGAAAGCAATAGTAAACTGAAATACCTCAAATAACATTAATCCAAAATAATAATCTGTAACATGGAAGAGTTCATAAATTAAATTAGAAAAATAAATAAAAGGAACATTGAACCTGGGAAGAAGTTGAAATAATAAAGTTGAAATAATAATACATCCTAATTCCTTTAAGAGGAATTCTAATCCTAGATCCTAAGAGAGAGGAGAGAACCTCCCCCTTTAAAAACTACATGAAAAGTGAATTCTGGAAATGTGTTTTTGAATGGATGCATTCCCCCACTTTATAGTCTCTAATCTGCGCTTTCTGGGCCGAAAACTGGGTCAGAAACAGCCCAGAAATCGCTGGAGGAGAAATCTATCACGCTGGTTTTTCGTCACTACGACATGGCCGCATGGAGCACGCAGTCGCGTTGCCTAGAGTCAGAGAAACTATGGATTATTATATATCAAATCGAAGCCCCGAACGTTAGCTTTCCAACGCAACTGGAACCGCATCGTTTGGACCTCTGCAGCTAAAGTTATAGCCGTTTGAGTGCGAAGAGGTCATGTTGGACAGCTTAGCAGTTTCTCCAACTTCTTGTATTCCTTTCATTTTTGCATGCTTCCTTTCCATCCTCCAAGCCATTCCTGTCCTATAATCTCTGAAAACACTTAACACACATATCAAGGCATCTAATGGTAATAAGAGAGGATTAATAATAAGCAAATATAAGATCAAAGAAGCATATTTTCGATCATAGCACAAAATCAGGAAGGAAATATAAAACCATGCAAATATTATGAATAAGTGGGTAAAGAGTTGATAAAATCCACTCAATTGAGCACAAGATAAACCATGAAATAGTGGTTTATCAACCTCCCCACACTTAAACATTAGCATGTCCTCATGCTAAGTTCAAGAGAAGCTATAAAGATGAAGAGGAATGATAGAATGTATGAAATGCAAGCCTATCTGTATGAATGCAACTACATGCAAAATGTTTCTACCTACTTGGTTGAAAGTAAATAAATTCTCCAAGACAAAATATAAATCAGATTTCACTAATTCAAATTATACAATAGAAGACAAGTAAACTTGTAAGAAGATAGCTAATAAAAGCAGGGAACATAGAATTAAGCACTGAACCCTCACAGGAAGTGTATATGCACTCTAATCTCTCAAGTGTATAGGGTTAATCACTCTACTCTTCTCTAGTCATGCTTTCTAAACTTTGTTCTTCATCTAACCAATCAACAATTATTTAGCATACCAATGCAAACATCATGAGGTCTTTTCAGGGTTGTAATGGGGCTGAGGTAAAGGTAAGGATATATGTATGGCCAAGTGAGCTTTATAAAGTGAATCCTTGATTAGTCTAAGATCTCACCTAACATATACACACTTTATACAATTTTAAAATACTTTACCTAATTACCCAAATTTTTCCCACTTTTGTATTACATGCTCATGTATCAAACTTATTTTTGAATTTTGTCCCATGTGCATTGATTCTTTTTATTTTGCATTTGGGATAATATTATTTTTCTTCTCTTTTCTTTTCTTCTTCTTCTTTTTTTTTTGTATCCCCTTATTTAATTACTTAATTTTTTTTTAATATACATGGTAATTTAATTATTTTGATTTCACATGAGCACGTTTCCCAAATTTTCAAATAACTTATTCAATTTAATTCCCTACTTTTTTTTTTTCATATCATCCATGTTCCCATAAAATTCCCCACACTTAAATTATACACAATATCTATCTTAAGCTAAACAAGGATTCAACTTGGGATTTTTATTTTGTTTTTCTGCTTAAGGCTAGTAATGTGGTTATGAAAATAGAAGGGGTTAAAAAGTTCAAAGTGGCTAACAAGGATGACATAAAAGGGTAGGCTTATTTGGGATAAGTGAGCAAAAATCAAATAATGGCCTCAATCATATGCAAGCATGTAAATACACTAAATAATGGACATATAGAATGGAACAAAGCAAAGATTGCAATTATAGAGAAGAAAACACACAAGAATAAAATACTATGGTTAAATAATGTAACCATGTAAATAAGCTCAAATCTCACAGGTTGTGTGTTCTTTAGCTCAAAAACCATGTTCCAAATACAACTTCCAAACAAGTTTTAATAGAAATTTTTTTCAATTTAAATTAGTGAAATTTTTCAAAGATAGGGTCTTAAAAGAATTTTATTACTTTAACCAAGTAGTAACTAAATGCATAAAATCAAACAAATATGCAAATGCAATAACTAATTTAACAAAGAAAATTTAAACATTGGTGTTGAAACAGAAAGGTACTAACCCATGGAGATCGGTATCGACCTCCCCACACTTAAAGATTGCACCGTCATCGGTGCATGCTGAGATGTGCAGGTAGACGAGTTGCTCCAACTGATGCTTTTCTTCAAGATTTTGCAGATGGACTTGTCTATCTCCCATGTAAACGTCTTCCGCTTTCCTTTCGGGTGGCCATCCTGAAAGAAAAAAGGGAAGAAGAGTAACCCAGAAATAAAGATAGAAAAATAAATACAGTATGGGTGGGTTAATGCCAAATAATAAGGGTCTCAATTACATGGTAGCTACAACATACAAGTGAGAAAATAATAGAAGCCATGGCATGCCAGTGGTACAAAATGTACAACAATGGGAAGAGAGTGGGGAAGGAGAGATAATATAAATTTATGTCAATGCAAAAGTAATATAGATATAAAAGATTGGCATTGATTTAAATAATGTTACCCAATCAGAATAAAACAAGTCATAAGCACCAAGATAATACCAGAAAAGATATAACAGTTGAATAAGAACATTTGAACACCAATGGTAAAATAATAAATTTAGAAAAATAAAAATATTCAATGAATGAAAGTATGCAAATAAATAAAATAAAATAAAAGATAAGAAGAATGAGAAGGGAAAGAAAAAAGTAAGAAAGAAAGAAGAAAGAAGAAAAGATAGAAGAAATTAGGATTAGAGAAGAAAAGATAAGAAAATTGGCACTAATCTGGATAGGTTGTGTGACGCTGGCGACGCGGTCGCGCGGTGCGCAATAAGGTCAGGCGACGCGGACGCGTCGGGCACGCGATCGCGTGACTTGATCTGTGCTAGTGGCGCGAGTGCAGCCTCGCGGTCGCACAACTCTCTGCTTGAAACTTGGTATTGCCAAAATTCAGGGTGACGCAGTCGCGTGGTCGACGCGATCGCGTGGGTGGCCTTATTTCCAATATGACGCGGACGCGTGGGTGACGCGTTCGCGTGGAAGGGCTTGTGCTGCTAGCACGGGTCCAGCCCAATTCCAACTCAAATTTCGGCCATACACCCTTGTTACGTTGATTTACAGGGCCACGCGGTCGCGTGGGTGACGCGGTCGTGTGGGAGCCATTTTTCCCACATGACGCGGACGCGTCAGCGACGCTGCCGCGTCGCGTGCGTGCTTCTCTTTTTTTTTTTTTAATACAATATGCAGAATGCAATGCTTAATGTGAATGCTATGAAAACTTCCAGGTTCAATGAAAATTAAAATAAAATAAAAACAAACAACATGAAATAAATTTGAAAAAGAAACGATCATACCATGGTGGGTTGTCTCCCACCTAGCACTTTTAGTTAGAGTCCTTAAGTTGGACATTTGGTGAGCTTCCTGTTATGGTGGCTTGTGCTTGTATTCATCCAGGAATCCCCACCAGTGCTTGTACTTCCAGTAACCTCCGGGGTCCCAAACTAGGCATGTAAAGCCCTTAAGAAGCTTCAAACAGATTCTTAAGCTCCCGGGGTGACAAATGTCAGAGTAGATTTCAGGATCCCAAACCTTGCTTTTACACCCATTTTTGTTGGGATCTGTACTTTTCCAGCCGGGTGATAAGTAATTTGAATTCTCACTGCAGCTACCAAACAGCTTCCTAGACCCATTCAATTGAGCTCTACACCAACCATTGCGTTTAAAGCTTCCAACCATAATGAACCTTGCAGGACAATTCGTACTACTGACCATCTTCCTCTTACTCTTAATGTCACAAAGAGCTCTGAGTTGACCATCCGTCTCCAGTAGCCCATATTCAAGTGGGATTAGAAAGCTAAGGGATATGAATTTTACCCACTTGAATGTTGTGAAGGATGATGGCAACTTAGGGGGAGGGGTTTCCAACAACTTTGGCAAGGTAATTTCAAGCTCCACTCCCTTGTGCTCTTTGACATCTTCTACCTCTTAATCAACCTCTACAAAGTCTTCAACCATGGTTTGCCTTGGAGGTTGTACGCTCTTCTCAACGTCAACATCAAACACCGTGGAAGGAGGCTCTGTGACTGGACTTTCCAATGGAGGTACAGCATCTCTTAAGTCTGCAACCACTTCTTCCTTTACAACTATTATGGCTTCCTCCACTTGTTCCAATACAAAGCTATGTTCCTCATTGTCCACCAAAGTTTCTAGTGTCTCCTTCATGGTTTGCTCTTCTTTTGATTCTCCACATGTAGCCATGGGAGTTCCTTGAGTGTTCAGATATTGGGAAGCTATTTTATTCACTAACTCGCCGAAGGTGGCCGCAAAATTTTGCACACTCTCATTCATCCTTTCTTGCCTTTGAAGAATAACACGAAGTCTGTTATTCATTGGAGGTTGGGGTGGATATGAGGATTCATTGGTTGGGAGAGAGGGTTCATAATAGGAAGGTGGTTCATCTTGATAATAATATGGAGATGGTGAATATTGAGGTGGTGGTTCATGAGAGTAGTTGTATTGGAAAGGTGGTGGTTCTGTGTATGGTTCATTTGGCTCATAAGATGGTTGGTATGGTGGATGTGGGTTTGGGTCATATGGAGGTGAATGGTGGAAAGGGGCTTGTGAGTTTGGTGGTTCAAAGATATGTTGGGGAGGTGGTTCATAAGCACAAGGTGGGGCTTGTTGGTAATTACAAGGGGTCCACCATATCTACCAGCTTGGTATGCATTGTAGAGTGGTCCTTGCCCATGATATCTTGGAGGGTGTTGTTGCCTAAAGGGTTTATGAGATTCTCTTGGCTCCATCCATCTTTGATTGCTTAGACCTTGATGCATATTCCTGTTATAGCTTCCACTCCTTTCAACAGATTTAGAACCAAACTCAAAGCGAGAGGGGTGAGAACTCATAATAGTAAATAAAAATTAAAAACAAAAATAAAAATAAATTTAAATTAAAAGGTTATTTAAATTTTGAATTTGAAAATTAAATTTTGAAATTTTGAATTTAAAATTTTGAAATTTTGAATTTTAAAATTTTTTTTTGAAATTTTAATTTTTAAAATTTGAAATTTGAAAATTTTTAAATTTGAATTTTGAAATTTGATTTTTGAAATAAGATAAGATAAGATAAAAATTTTAAAATAAAAAACCAATAACCTCTTAATTTATGAAAAAGAAAAAAATAAAAAATAAAAATAAAAATAAAAACAAATCAAAAAGCAGATATTTACAATAACCAATAATAAGGCACACGTTTGCAATTTCCTGGCAATGGCGCCATTTTGATGAGAGGAACTTTTGCGTGGTCTAGAAATTTGCGGATAAATCCTCGTTGCAAGTATAGTTTCTAAACCTTCAAAAGTTCTTTCACACAAACGTTTTGGTTGTCACAAGTAACAAACCCCTTTTAAATAGATAACCGAGTATTTAAACATCGGGTCGTCTTCTCAAGGAATTGCAGGGAGGTATGTTCTTATTCTTAGTTATGAGTTTTGTAAATTGGGGGTTTAGGAGTTTGGGCAATGGGCACAGATATATTTAAATGACAAATAAAATAAATAAATAACTGTAAAATAAACTTTTTTTGGCATGGTATGAGAAATTGGAAGTCCAGACTTAGTTATCCTTATCAATAATAATGAAAGTTGAATCTTAATTTCACTTAGTTAACCTTTACTAAAGCAAAGGAAGGTTAAGGGACAAATTGGTTTGATCTTCGAATCCTATTTATTTCCTAAGAAAAGATTGGGATTATTGAAGTTCAATTCAATTGGCAAGATAACAATTATCAATTATGCTATTGAATTGGCTAACTCCTGAGTTACTGATTTCTTAACCAAAACCAAAAGGAAAAAAGTAAATCTACTGGAATAAAAATGTCTTCAGATGGGAATAACAATAATGTAAACAAAAGAAAGCAATAGTAAACTGAAATACCTCAAATAACATTAATCCAAAATAATAATCTGTAACATGGAAGAGTTCATAAATTAAATTAGAAAAATAAATAAAAGGAACATTGAACCTGGGAAGAAGTTGAAATAATAAAGTTGAAATAATAATACATCCTAATTCCTTTAAGAGGAATTCTAATCCTAGATCCTAAGATAGAGGAGAGAACCTCCCCCTTTAAAAACTATATGAAAAGTGAATTTTGGAAGCGTGTTTTTGAATGGATGCATTCTCCCACTTTATAGTCTCTAATCTGTGCTTTCTGGGCCGAAAACTGGGTCAGAAACAGCCCAGAAATTGCTGGAGGAGAAATCTGCCACGCTGGTTTTTCGTCACTACGACACGGCCGCATGGAGCACGCAGTCGCGTTGCCTAGAGTCAGAGCAACTATGGATTATTATATATCAAATCGAAGCCCCGAACGTTAGCTTTCCAACGCAACTGAAACCGCATCGTTTGGACCTCTGCAGCTAAAGTTATAGCCGTTTGAGTGCGAAGAGGTCAGGCTGGACAGCTTAGCAGTTTCTCCAACTTCTTGTATTCCTTCCATTTTTGCATGCTTCCTTTCCATCCTCCAAGCCATTCCTATCCTATAATCTCTGAAAACACTTAACACACATATCAAGGCATCTAATGGTAATAAGAGAGGATTAATAATAAGCAAATATAAGATCAAAGAAGCATATTTTCGATCATAGCACAAAATCAGGAAGAAAATATAAAACTATGCAAATATTATGAATAAGTGGGTAAAGAGTTGATAAAATCCACTCAATTGAGCACAAGATAAACCATGAAATAGTGGTTTATCACTGACGCACTCTCAAAATTAGCCAGCACCAAACTAGGGGGCAACAATAGAAGCCTCATCCAAGAAACGCTACAGAACCTGTCAATCTCAGAAGAGAAAAAAGTTCTAGCCATAACAGGTCAGGATCAAGGATGGATGACCTCCATAATTAACTACCTCAAAACGGAAACACTCCCCACAGATGAAAAGGAGGCAAAGAGGTTAAAATGGGTGTCTCAATACTACACTATCATAAACAACACCCTATATAAAAGAGGGATTTCAATACCACTATTAAAATGTGTGCCGACCTCCAACATAAGGAAAGTTTTAGAGGAAGTACACAGTGGCATTTGTGGTAATCATCTCGGAGCACAAGCTCTCACCAAAAAAGTACTCCGGGCGGGATTTTATTAGCGAACTCTACAAAAGGAAGCTACAGAGTTTGTAAGGACATGCCGACCATGACAGAAACATGCCAACTTTCACATCGCCCCGCCTGAAGAGCTTATCAGCGTAACTTCACCTTGGCCATTTGCAAAATGGGTACTCGACCTTCTCGGACCCTTTCCTCAGGGATCGGGACAAGTTAAATTCCTCATAGTAGGGGTAGACTACTTTACAAAGTGGATCGAGGCAAAACCCCTAGCTAATGCTACTGCTCAAAGAAGTCGAAAATTCCTATATAGAAACATTGTCACAAGGTTCGGGGTCCCATACTCCATCACCACAGACAATGGCACCTAATTCACAGATGCAGGCTTCAGAAAATTAGCAGCCGATTTGAACATAAAGCACCAGTTCACCTCCGTCGAACATCCCCAAGCCAATGGACAAGCTGAAGCTGCCAACAAAGTCATATTAGCCGGGTTAAAACGGAGATTACAGGATGCAAAGGAAGCTTGGGCTGAGGAACTCCCACAAGTCCTATGGGCATATCGGACAACGCCACATTCCACTACAAAGGAATCACCCTTCCGACTAGCATACGGAGTGGAGGCAATGATCCCGGTAGAAATTGAGGAAGGGTCACCTAGAGTAGTACACTACAATGAAGAAGCCAACTCCCAACGGCGAAGGGAAGAACTCGACCTACTCTCGGAAGTCCAGGAAAGAGCTCGGATCAGGGAAGAAGCACTAAAACGTCGAATGGCTTCGAGATATAATCAAAAGGTAGTGCCGCGAGGTTTCGCGGAAAATGACCTCACTCTAATCCGAAATGATATCGGAACAACTCGACTTGGAGAAGGAAAGCTGGCAGCAAACTGGAAAGGACCCTACCGAGTCACAGAAGTACTTGGGAAGGGCTACTACAGACTGTCCGAACTCGATGGACGAGAGCTTCCCAGATCGTGGCACGCCTGCAACCTTAGAAGGTACTATAGTTAAGAATGATAAAGGATCTTGGTATAAGGTACACTCTTTTTCCTGAAAAGGTTTTTTAATGAGGTACCAAGCTAAGACCTACAAACTATCCGACTTATAGGGATGAAAAACTCCCGCATGTATATATTTGCACTTTTTCTTTGAATAAAATATATTTTAGATATTCTACAAATTCTCAAGACGCATTAATCTAAAGCATTCATCGTCCGATTATAAAGCAACAGATCGGCAAAAAGTGAAAAACAGATTCACAGCACGATCACGATAAAGACCAATAGAGATGAAAGCGCGATTCATCTAAAGGTCGACCAAATAAAGATAGAAACCACCTTCTACAAATCGGCAAAATGAAAGCAGAATAATGCAAGAAGTTATCGAAAGTGATCCGGAAAAAGAACCTGACGAGGTCTTATGGATTGCTAAATAATAACTTAAAGACTGGCCGACGTTAAGAAGTCGGACCAAGTCAACCCAAGTTATAAGTAAACCCTGGAAAGAGGTCTGGCCAACCCTATTAAAGAGGATTACTTTAACTTAGAAGGGCCCGACATGACAAAGTCGGCCCAAAACATAAAGTTATAGAAGTAATCCATGAAAGAGACCTGAACAAGGTCCCAGAAAGAGGAATACAAAAATAACTTAGAAGGGCCCAACATGACAAAGTCGGCCCAAAACATAAAGTTATAGAAGTAATCCCTGAAAGAGACCTGAACAAGGTCCAAGAAAGAGGATTACAAAAATAACTTAGAAGGCCCCGACATGACAAAGTCAGCCCAAAACATAAAGTTATAGAAGTAATCCCTGAAAGAGACCTGAACAAGGTCTAAGAAAGAGGATTACAAAAATAACTTAGAAGGGCCCGACATGACAAAGTCGGCCCAAAACATAAAGTTATAAAAGTAATCCCTGAAAGAGACCTGACAAGGGTCCAAAAAAGAGGATTACAAAATAACTTAGAAGAGATCGACATGAAGAAGTCGGTCTCCTACAACAAACAAGTTATAAAAGTAATCCCTGAAAGAGACCTGACAAGGGTCCAAGAAAGAGGATTACAAAAAAAACTTGGAAAAGACGATGCAAAGAAGTCGGTCTCCCACAAACAAGTTATAAAAGTAGTCCCTGAAAGAGACCTGACAAAGGTCCAAAAAAGAGGACTACAAAAATAACTGGAAGGAGGACCAACATAAAGAAATCGGTTAGGGATTGCTAGAAATAAATATAAGTAAGAGCGAGAAAACCGAAATACAAGTTGGATCCACACATCCACGACCTCAAAGGATCCAAGCTACAAGCAATAAGTACAAAGCAATCCAAAGAGGCCGAGCAGCAAGGCTCCAGCATTCTCAAAACCCAGAAAGGTGCCAAGACAAGTGCAAACAAGCATGATATAAAATACGATATTATAACAAGCTTCAGGGTCAGGCCCAAAAGCTTGAAAGCTACTTGTTGTTTTTTCAAAATAAAAAGTTACTAAACAAGCAACCAGAAGGAGTATCAACAATCAGCAAAATATTCAAACTACAAAATAAAGAGTTTAAAAGCCCACAAGCTGGGCTATCTACACAAACATCCAAGAAAAATAAGCTAAGATCGGGAGCCTTCTCGGCAGCATCAGTACGGGGAGAAGGAGGGCGAGTCTGAATAGGTACAGCATCCACAGTACCATCATCCCGATTCAAGATCTGACAGTCCAGATCAGAAACGGATTGACCGACCTCAACTAGGGGAACTGTGGAAGTTGACACTTTGGCCGGAAGCACAGGGGGAGGTTCGACATCGTCATCATCCTGGTCATCAGGGACAATCTTACCATCCCTCACAATATTGTCCAAGCTAAAAAGAGTAAGATCGGCCTCGGGAGCAATAATTCGAACCTGCTCCTTCAGGTTCTCGTAAGCAGCATTCACACTGCCAACAAGATGACCCTGGAGCTCAAAGTAATCAGCTCGGGCATTCTCCAACTCCTCCTTCAAATGCACTTCCTTCTCGATAGGATGTGACATAGCTGTCTTTATGCCTCAATGCCGTATCCTCGGCCAACCGCACAGAAGCCGCCAGAGCAAGGGAACTCGCCTTCTCATTCTTCAGATCCTTCTCCAGTTTGGCCACCTTCACCTCAAGCTCCTCCTTCAAGCCCTTCATCCGATCGAATTCCTATTTTACCTCCTCCAAAAAAGCTTTGGTGGCATGGAGAGGAAGATTTTGAGCAGTTTGGTATAGGGCAGCTCCTATATGTGCCATTTTTACACTACTCCGAGTTATAAAATCCAAATGATGAAGGAGTGATACATCATCCATAGGGAGGACACCGTAGGGACCGATCTGCTGATCTACGAACTCAACCGTGTCAAAATCAGGGGCATCAAGGTTGAAAGGCTCAATTGTTTTTTGTTTCTTGTTAGGAGTAGCACCAGAAGTAGTAGCAGAAGACTGTGGAGGGTTGGCCAGGCAAACCCGAGGAGTGGGAATCACCTTCCTCGGCCCAGGAGAACTCGGCACGGGCGGCTTCACCTGAACTTGAGAAGATCCCTCTCCCGTCATCTTGGCCGAGATATTTTGAGCAGCAGCAGCCTTCTTCGCCTTTTTGAAGGCCTTCATGGAATCATTATTTTTTGACATCTCTGAAAAAACAAAATCAACCACAGTAATGGGTCATGGTGCACGAAATTGTGATCTCCAGGCTCGAACAAATCCTGGTAATGGCTCCAAAGCTTGGTGCTCTGATCTTAATTCATAATTGTCACAACTTCGATACAACTAACCAGCAAGTGCACTGGGTCGTCCAAGTAATACCTTACGTGAGTAAGGGTCGAATCCCACGGAGATTGTTGGTATGAAGCAAGCTATGGTCACCTTGTAAATCTCAGTCAGGCGGATTTAAACATGATATTTTATTAGATTCAAATAAACAATAAAAGGGATAGAGATACTTATGTAAATCATTGGTAGGAATTTCAGATAAGCGAATGGAGATACTTTTCGTTCCTCTGAACCTCTGCTTTCCTGCTATCTTCATCCAATCAGTCTTACTCCTTTCCATGGCTGGCTTTATGTGATACATCACCACTGTCAATGGCTACTTTCGGTCATCTCTCGGGAAAATGATCCAATGCCCTGTCACGGCACGGCTAATCGTCTGGAGGCATCACCCTTGTCAATGGCTTCATCTTATCCTCTCAGTGAATAATCTGCTCACGCACCCTGTCACGGCACGGCTATTCATCTGTCGGTTCTCGATCATGCCGGAATAGGATTTACTATCCTTTTGCGTCTGTCACTAACGCCCTGCAATCGCGAGTTCGGAGCTCGTCACAGTCATTCAATCATTGAATCCTACTCGGAATACCACAGACAATGTTTAGACCTTCCAGATTCTCTTGAATGCCGCCATCCTTCTAGCTTACGCCACGAAGATTCTGGTTAGGAGATCTAAGAGATATTCATTCTAGCTTAATTCATGTAGAACAGAAGTGTTTGTCAGGCACGCGTTCATAAGGGAGAAGGATGATGAGTGTCACACATAATCATCACCTTCATCACGTTCTTGGGTGCGAATGGATATCTTAGAAGCGAAATAAGAAGAATTGAATAGAAAACAGTAGTACTTTGCATTAATCTTTGAGGAACAGCAGAGCTCCACACCTTAATCTATGGAGTGTAGAAACTCTACCGTTAAAAATACATAAGTGAAAGGTCCAGGCATGGCCGAGAGGCCAGCCCCTCTGATCTAAGAACCAGGCGTCCAAAGATGCCTAATACAATAGTAAGAGGTCCTATTTATAATAAACTAGCTACTAGGGTTTTACATGAGTAAGTATTTGATGTATAAATCCACTTCCGGGGCCCACTTGGTGTGTGTTTGGGCTGAGCTTAAGTGTTGCACGTGCAGAGGCCATTTGTGGAGTTGAACGCCAGTTTCTGTGCCAGTTTGGGCGTTCAACTCTGGTTTTGGATCCTTTTCTGGCGCTGGACGCCAGATTTGGGCAGAAGGCTGGCGTTGAACGCCAGTTTACGTCGTCAATTCTTGGCCAAAGTATGGACTATTATATATTTCTGGAAAGCCCTGGATGTCTACTTTCCAACGCAATTGGAAGCACGCCATTTCGAGTTCTGTAGCGCCAGAAAATCCACTTTGAGTGCAGGGAGGTCAGAATCCAACAGCATCAGCAGTCCTTTTTCAACCTCTGAATCTGATTTCTGCTCAAGTCCCTCAATTTCAGCCAGAAAATACCTGAAATCATAGAAAAACACACAAACTCATAGTAAATTCCAGAAATATGAATTTAACATAAAAACTAAGGAAAACATCCCTAAAAGTAACTAGATCCTACTAAAAATATACTAAAAACAGTGTCAAAAAGCGTATAAATTGTCCGCTCATCACAACACCAAACTTAAATTGTTGCTTGTCCCCAAGCAACTGAAAATCAAATAGGATAAAAAGAAGAGAATATACTATAAATTCCAAACTATCAATGAAACAGAGCTTCAATCATATGAGCGGGACTTATAGCTTTTTGCCTCTTGAATAGTTTTGGCATCTCACTTTATCCACTGAGGTTCAGAATGATTGGCATCTATAGGAACTTCAGATTTCGAATAGTGTTATTGACTCTCCTAGTTCAGTATGATGATTCTTGAACACAGCTTCTTTATGAGTCTTGGCCATGGCCCTAAGCACTTTGTTTTCCAGTATTACCACCGGATACATAAATGCCACAGACACACAATTGGGTGAACCTTTTCAGATTGTGACTCAGCTTTGCTAAAGTCCCCAATTGGAGGTGTCCAGGGTTCTTAAGCACACTCTTCTTTTGCTTTGGACCTTGACTTTAACCGCTCAGTCTCAAGTTTTCACTTGACACCTACACGCCACAAGCACATGGTTAGGGACAGCTTGGGTTAGCCGCTAAGACCAGGATTTTATTCCTTTAGGCCCTCCTATCCACTGATGCTCAAAGCCTTGGGATCCTTTTTATTTGCCCTTGCCTTTTGGTTTTAAGGGTTATTGGCTTTTTCTGCTTGCTTTTTCTTTTTCTTTCTATTTTTTTTTTCGCCTACCCCTTTTTTTTTTCTCTTTTTTTTTTTTTTCTACAAGCTTTGTTCTTTGCTGCTTTTTCTTGCTTCAAGAATCATTTTTATGATTTTTCAGATTATCAAATAACATGTCTCCTATTCATCATTCTTTCAAGAGCCAACATATTTAACATTCTTAAACAACAACTTCAAAAGACTTATGCACTGTTCAAGCATACATTCAGAAAACAAGAAGCATTGTCACCACATCAATATAATTAAGCTAAGTTCAAGGATAAATTCGAAACTCATGTACTTCTTGTTCTTTTGAATTAAAACATTTTTCATTTAAGAGAGGTGATGGATTCATAGGACATTCATATCTTTAAGACAAAGTTACTAACTACTAATGATCATGTAATGAAGACACAAACATAGATAAGCACATAACATAGAAAACGAACGAAAAGCAGAAGAATTAAGAACAAGGAATGAGTCTACCTTAGTGATGTCCTTGAGCTCTTCTATGTCTCTTCCTTGCCTTGGCTGCTCCTCCTTCATTGCTTTTAGATCTTCTCTGATTTCATGAAGGATGATGGAGTGCTCTTGATGTTCCACCCTTAGTTGCTTCCAATAATTGTGTGGAATAAAATGTATCCCCTGAGGTATCTCAGGGATCTCTTGATTTGCAGTCAAATGTTCTACCACTGAGCTATAGACCCTTGATGGAAGCTTTTGTCTTCCCTTTCCTCTTTCTAGAGGTTTCTCTGGCCTTAGTTGCCATCAATGGTTATGGAAAAAACAAAAAAGCTATGCTTTTACCACACCAAACTTAGAATGTTGCTCGCCCTCGAGCAAAAGAAGAAAGAATAGAAGAAGAAGAAGAGGATATGGAGGAGATGGATGGAGGTGTGTATTCGGCCATATGGGTGGGATTGGGTGGGAGAGAGATGTTGAATTTTGAAGGTAGTGGTTGTATGTGAGTGGTAAATGGAAAAAAAGAAGGGATGATCATGAATGGAAAGAGAGATGATGAGGTAGGTGGGGATCCTGTGGGGTCCACAGATCCTGAGATGATCCTGTGGGGTCCACAGATCTTGAGGTGTCAAGGCATTTACATCCCTGCACCAATTTGGGCATGTAAAATGCCCTTGCACACAACTCTGGGCGTTCAGCGCCAGGTTGGTGCCCATTTTGGGCGTTCAACGCCTCTTTGCTGCCATTTCTGGCGTTGAACGCCAGAACCATGCTTGTTCTGGGCGTTCAGCGCCAGGATGCTCCCATTCTGGGCGTTCAGCGCCAGAACTATGCTTTGTTCTGGCGTTTGAACGCCAGACAGATGCTCCTCCAGGGTGTGATTTTTCTTCTGCTGTTTTTGATTCCGTTTTCAATTTTTCTATTTATTTTGTGACTCCACATGATCATGAACCTAAGAAAACATGAAAAACAATAAAAATAAGAATTAGATACACATTGGGTTGCCTCCCAACAAGCGCTTCTTTAATGTCAATAGCTTGACAGTGGGCTCTCATGGAGCCTCACAGATGTGCAGAGCTTTGTTGAAACTCTCCAACACCAAACTTAGAGTTTGGATATGGGAGTTCAACACCAAACTTAGAGTTTGGTTGTGGCCTCCCAACACCAAACTTAGAGTTTGACTGTGGGGGCTCTGGTTGACTCTGCTTTGAGAGAAGCTTTTCAAGCTTCCTCTCCATGGTTGCAGAGGGAGATCCTTGAGTTTTGAATACAAGGGAGTTCTCATTCCATTGAAGGACTATTTCACCTCTGTCAACATCAATCACAGCTCTTGCTGTGGCCAGGAAAGGTCTTCCTAGGATGATGGATTCATCCTCTTCCTTTCCAGTATCCAGGACTATGAAATCAGTAGGTATGTAAAGGCCCTCAACCTTTACTAATACATCTTC
Source organism: Arachis hypogaea (assembly GCF_003086295.3). Classification (NCBI taxonomy): domain Eukaryota; kingdom Viridiplantae; phylum Streptophyta; class Magnoliopsida; order Fabales; family Fabaceae; genus Arachis; species Arachis hypogaea. The sequence goes on from NC_092047.1 coordinate 81,539,784, forward strand.
TACTTGTCCATAAGCCTGTCTTCTTGAGCTATCTGCCATCTCTAATGAGATTTTAGCAGCTTGCACCCCATAGATTCCCAGTTTCTCTATTACAGAGAGGGGCATGAGGTTTATTCCTGAACCAAGGTCACATAGGGCCTTAAAGATCATAGTGCCCATGGTACAGGGTATTATGAACTTTCCAGGATCCTGTCTCTTCTGAGGCAATGTCAGTTGATCCAGATCTCTTAGTTCATTGATGAACAAGGGAGGTTCAACTTCCCAAGTATCAATGCCAAATAATTTGGCATTCAGCTTCATGATTGCACCAAGAAACTTGGCAGTTTGCTCTTCAGTAACATCCTCATTCTCTTCAGAAGAGGAATACTCATCAGAGCTCATGAAGGGCATAAGGAGGGTTAATGGAATCTCTATGGTCTCTAGATGAGTCTCAGATTCCTTTGGTTCCTCAGAGGGAAGCTCCTTATTGATCACTGGACGTCCCAGGAGGTCTTCCTCCTTGGGATTCACGTCCTCTCCTCTCCTCACAGGTTCGGCCATGGCGCTTATGTCAATGGCCTTGCACTCTCCTTTTGGGTTCTCTTCTGTATTGCTTGGGAGAGTACTAGGAGGGATTTCAGTGATCCTTTTACTCAGCTGGCCCACTTGTGCTTCCAGATTTCTAATGGAAGACCTTGTTTCATTCATGAAACTTACAGTGGCCTTAGATAGATCAGAGACTAGATTTGCTAAATTAGAAGCATTTTGTTCAGAGTTCTCTGTCTGTTGCTGAGTTGATGATGGAAAAGGTTTGCTATTGCTAAACCTGTTTCTTCCACCATTATTAAAGCCTTGTTGGGGCTTTTGATCCTTCCATGAGAAATTTGGATGATTTCTCCATGTTGAGTTATAGGTGTTTCCATAAGGTTCACCTAAGTAGTTCACCTCTGCTATTGCAGGGTTCTCAGGATCATAGGCTTCTTCTTCAGAAGATGCCTCTTGAGTACTGTTGGATGCAGCTTGCATTCCATGCAGACTCTGAGAGATCATATTGACTTGCTGAGTCAATATTTTATTCTGAGCCAATATGGCATTCAGAGTATCAACTTCAAGAACTCCCTTCTTCATAGGCGTCCCATTACTCACAGGATTCCTTTCAGAAGTGTACATGAACTGGTTATTAGCAACCATGTCAATGAGTTCTTGAGCTTCTGCAGGCGTTTTCTTTAGGTGAATGGATCCACCTGCAGAAGTGTCCAGTGACATCTTTGATAGCTCAGATAAACCATCATAGAATATATCCAGGATGGTCCATTCTGAGAGCATGTCAGAAGGACACTTTTTGGTCAACTGTTTGTATCTTTCCCAAGCTTCATAGAGGGATTCACCTTCTTTCTGTCTGAAGGTTTGAACATCAGCTCTAAGCTTGCTCAGCTTTTGAGGAGGAAAGTACTTGGCTAAGAAAGCCGTGACCAGCTTATCCCAAGAGTTCAGGCTGTCTTTAGGTTGAGAATCCAACCATAATCTAGCTCTGTCTCTTACAGCAAAAGGGAAAAGCATGAGCCTGTAGACTTCAGGATCTACTCCATTAGTCTTAACAGTATCACATATCTGCAAGAATTCAGTTAAGAACTGAAAAGGATCTTCAGATGGAAGTCCATGAAACTTGCAGTTCTGCTGCATCAGAGAAACTAATTGAGGTTTCAGCTCAAAATTGTTTGCTCCAATGGCAGAAATGGAGATGCTTCTTCCATGTAAATTGGAATTAGGTGCAGTGAAGTCACCAAGCATCTTCCTTATATTATTATTATTTTCGGCTCCCATCTCCTTTTCCTGTTTGAAAATTTCTGAAAGGTTATCTCTGGATTGTTGTATTTTAGCTTCTCTTAATTTTTTTTCTTCAGAGTCCTTTCAGGTTCTGGATCTGCTTTAACAAGAATATTCTTGTCCTTGCTCCTGCTCATATGACAAAGAAGATGGCACAGAAAAAATAGTAATAATAATATGGATCCTTTATACCACAGTATAGGGATCCTTGTGTTAGTAGAAGAAAAGAAGGGAAGAAAATCTGAACTCAGAGAGAGAGGGGGTTCGGATTTTTGGAGAGTTGAAGGAAAGATGTTAGTATATCAATAAACAAATAGAAGAAGATGAGAGGGGGAAGTGAATTTTCGAAAACAATTTTTGAAAAGGAGTTAGTGGTTTTTGAAAATAGTTTTTGAAAAATGTTTAGTATTTTTTTTCGAAATTTTTTTTTATAAAAAATAAAAATAATTAGTTAATAAAAAAGAAATTTTTGAAAAAGAGGGAAGATATTTTCGAAAATTAGAGAGAGAGAGTTAGTTAGGTAGTTTTGAAAAAGTTAAGAAACAAATAAAAAGTTAGTTAGTTAGTTGAAACAAATTTGAAAAGATAAGTTGGGAAGTTAGAGAAGATATTTTGAAATCAAATTTTGAAAAAGATAAGATAAGAAGATATTTTTTTTTGAAAAGATATGATAGAAATTAGTTTTGAAAAAGATTTGATTTTTAAAATCACAATTAATGACTTGATTCATAAGAAATCACAAGATATGATTCTAGAACTTAAAGTTTGAATCTTTCTTAACAAGCAAGTAACAAACTTCAAATTTTTGAATCAAAACATTAATTGATTATGTTATTTTCGAAAATTTGATATAAAAATAAGAAAAAAATTTTTGAAAAATAATTTTTTAATTTTCGAAAATAACTAAGAATTTTGAAAAATATTTGATTTTTGAAAAAGATTTTGAAAAAGATAAGATTTTCAAATTGAAAATTTGATTTGACTCATAAGAAACAACTTGATTTAAAAAAAATTTTGAAAAAATCAACCCAAATTTTCGAATTTGATGAGAGAAAAAAGGAAAGATATTTTTTTTTTATTTTTGAATTTTTATGATGCAAGAGGAAAACACTAAAAAGATGCAATGCATGAAATTTTTAGATCAAAACATGTGATGCATGCAAGAATGCTATGAATGTCAAGATGAACACCAAGAACACTTTGAAGATCATGATGAACATCAAGACACAATTTTGAAAAATTTTTAATGCAAAGAAAACATGCAAGACACCAAACTCAGAATTCTTTAATGCTTACGCACTAAGAATTCAAGAATGCATATGATAAACATGAAAAGACACAAAACAAAAAATCATCAAGATCAAACAAGAAGACTTACCAAGAACAACTTGAAGATCATGAAGAACACTATGAATGCATGATATTTTCGAAAAATGCTAGATGCATATGCAAGTGACACCAAACTTATGATATGACTCAAGACTCAAACAAGAAACACAAAATATTTTTGATTTTTATGATTTTCTAATTTTTTTGGATTTTTATTTTATATTTTTCAAAAAATTCTTTTGAAAAAGAAAATAAGGATTCCAAAATTTTTAATATGAATTCCAGGAATCTTGCCATGTTAGTCTTAAAGCTCCAATCAAAGGGTCAGGCATGGCTTAATAGCCAGCCAAGCTTTAATCAAAATATGAGTGTAATTCAGACATGACAAGCCTAACATGCTCTATCCAAAAGAATTAGACATGGCTTTACAGCCAGCCATGCTTCAACATGCTTCATGAAACACTAGAATTCATTCTTAAAAATTCTGAAAGGAAAATATATTTTTGAAAACATTTTTATTTTAAATTTTTTTTTTTCGAAAACAAAGGAAGAATTTTTGAAAATATTTTTGAAAAATTTTTGAAAATAAAATAAAAAGAAAATTACCTAATCTGAGCAACAAGATGAACCGTTAGTTGTCCAAACTCGAACAATCCCCGGCAACGGCGCCAAAAACTTGGTGCACGAAATTGTGATCTCCAGGCTCGAACAAATCCTGGTAATGGCTCCAAAGCTTGGTGCTCTGATCTTAATTCATAATTGTCACAACTTCGATACAACTAACCAGCAAGTGCACTGGGTCGTCCAAGTAATACCTTACGTGAGTAAGGGTCGAATCCCACGGAGATTGTTGGTATGAAGCAAGCTATGGTCACCTTGTAAATCTCAGTCAGGCGGATTTAAACATGATATTTTATTAGATTCAAATAAACAATAAAAGGGATAGAGATACTTATGTAAATCATGGGTAGGAATTTCAGATAAGCGAATGGAGATACTTTTCGTTCCTCTGAACCTCTGCTTTCCTGCTATCTTCATCCAATCAGTCTTACTCCTTTCCATGGCTGGCTTTATGTGATACATCACCACTGTCAATGGCTACTTTCGGTCATCTCTCGGGAAAATGATCCAATGCCCTGTCACGGCACGGCTAATCGTCTGGAGGCATCACCCTTGTCAATGGCTTCATCTTATCCTCTCAGTGAATAATCTGCTCACGCACCCTGTCACGGCACGGCTATTCATCTGTCGGTTCTCGATCATGCCGGAATAGGATTTACTATCCTTTTGCGTCTGTCACTAACGCCCTGCAATCGCGAGTTCGGAGCTCGTCACAGTCATTCAATCATTGAATCCTACTCAGAATACCACAGACAAGGTTTAGACCTTCCAGATTCTCTTGAATGCCGCCATCCTTCTAGCTTACGCCACGAAGATTCTGGTTAGGAGATCTAAGAGATATTCATTCTAGCTTAATTCATGTAGAACAGAAGTGTTTGTCAGGCACGCGTTCATAAGGGAGAAGGATGATGAGTGTCACACATAATCATCACCTTCATCACGTTCTTGGGTGCGAATGGATATCTTAGAAGCGAAATAAGAAGAATTGAATAGAAAACAGTAGTACTTTGCATTAATCTTTGAGGAACAGCAGAGCTCCACACCTTAATCTATGGAGTGTAGAAACTCTACCGTTAAAAATACATAAGTGAAAGGTCCAGGCATGGCCGAGAGGCCAGCCCCTCTGATCTAAGAACCAGGCGTCCAAAGATGCCTAATACAATAGTAAGAGGTCCTATTTATAATAAACTAGCTACTAGGGTTTTACATGAGTAAGTATTTGATGTATAAATCCACTTCCGGGGCCCACTTGGTGTGTGTTTGGGCTGAGCTTAAGTGTTGCACGTGCAGAGGCCATTTGTGGAGTTGAACGCCAGTTTCTGTGCCAGTTTGGGCGTTCAACTCTGGTTTTGGATCCTTTTCTGGCGCTGGACGCCAGATTTGGGCAGAAGGCTGGCGTTGAACGCCAGTTTACGTCGTCAATTCTTGGCCAAAGTATGGACTATTATATATTTCTGGAAAGCCCTGGATGTCTACTTTCCAACGCAATTGGAAGCACGCCATTTCGAGTTCTGTAGCGCCAGAAAATCCACTTTGAGTGCAGGGAGGTCAGAATCCAACAGCATCAGCAGTCCTTTTTCAACCTCTGAATCTGATTTCTGCTCAAGTCCCTCAATTTCAGACAGAAAATACCTGAAATCACAGAAAAACACACAAACTCATAGTAAAGTCCAGAAATGTGAATTTAACATAAAAACTAAGGAAAACATCCCTAAAAGTAACTAGATCCTACTAAAAATATACTAAAAACAGTGTCAAAAAGCGTATAAATTTTCCGCTCATCAGGTCACAATCATAAAAAGAGGAAGCAAAACTAAGAAACAAGTACAGAAACAAGTCAGACAGTACCCAAAACAGTTCGAACCAGGGACGGGTCATTCAAAAACCTTTTTGTATCAAGATGGGGTGGTTCCCCCCATAAATTTTCAAGAACAATAACAAAAGCCCGCTCAACCTCGTCAAGCATCTCCCATGTATAACGAGACACTCTCACATCCTTCTGCCACTCTAGAGGAAAAGCAGGCTCGTCATTCTCATCAAGAAAAAAGGGGCGGACCCCCTCAACAGCACGGACTCTAAAGAAATAATTCTTAAAATCGTTAAAAGATTCATCGTACATGGCAAAAACTTTATGCCCCTGGGCAGACCTAAAAGAAACCCAGGAAGCCTTCTTTTTGGAAGAAGCTCCAGGCTTGGCAGAAACAAAAAAATAAAGGAAAAGAGTCTGAGAAGGTATTACGCCTAGCTCTCGGCAAAGCAGCTGAAAGATCTTGATAAAAACCCAGGAATTCGGATGAAGCTGGGATGGGGCAATGTTACACGACCACAACAAATCGGTCTCGAAAGCAGTAAAAGGAAACGTAATGTCCAACTGGCTGAAGAAATATTCATAGGCATAAAAGAAGGGACGCTCCCCCTCAACCGAAGTAGGAAAACAAACCCTCTCGTCAGAGTCGGGCGCTACAAGCTCATAATCCCTCTCCCGGGCACTGCTACCACAAATCCTATGACGTTTCCTCATCTCTACACAAAAATCATCGTCCACCACAGAGACACACATTAAGACAAGGGAGTCCAGCCAATCAGACATCCCCTCGGGAACTTTAGAAGACATCTCCATAATGTTATTGCGAGAAGACATGAGGCCAACTAATCCTACAATAAGAAAAGAAGATTGGATTACTAAAAAACATCTCGGACGAGGGGCAAAACAACTCGACTAATATGATACAGAAGAGCAAACAGAAAAGGAAAACCCCAAGACTCAAACCAAAGTCCTGGGGCATCCTTCGGAGGCAGTAACAAAGCAAGGTTTCAGGAAAAATCTACAGCTTACATCCCAGCATCTCTCAAACAAGAAAAGAAGATTTCAGATAACGAACATTTTCATAGGAGAAAGACAAAACACAAAAAGTCATCAAAGCCACTATCTTTTTACAGTCTATCAGCAAAAAGCATCGCCAACATCAAACACGTCAAGCGGAAATCGTCAAAGGCACAACCTTCTTTCAGAATCAAACAAAACCATCATCAAAAGCACAAACAGAAACGGTGTTAACATGCAAAAGCCCTAAAAGCATCAAGCAACAGGAAAGGCGAAAAGGTTCATACAAAAAGGCGAAGAAACTCCCAGAACACACAGTACAACAGCAATCAGGCATAGCAAAAGAAGAAAGATCCAAACTTTCTCCAAACAAAATCAAAACTTTCTCAAAATCAGACATGAAAAAGTGACATGGAAAAGAGAAAGGAAGAAAAACCAACCTGAGCGAAGAAGCCTTGAAGGAGATTGAAGACGGAGAGACAGAATCACCCAGAAAAATTGCCAAATGATACCGCAACTCAAGAAATACAAAAGGCGAAAACAGAAAAGCGAGAGAGTAAAAGAGAAGTTACAAAGAGAAATGAAGAAGAGAAACTGTTTCTGTGAGCAAATTTCAAAATAAAAGCCAAGGGAACGGGGCAATTAAAACCAATTAATGAAGGTATTAAACCCTCGCACGTTCCCAAGAACAGAACACTACTATAAAAGCGCGCGCTTTCAGAGGAAAACGTTCCACATTCAAAAATTCTACAAAAAGAAAGAAGTTGACAAATGCTCGAATTCGGCTTCACCAGAGAAGGATCGAAGTCTAAGACTCGACCTCAAAAAGAAAGACCGAGCTCGAGCAGGTGCACTGTTCACACCCTGGGTCGAGCTATCCGACCCGAGATGTTCAGTGACAAAGCGACCGACCTCTTCAGGTCAGGCTATCCGACCTCTTCTCAAAGAGGTCGGCCAAATCGATAGGAAAGCCCAATAAATGGCCCAAATAGAGGAACATGACCCAAATCCAAAGGCAATCCAAGCCTATAGAGATAAAGGCGGTTCCCTTGAAGATAAGCTGACTTCACCCAAAATAAGATAAGATAACGAACTAATCTTATTAGAAAGGTCAGCCCACACTACTATAAATATACTGGAGCACCCAGGTATAACTCATACTCTGATTCTACTAAAAACCTGCTTAATACCCATGCTAACTTAAGCATCAGAGTTTCTTGCAGGTACCCCCCACCCTCCAGTGACGAAGGATCAGCAGTGCAGTCAGTCCCACAAATCAGACGCGACAGCTCCGGCCGCCACCCACCAGCCGGACACGTCATCTCCGACTAGTACAGAAGATCTCGTCCGAGATCGACCTACAATTTCAGGTAACCCTCGGAACAGATTTTTTTTGTAATTAAAGCAAGTTCGTCGCACCCCCGGCGAACTCTAGGGTGAATTTGGCGCACTATTTAAACCTGGTGGGGCCATTTTCATTTGTCCCTTTCTTTTCTAATCTCTCCTCCAAAATTACTATGTTCCTCATTTCTGTTTTTTGAACACCCATAAATTTCGTTGTGGACGACATTCTCAGTTTTAGGTCAGTAAATAATATGTTAGTTAGAGTTACTTTTTTGTTAGCTTAGTTAGAGTTACTGTTTACATGTTAGATAAAGTTACTAGTTAGAGATTGCATGTTAGTTAGAGTTACAGATTTACTGTTTATATGCTAGTTAGACTTACTGTTAACTGTTTACATATTAGTTAGATTTTTTATGTTATTGGTTTCAAGTACAGTTGCTGTTTTGTGAATAGGATGAGTGGACGTCATATGCTGACCCAAAGCTGATTGGTCTAGTTCCACTGGCGATAGCTGAGGTGGAGGCCTCCGCGACAATTGTTTGTCCCCTGCTTTTCTTTGCTATCGTCGAGTGCCATCAGGTGGACGAGGTGGTACGTCAGTTCGGGGGCGTGCAACACATTCCAACCAGGCCACTGAACATTGACGAGATGCACAGGCTGGATGGTCGGTTCGGATGAGGCGAGTGGTTCCCGCAGCTGCTTGGTGGCTGGCATGAGTTGTGGGATGATCGGGCCGACCATCGTCTACATATACACCGTCATATAGACTTGCATCCTTCCCTCCCGTATATGACTTGGTACCTGCAGTGGGCACATACAGAGTTGTTCAGTCTGGGTGACCAACACCTAGGGACGGCTGGGGTTGTGCCAAAGGACCTGCCCATTCACCATCCACTTGCTCCAGATCTACATGAGCCAAATGATGGTCACCTTCTGAAGATGAGGCCAGCTGTCGAAGGAGGGAGAGGTAAGGGGCGGGGGAGAGCTAGAGGGAGAGGTAGACGCAGTGCAGGGCGAGAGAGGTAGGGTGGTGGTGTGGTTCACTGCGATAAAGACCCCGTCAGCCCGCAAGTTCACCAGGCCGAGGATGATGGCCAGACGTTTGGGTCTGTTTCAAAACCCGTACCTAGAGACTACTTATCCCTGAGACCCCCTGGGTCACATCACTCGGAGGCTGAGACTAGTCATCAGGAGTAGAGACCGAAGGCTAGTCTTCATTTTGATATCGGGACTCAGTTTCAGTTGCCATTCAGCCCATTATCGCTCGGACCCTAGCCTGACTACCAGCCCATATTGGATACCCAGGACATGATTGATGTGACAATGATGGTGCCTGACTGGATGACGGGTCTGATGCAGGGAGGTGATAGCGGGTTGGCGGATGTCTCGACAATGCCACAGTAGACCTAGCCATTCTCTCAGTCTGCATACTTGCCACACCACTTGAATGATCAGTCTAGTGGGTCATTGTCCACTGCAGATTATGCACAGCTGAGGGACCAGATGAGCACTCCAGTGCTTGGTCCTGATCCTCCACTTGGTCGAGGTCAGCGCGATGTCAGACCACCTGCGTGTGGTGGCAGGTGAGGTCGGGGCTAGTGGATTCTGTGTCTTTATGATTATTGTATGCATTCGGAATGTACGAAAAGTAAGTTTCTTGTAAAAAAATATATATCTAGTAAATGATGACAGCATTTGACTTTTATAATATTTAATATCATTGCGTTAACTTTCAAATTCAAACAAGTCTGTCGTAAACAACTTTTCTAACGAACTATAATACTGTAGAGAAATATTACAATCATATATTTAGACAAAAACAACACCTATAACTAACGTCAACTTGACGATACCCCTCCACCGTCAAGAGTGGTACAAGTCCTACGCGTGTGACCGCTTTGGCAACACAATTCGCACCTCTTCTCCCCGTTATGCTCAACGTAATCCATGTTGTTACGAATCCTAGAGCTGACGGGGCGACCTCTCTTTACTCTCATCATCCTAGGCTTGGGACGAATACGGGGCCCGTCATATAATGGCCAATCATCCTCGTGCCCTATCGGTCGAAACTCTTATCTATAAACATTGAAGACCAACTCCATGCGATACACAGGATGTACAAACCGCTTCCAATCAAGTCTTGCATGAGAGCAAGCTGCAAGGACGTGACGACAAGGAAGATGAAGAGCCTAAAAATACCTACAGTCACACTTACCCTCATCAAGTAGCACTTGGTAATTCTGTTGTCTGGACCCAAGAATTGTCGCTAATTCTTAAACTGTGAAGTTTGTCCTTGATCGATCAAATTGATAAACATTCATAGTGTTCACGTGCTTCGAGTTGAATTCTATGGCCTTCATCAACGTCTGTGAGAATTCAACACTGACTTGAAGTTGGGCAAGGGCCACGGAACCCTTCCTAGTAAAAAGTTCACCCAAACAGAAATAACTTGACTTAATAAGAGCCGTGATTGGCAAATTGTGATAACCCTTCATAACAACATTAATGCACTTGGAGATATTTATCGTCATGTGACCAAATCGATGACCCTCATCAGCATACTATGTCCACTGTGACTGAGGCATTTCTTCAAGCCAATTTGTGATTGCTACATTTTCGCCCCTCAATCGGCCAAAATAATGAGCGAACTCACGCTGAGACTTCGAATACGCTGCATTAATCAGAACCTTCTTTAAGTCTTTATTCTTAAAGTGAGTCATAAAGTTTGCTGCAATGTGTCTTGTACAAAATACCTGGAAGGCGTGAGGTAGTTTCCATAAACTTGCATCGGCGTTCAGTGCACCATCAATGAATTTGTGTCTGTCTGAAATCACTAAGACCCGGGGTTGTGGTGTCACATGCTGCCATAGATACGAAAGAAAGAACGACCACGCCTCCTTCATCTCACCCTCAACAACGGCAAATGCAATAGGCAAAATGTTAGCGTTGCCATCTTGAGCTATGGCCATCAGCAAGGTCCCACCATATTTACCATATAAGTGGGTGCCATTGATAAACCACTATTTTATAGTTTATATTGTGTTTAATTGTGTGGTTTTGTCATGATCCTTACCCACTTATTCATCAATCCAGCATGCATTTAGATTTCCTTCCTAAATTCAGTACATGTTTGAAAATTGCTTCCTAGAGACTTTAATTATTTAATTTTAATTCTTCTTTATTCCATTCGATGCCGTGATCTGTGTGTCAAGTGTTTCAGGCTTTATAGGGCATGAATGAGATGGAGATTGGAGAGGAAGCTAGCAAAAATGGAAGGAACGCAAGAATTTGAGGAGATAACCAGCGAGAAGTGACGCGGTCGCATCGCTCACGCGACCGCGCGAAGGAGCGCAAATCGCAGTGACGCGGCCGCATGGCTTGCGCGGCCGCGCGGATTGGAAAGCGCAAGCGACGCGTCCGCATGGATGACGCGATCGCGTGACATGCGCGATCTGCATAATCTGCAGAATTCGATGGGGGCGATTTTGGACCTTATTTCGGCCCAGTTTTCGGCCCGGAACAGCAAACTAGAGTCAGAGAATATGCAGAAACAACACACACATTCATTCATTGAGTAGTTTTGGAGATCTAGTTTTTCACTCTCTTAGGTTTTTCTCTCTAGTTTTTAGAATTTTGATTTTCAATTGGTCTTAGCATTGGAACATTGAGAAGAGTTATTTCCTCATCAAGACTTCATCATTCTAGTTTGTTCTCTTAACTTGGTTTTATTCTTCCATGTTCTTTGTTATGTTCAATTTTGTCATTCAGATACTTTTATGATTATTTAATGCAAGGATTATTTCTTTTTAATTCAATTTCAATTCCAATAATCATGTCTTCTTTTAATTCCCTTTCATGTGCTATGGATTCTTTATTTACAATGCATGAGTAGTTTTATTACTTGATGGGGAGTTGATTAAAAGGAACTCTTGAGTTGGAAGGATTGAAGGAAAAATTTATAGTTGGGTTAAATGTTGGATTGCTATCCTGTCACCAACGCCAATCCATTTGAACTAAGTGGGTTGTAACTCGTGAACAGATCTGGCATTCCAACTTGTTTGACTTTCCCTTACCTAGTAAAGGATAACCAAACAGAGTAACCGTTAATTATAAATCAATCTTAAAAATCACTCCATCAATGATAGAGATTCTAACCAATCAATTCCCAGTCAAGGCTTTTATTTATATTATTTAAAATTCCTCAATTTAAATTCCAATTTACTTAGCTCAACTTCTTGGAACATCTGATTAATAAAACAACACACTTTTCTGCAACTCGTTGGGAGACGACCTGAGACTTAAAACTCCCAGTAATTTTAATTTAAACTCTCTATGACATATTTTTAAATTGATAGGCAGATTTTCGGTGAGTTAAGAACTATACTTGCAACGTAACCATTTTAATAAATTTTTAATTCACCAGCTTCTGCTTCCCATCAGCCATCAATGGAAATAAGTGGCTTGCAATGCTTGAAAGCCTCAACACACGGTGGAAACGTCCAAAAAAACCCGATGAAACATGACACTGTTGGCGGAACCAGGCCAAGGCTGTGCCACTAATTGCACCCAACTACCTAAAGACACATTTTCAGTTAGCTTATTGCACATGTCTGAATTGTTTAATAGCGAATAACCATAATGAAATAGATCTTACCAGGCAAGTACATCTGCATAGCGAATAACCAACAAGGAAGCTCGTTGTATGACTCCTCCTAATTGCCATATATTCTAGCAATGACTCTATTTTGCAAGCGAAACCTTTCTATAGGACGCCTTGTAACCAAAGTAATTCTCCACACCTCCTTGCAGAACCCTGATGCCGATTGTTGGATCGACTTTGACCATCGTGAAAATGTGTTGCGCAATCACCTTCAAATCCAACCTACGATAGTCTTGCCTTATCGATGTTTGCATGCAAGTATGAGGACCAGTGTATCTTCTAACATCCCACTTTTCTTACTTTCAGCGATATGATATGAGTATGCTCCAATTACAACCGGGCCCGAACTGGATATACTATGCATTATACCTCAACTGGTCACTCTCTACTATTTTGTACTCCGCGGCCCTCCTGATGCTGTATTGCTTAACTGCCAACATGACTTCTTCCTTGTTCTTAAATTGTTGTCCAACCTCGAACTCGTTGCTTGGATCCTCTTCAGGGCCTCCCTGAGTAAACGACCAATCGGAAGTCATTGCATTGAGATTCAACCTCGTGAAATAATCCAGCCAGTCATATGGTAAAAAAATGGTAGGCTGTGTCAGAGCAATTTGTGTGTCACCGTAGTAGTTCATCTCTTCTTCCTCGTCACCATCGTCAGGAATTTCGGGTGGTTCTTCATCAGCATCGTCTCTGTCATCGGGGTTAACTTCATACTGATCTATCATCAGATCCCTGATGGCAGAACCCTCATGACTTTCAACACCGTCATCCATTAAGTCAATGACAAACGGATTTCTACTAGTTTAGAATTTCACAAAAGTAATCGCGTTGTAAGTATAGTTTCTAAACCAACAAAGAATCCCTTCGTACAAAAGTTTTGGTTGTCACAAGTAACAAACCCCTAATAAAATTGATAACCAAAGTATTCAAACATCGGGTCGTCTCTCAAGGAATTGCAAGGAAGTATGATTTATTATTGGTTTTGAAATTGTATCTTTTTGGGGCTTTTGAAATAGGGAACAAGGAAATAAATTGGCAAGGAAGTAAATTAATAACTAGAAAAACTTTTGGCAAGGTATGAGAACTGGAAATCCCATCCTAGTTATCCTTATCTGTGTGATGAGAATTGTTATTGTTCCCACTTAGTTAACCCTTACTAAATAAAGGAAAGTCAAGTGGACTAATCAATTTGATTCCTCAAGTCCTAGTTAACTCCTATGGAAAGACTAGCTTTAGAGGGATCCAAATAAATCAGCAATTTCCAATTTTCAATCAACAGCTGAGTTTGACAACTCAAGTGTCACCAATTACTCAACCAAAGCCAAAAGGGGAAAATCCAAATTATTTATATTATAAATAGAAGAAAGCAACCATAAATCTGAAATACCTCGAATTATATTAAATAGAAAATCAAATTAAACATAGGAATCCATAAACCAAATTGAAAAATAAACAAACTAAAGTAATAGGATAATTAAAAGTAGAAGAGAAATTAAACTAAAGGAATATTGAACCTGGAATAAAGAAAATGAAGAAATCCTAATCCTAAAACTTAAGAGAGAGGAGAGAGCCTCTCTCTGTAAAACTACATCTAAAATCTAAAAATTGTTTGTTATGAATGAATGATTGATGATTCTTTGATTCCATCATTCTCCAGCCTCTATTCTGTGTTTCTAGACTTGGATTTGGGCCGAACAGGAGCCCAGAAATCGCTGGGGGTGACTTCTGCAACTTTCTGCACTTGGCGTCTGTCACGCATACGCGTAGGTCACGCGTGCGCGTCATTTGGAGATTTTCCTTATCACGTGTACGCGTCAGTCACGCGTACGCGTCGCTCGTGCTCTGCGCTAGGCACGCGTCCGCGTCATCCATGCGTGCGCGTCGCTGTCAGTTTCTTCAAAACTTCATTTTTGCGCGTTCCTTCCACTTTTGCATGTTTCCTTTCTGTCCTATAAGCCATTCTTGCCCTATAAAGCCTGAAAATACTCAACACACGGATTACGGCATCGAATGGTAATAAAGGATAATTAAAATTAACTCTTTTAAGGCCTAAGAAACATGTTTTCACATATATCACAGAATAAGGAAGGAATTGTAAAACCATGCAAATTATATGAATAAGTGAGCAAAGACTTGATAAAAACCACTCAATTGAGCACAAGATAAATCATAAAATAGTGGTTTATCAGTCAACATTATGAATTTCAACATTAGACCCCTCTTGACTACCTTCAGGTGGCATATTTAGATCCACCGTTGTCCTTCTGATAGTTTGTCTAACAGCTCCACTCAACGGACTATCATCGACAGTATCTGCAGACGATCCTTGGCCACCCAACTCAACGAGGAACATGAATAATTCCAACAGATGAACATTTGTCCATCGGTTATACCACGACCTTATAAGCCGTACGTCCTCGTCGTCACATAACCGATACCTAATTCAAAACAACAGAAATATTTCTCACCATGGTCTAATACATATACTAGCAACAGAGACAAGACAACTGTAATATACCTTTTATAAAACAAACTGCCATCTAGTTCTGTCGGATATCTATAGTAAATTTTCTTCACAATTTTTGCCTCTTGCTGTCCAACGGAATGCAATATCAAATTATTCAACGCTGTTAAAATGTTCACTTCCGGTGTCATATAGGTAATTATCGGTTGTCCCGATCTAAAAACAATAGAACCTTCTTCATCATACACTATTTCACCATCGTAATGAATAGATAACAATAGATTCCTTGACATTGTAGAAAAAAATATCAACAATGATAATGAAAATCGACAATGAAATTATGGTTCTCTACTCCGCTGCATGCTTTTTATTTTGGACATCTAACCTAGAGTTCGCCAGGGTGCGACAAACTTGCCTTAATTACCAAAAAAAAATCATATTCTAAAAAATAAAGCTCAAAAATCTTGTTTGAAGAATTAAATAAATTTTTTATTTTATTTAAGAAAAAAATCCTGATTTTTAAGTTAACTTATTTTGAAAATTGAAGTTGTATTACTAATGAGTTTGTTGTCAGCGATTTTGCATTTTATTTTACTTTCTATTTCATTACTAAATTGAACTTTTCTTATTGTTGAGATTAAACTTTCAATTTAATAAAGATTTGACTCATGCTTCAACCTCCACTAACAATCGGTTGAGATTGGTGCCTGTATTCAGATTGAGAATGATATCTACCTGTATGTGTACATTATTATCTGGGGTTAAAAATAATTAGTTTTTCGTCTTATGGTATTATTAAACAGAAGTTGTATTTTTTTTTATGCTAGAGTTATTTTTTATTTCCATCTTTTACATGTGTTTTTTTTTTTTTTTGGTTTTTTTTCTGTTATATTATTTATTCTTAATAAATTAAGCTAATTATCTCACTGGATTAAACTCATATTATAAAGTTTAATAGGTTCCTTTGTGAATTAATATTTTCATTTATGGGATGTTTTTAATATGTCGTAGTTTTCTGTTTCAGTATCGTTGCTTATTTATTTGTAATTATGTTTTACTTATTTTTCATGAAAATATCTTTCGTTGAATTTGTTGTATTTAAGTTTGTAGTCATCGTTTTATGTTAGAGAATATTTTATTGTCCGTGTAACTAAAATTATTATTTAACTTCATTGTATTTGATATCTTTGTCGTTGATTTTACCTTTGTTATATAGAAAAAGTATAGGGAAATAATGTATATATTGAACCACATGAATAATAGTTTAAAAAAAAAGGGTAAATTATATTTTTTGTTCTTAAAGTTTGATAAAAATTTTAAAAATAATTAAATTTTTTGAAAATTTAGCCGTCAAAAGTATATTTGATACAAATCGAAAATTTTTGAGACAAAATTGAAACAACATAAAATTTAGGGGTATTTTTTAAACTTTTGTCAAACTTTAGGGACAAAAAGTACTATTTATCCTTAAATAAAAAAATAAAATTAAAATTAAAATTCATATTTTTAATTAATTAAATAATCATTATAAGATTTTAAAATTTAAAAAATTAAGATTAGCACTTAAACACATTCACACTACGAATTGGAGCTAACGGCACGCGAATCGGAGTACCGTAGCTCGAGTTATGGCTACCCGAAGTTAGCGGTAAATAGTAACACTCTCTTCTACTCTCTTCTCACTTGTAGCTGCTATAATAGTGTGTTAGAGTGTTATATTTAAATTTTCTATCACATTCTAAATTTTTGGATCCCATTTTGGGCAATTCAATTATTTAATTAAATGGTTAATTAATCGCGGTTCTTACATTCTCCCCACCAACTAAGAAATTTTGTCCTCAAAATTTAGTGATTACCTGAGAATAGCTCGGGATAATCCTTCCGCATCTTGGACTCCAATTCCCAAGTATACTCTTCCACTCCTGCTCTCTTCCAAGCAACTTTGACCAACTGAACTTCCTTTCCTCGTAGTTTCTTCACTCTAGTGTCGTCAATTCGCACCGGTGTTACTTGAAACGTCAAGTTCTCCTTTAGCTCAACCGACTCAAGCTCTAACACATGAGCCGCATCCGATGTGTACTTGCGAAATTGTGACACGTGGAATACGTCATGCAAGTTAGACAAATGCGGCGGCAAAGCTACTTGATATGCCACCGACTCAAACCGCCTCAGAATCTCGAACGGTCCAATGATTCTCGGATTCAACTTCTTTGTGTTAATTGCTCTTCCAATCCCAATTGTCGCACTCAATCGCGTACGCATGCAGTGCCTCACGTACGCGACTCTCACCAGACTCAGAAAAATTTCAAAATTGCAGAATTCAGTTTTTGGCACCAAACTTCAAACAGTCATAACTTCCTCTACAGAAATCCATTTTCATCAAAATTTATATCAATGTAAAGATCTTTATATGAACTTTTATTTAAGATAAATTTCAACAATTTTTGAAAATTGAGGCCCAAGTTACGATCTGTCAAAGTTCACCAAAAACTGGTTTTTACCAAAAGTTAACAAGGTTCTCAACTTCTAAAATTCACAACCAAAACTAAATATCCTACACCTAAAACAGTTCCAATGGGCCTAGATGATGTCTATATACCTTCCAATTTATTCCACAACCTATTGACATGCAATTTCACCAATTTCATCCAAAAAAATTCATTTACCTTCCTCTAATTCACAATTAATCTACACAATGCATTATATCACCATTTTCAACATTTATTAATATCAATAAGTTTCACAACCATTATCAACACTCAAAATCATCAATTTTAACCTCTATTTTAACAATTAACAACAACTTCAGAGTTCAATACCATAATTTATCAAAATCAACAACACCATTATACATTATCAAATTCAAAAATTTCCAACAATTAATCCAATCCTATCCTAAAGTCCACTAGCCTATGTGTCCAGATATATTATATATTACATAGAGAAAACTGAATCATACCTTGGCCAATTCCCAATATGTGCAAAATACCAAATTTGAGTCCACACTAACCTTCCAATCACCAACAATCAATCCAAAGCTCCAATAATTCACAATTTAAGCTAGACATACATAATTTATTATAAATCAATACCTAAGGTTCATCAAATTTACAAATTTACAAGGTAAAGAGTTTTCTTACCTTCTCCGATGGTATTTGGAGCACAAACCACCAATAGCCCAACCTTAAATACCACCTAATCAATCAAAACACAAAAATTCACTCAAAACTCAAGCCTAAAATTTCGAATTTCTTAGAGTAGAAGAAAGGAGAGAAAATTTCAAGTTCCTACCTACAAAAGTTAGATAGAACTAACGGGCTCGGCGAGAACTTCCCGTAGCCGCAAACGGCATGCGAATCGGAGCACCGTAGCTCGAGTTATGGCCATCAGAAGTTATGGTGAATAGTAACACTCTATTCTCCTCTCTTCTCCCTTGCAGCTGCTATGGTAGTGTTTTAGGGTGGTATGATGCTGAATGGGTTCATTTAAGGGGTTATATATATTGAGCTTGTGCCCAACTTGGGCCAGGTCCAATCCGTTAGCCTTTTTGGTTCGTTGGGCCCAATTTTGGGCCAAACCTTTAAAATTAGTGCCCGATTTTCAATTCTAAATGTTTTCTAAGGTATTCTACTATTTTTATTATTCTCGCACAGTACTGGACAGACTTAAGTCGGTACTACCGGTTAATTGCCGGTTAATTTACTGGTTCGCGTTTTTACGCGGTTTTTCGCAAAAAATTACATTTCCAACTCAGAAAAATTTATTAAGTCCAAAAATTATATTTAAATTTTCTAATTCACATTCTAAATTTTTGGATCCTATTTTGGGCAATTTTTACAAATACTCAATCCGTATCAACAATTTATCATCAAAGGTACTAAGCAATTAACATACTCATGAAGTCACACCTATCCTATGATCATCTAGCCTAAGTTTTCACGAGACATTATATTTTATATACGAGAAAGCAAAATCATACCTTGGCCAATTTCCCGATAAACCCGGAACACCTCAAGCGTTCCCTACACCACAAGCTATCAATCACAGCCCCTCACCAACAAATCCTAGCTTTCAAATTTGATCTCCGGCTTCGGATTTACATCTTAAGCATTCTCCGCACCACAAGCTATCAACCACAACCCCTCACCAATGAATTTCAGCTTTCAAAATTGATCTTCAAAAGAGTTATAATTTCACAAGTTTGACCTACAATTCAGTTTTACACCAACAATATTCAATCTAATCCACATATATCACTATAATTAATCCTTAAACTAAAAATCTCAAAAATCCACAAAAGAGTTAGGGTTTTTACCTTGCCTACAGCTCAAGCGAGCTAAACCCAACAAAACCCGCAAGCTAATTTGAACCTAAACACCGAAATCACATAATTTTTTCAACATCTTTGTTCATAAATTTTGAATTTTAGGGAGGAGGAAACTGAACTAAAAAGTGGATTCCATACTCAATTAATGACTGGGCTTTGTAGAGCTCAACGCGCTGGTCGCGTGGCTACAAACGGTACGGCGATCGGGGCTCTGAATCAAAAGTTATTTGGATTTGAAGATTAAGTGAGGTTTTGTGTTTGGAAGGGTGTTCTTCCCTTGCATGTATGGTTTCAGCGTGTTTGCTGAATGAGGGAGATAGAATGAGCTAAAGCTCATTTAATTAGGTGGCCTTGTTGGGTCCTTGGGCCCAGTTCGCTCAGTTTGGTCCGTTTTACCCAATCTTGGGCCAAATTCTTTAAAATTAGCGACAAAATTCTTATTTTAATAAGTTCTATCTCAGTAAACTATAAAATTCTATTTTCTAATTATTTGGATTAATAATTAATTTATTCATAAATTATTTACTAATTGTCCGGGGTTTACACATTCTCCGAAAGTTTATTAGCAGTTCAAAATTTAGTCTTCAATATTAATATATCTTCCTAAATATACTAGAAATATAATAAGATTCCTCACTTAGTTCAATATTCAATGTAGCAAATTATTTAAAACCTGAAATAGAACTGTTCCAACACAATAAAATACCTCAAGGATAACTTCATGGGAGACCTCGGCGGTTTACACAAGGTTCGTTAATTTTGGTCGATATTCAATTATTTAGTATAGTAATATTTTATGGCTGTTTTTGTTAAAAATTATCTTCTGAATGTTGTTGTAGATTTTTATGTCAATTTACCTTAATGGCCATTGGTTTCTCATAGTGATTGATTTGCTTCATGAGACCGTGAGATATCTGGACTCGTTCAAACATTGCACATTGATGACAGAGCGTAAGTGTGTATTTGATGATGAGTTAAATTACCTTGAGAAGTTTTTATCCGACAATAACTTCCAAGAAACACCTTCATTTAACACCTTGATGATGTGTTAAAATGGTATGAATTGCATTTTGGAGAGAAGCTTCCTCCACATCATCCATGGCTTTATTACAACAATTATAATCCAAACATGGACAGGGATGACATGCCACGTGTAGGTGCTTAAATTTTAGAATGATGTTAGTATTAGCAAAATTTTTTACTTTTGATACACAAAAAAAGTATTATGTATAATTTTGTGTGTATACTTTGATAAATAATTAATATTCACATTATTTTCATAGTGTTTGGACCTTTTATTTCGGTCAATTAAAAAGATGAAATTTTTTGGTAAAGAACTGGCCGTTGCTGCTTACATCTTCAAAAACAATTTAGATCCAGAGTAAGTAATATTAGTTTATTAATCATTTTAATTGCTAATTTGTCACGTAATTATTTTTTAACATTTTATAATACCATAGTATAATACTCTAATTTTATGATTTTAGAGAAGTTGTTGTTCCAAACGATCATTGTCATGGCACATGCAAGACTCTTCTGACTATTTTGCCAGGCAAGCCAATAATTGGTGATGTAAGAATTATTTCTGCAGTATTTATTTATTATGCTTGCAAAATTATAAAATTTAGATTAGTGCAGCATAACCATGATTGTCTATACTCTAAAGGACCTTATCTTAGTTTGTTCAATGCTCATGCAAGGGCCATTTGGGCCAAGAGGAAACAAATATGGCAACCAATGGTATTTGCCACCGACATTCTTCGAAAGTTTATTAGCAGATCAAAATTTAGTCTTCAATATTAATATATCTTCCTAGATATACTAGAAATATAATAAGATTCCTCACTTAGTTCAATATTCAATGTAGCAAATTATTTTAAGCCCGAAAAGAACTGTTCCAGCACAATAAAATACATCGAGAATAACTTCATGGGAGACCTCGATGGTTTACACAAGGTTCGTTAATTTTGGTCAACATTTAATTAATTAATATAGTAATATTTTATGGCTGTTTTTATTAAAAATTATCTTTTGAATGTTGTAGTAGATTTTGTACCAATTAACCTTAATGACCATTGGTTTCTCACAATGATTGATTTGCTTCATGAGACCGTAAGATATCTGGACCAAGGTTCTGAAAACCAATTCGAACCGGCCAGTCAAACCAGTTGAACCATGAACCGATGCTAAAAACGAATCGGTCAGATGCCAAAACCGCTATTGAACCATTGAACCGGCTGGAAACCGATCGGTTGAACTAAACCGTGACCCAGCAGGTTTTTTTAATTTTACAAAATACGCCGTCGTTTGGCTGTGTAGAGGAACCCCGAACCCTAACTCCAGGACTAACCAAAACGCGCCTCTGCCTCTCTCACACTCAGCCACTGTCCAGAGCTCCTCTAAACTCCTGCTCCTCCCTCACTCCCTCACTTCCGTCCAGCCACAACTTGCTACCATCGCCGTCGCAACTTCTAACTTCGAACAGTCACTGTTGCAACCTTCTAACTTCAAACAGCCTCCGCCTGCTCCCTCACTTCCCTTCCATCGCGCAGCAAACGTCGCAAACTTCCTTCCCTCCATCTCGTAGCCCGTTCGAATGTCAAAGCCTCCATCGCGTAGCCATTGTCCTGCCACGCCAGGTCTGTTCCACCACGTTCCAGTCCCTTCAGCGGTGTCAGCTCTATTCCATCGCGCAGCCCTTCCCTCGAAGGTATTTTTATTTTTGTAACTGTAATTGTGCCTTTAATTGTTAGTTAATCCGTGATTTGATTCTAATATTCTTGATTCCAACATTGCTACTGTTAATTTTTTTTATTGTGTATCACTGTGTCTAATTATCTGTGTTGAGATTAATGGGTTGTTGTAAGCCTACAATATTGTTATTGAAAACATTGCAAACATTTAAAACATTGCTGATAGGCAATATCATGTGCAAACATCGTACGAACCGATCAGTGTTGCTGGTCAGATCATTCCCTGGAATTTTCCTCTTCTCATGTTTGCTTGGAAGGTTGGACTGACATTGGCCTGTGGCAATATTATTGTTCTCAAAACCGCTGAGCAGATACCATTGTCTGATTTGTATGCAGCAAACTATTTCATGAGGTGGACATATTCTCTGTTAATAGAACCATGCTCATTTGCTGGTTTGGAAGATATAAAAAGGCATAGTTTAAACTAAAATAGCTTTGTCAATGGCCTATCATTTTCCTCTATGTATTCCTCATAATTGGATCGAGTCCTTTCAAGTTCTATTTGAGTGGATTGTTTTTCCTTATTTAAGCACAACTTTGTATGAACAATTTCAAGAGAGATAGAGTCTTAAGCTTTGGGTATTCACGATTGGTCATTATGCTTGCAGTGCGCAAGGTACCATCAGCTGATTCAGTTATTACAATCCTACCACCTTGTGAACCATAATTAACTCGTTTGGGATCTGGAATAACTGCATTTTCTAATTCGGTCTCCCCAAATATATACAGTGAACATTGTTCTAGATTGCATTTCACCAATTTAGCTCCCTTTCACCAATTAAGCTGATTCATTATATTGATATCTTTGTACTAAAATAAGTTTCTTCTGTAGTCAACTATAGATGCCAAGAATATACTGCATCCTGGTGCGTGCGTACACAATCCCCCACACTTTTCGTGCAACAGCAGTACGAGCAAGTGCACTGGGTCATCCAAATAATACCTGAGCGAGCCAGGGTCGATCCCACGAGGATTGTGGCTTGAAGCAAGCTTGTGGATGCCTTGCAGATCTTAGTCAGGCAGAATCAGAAGGTTTTATGTTATGAAGTAAGATGATCATGAAACTATGAAAGCAAAAGGGGTAAAACCAATTGGATTATGCACAAATAGAAATTATATGAAGGGAATTGAGTTGAGAGTTGGAGTTGCTTTGTCTTTCTGAAGTAACTTTGGTACTACTATCTTCTTTACTTGTGACTGATCTTATTCTATGGCAGGCTGTAAGTGATCAAAGCGATTGCTCGTGGTCATTGATCTCCTTTGCTACAGAATAAATGCCAGGTACCTTAGTCATTCAATCTAATGGAGGGTGAAGTGCTTAGCAAATCATTCTCCTGGTGATCCTACTCAAAACTCCACAGACAAGGTAGAATCTTTTGGATCAGAAAATGCTGCTTTCTTGGATCTAGCCTATGTCACGGAGACCTTAATCTCCCCGGAGATCAGCTGAACTGGTTTCATGAGAAGTCCCCAACGAAATCGTGGATTAACCGTCTGAGAGATGTAAATCCATAGCTGTTAGTTCATGCTTTCCGGCCGAGTATTCACATGAACCCAAGTAGACGCAGGTGTTTGTCAGGCAAGTTCATCTTGGCGTAATGAACAGATATGATTTGTCAGATCATCCTGTTCATCACGATGAAGATCGGGATATACATCTTAGAGATAGATCATACACGAATCAAAGAAGAAGAAATAGTACTTTTATTAATTCATAGGACTCAGCAAGGCTCCTCCCCTCAATCTAGGAGGTTTAGAAACTTATACTAAGGTGTACAACAATGGTGAAAATAAAAATAATGAGAAAAAGTGATAAAGATGATGATGATGCTAAAGTCCCTTAAATACTAAACTAGTAACTAGTAAGGGTACAACAGTATTTTTAGTGCTAAAATCTACTTCTAAGGCCCACTTGGTAAGTGTTTGGGCTGAGATTGATGAGATCCATGTGCTATGAGGTGTTCTGGATGTGAAACACCATCTAGGGAGTCATCTCTGGCCTTTTGGATATTGGGCTTTGCTTCTTTGGGCGTTGGACGCTAGAAAGGGCAGGAAACTGGTGTTGAACGCCAGTTTTGGGCCTTCTAATATGAATTAACATATAAACTATTATATATTGCTGGAAAGCTCTAGAAGTCAGATTTCCATAGCCATTAAGAACGCTCTTTTTGGACTTCTGTAGCTCTAGAAAATCTCTTTCGAATGCGAGCAGGTCAGATCTGGACAGCATATGTAGTACTTTTTCTGTCTCTGAATAAGACTTCTGCTCCGTCTCCTCAAATTCAATCAAAAAATACCTGAAAATGTACGAAAACACACAAACTCAAAGTGGAATCCAAAAATGTGAATTTAACACTAAAACCTGTAAAAACCTAATGAAAACTAAATGAAAACTACTAAAAACTATATGAAAATGTTGTCAAAAAGCATATAAAATATCCGCTCATCAGAACACCAAAGTTAAACTGTTGCTTGTCCCCAAGAAACTAAAAACACAGTAGGACAAAAAGAAAATTAAGATGAGCGGGACTTAGTAGCTTTTTGCTTCTGAATAGTTTTAGCATCTCACTATCCATTGAAACTCAGAGATGTTGGCATCTTTAGGAACTTAGAATCCAAATGATATTATTGAATTTCCTAGTTAAGCTTATTTTGATTCTTGAACACAGCTTTCTGAGTCTTGGCTGTGACCCTAAGCACTCTGTTTTCCAGTATTACCACCGGATACATTCATGCCACAGACACTTTACCTGGGTGAACCTTTTCAGATTGTGACTCAGCTTTGCTAGAGTTCTCAGATAGAGGTATCTAGAGTTCTTAAGCACACTCTTTTTGTTTTGGACCACAACTTTAACCGCTCAGTCTCAAGCTTTTCATTTGACACCTTCACGCCACAAGCACATGGTTAGGGATAACTTAGATTGAGCCGCTTAGGCCAGGATTTTATTCCTTTGGGCCTTCCTAACCACTGATGCTCAAAGCCTTGGGCCCTTTTACCCTTGCCTTTTGGTTTAAAGGGTTACTGGCTTTATCAATTTGCCCTCCTTTTCCTGCATTTTTGGGCAATAATGGATTTTTCTGCTTTTTAATTTTTTTTCTTTTTGCCATTTTTTCTTTCTTTTTTGCATGCATAATTTTTTTTCTTTTGCCACATGCTTTTTCTTTTGCTTTTTGCTGCTTTTTCTTACTTCAAGAATCAATTTTTAGATTTTTCAGATTATCAATAATATTTTTCCTTTTCCTTATTCTTTCAAGAGCCAACATTCTAAAATTTCAACTTCAAACATGCACTGTTTAATCATACACTCAGAAAACAAAAGCAAATGACACCACATCAAACTAATTAAACTAATCTTATTTTAAAATTAAAATTCATGCATCTCTCAATTCTTTTCAAAAAATAGTTTTTTATTTAAGCGAGGTGAGAGATATATGGAACATTTTTACAACTTTAAGACATCAATACAAATGATCATGCAACTAGAGCAAGAAAACAGAAAATAAAACAGACAAAAAATAGAAAAGTAACAGACAAGGAGATAAAGAGAACGAATCCACCTGGATGATGATGGCTACTACTCCTCCTTGAGGATCCAATGTAATGCTTGATCTCTTCTATGTCACTCCTTTGTCTCTGTTGAGGTGGCTGCACAGGTTTATGTCACTCCTTCGTCCTCGAGCAAATATGACCAATGGGGAAGAAGGTGGGGGTAGGTGGAGCTTCTGTGGGACCTCTTGATCTTGAAAGGCTAGGGAATTCCAGATTTTCTGCTTCTCTGCATTGGCGTTTGAATGCCCAGGAGCTGCTCTCTGGCTGGCGTTCAATGCCAGCAATGCTCCCCTCTTGGGGCGTTGAACGCCCAGGAGGGCTTCCTCGCTGGTGTTCAACTTTAACACTCCACTTGAAGTGTTCTGTTTTCACTACTGTGAAATCTATCTTTTGACTGATGCACATGATCATGACTCTGACAACTGAAAGGAAAAACAAGGAAAATAAATGGTTGAGTAAAGTTGGGTTGCCTCCCAATAAGTGCTTCTTTAATGTCTTTAGATGGAGTTCACTGTACTTAACTTAGTAGCAGTGTTGAGCCTCCTGGCTCTATATCTCCTTCAAAGTAATGCTTAACCCCCTGTCCATTGATAGTGAACCCGGTTTCTTTACCTTAAAGCTCTATATGCCCGTATGGTGATACCTTAGTAATCACAAACGGTCTTGTCCAACGGGATTTGAGTTTCCCAGGAAACAGTTTGAGCCTTGAGATGAAGAGCAGGACCTTCTGTCTTGGTTCAAAGACTCTGGTAGCTAACTTCCTATCATGCCACCTCTTTGCCTTTTCCTTATATATTTTTGCATTTTCAAATGCATCTAACCGGAATTCATCCAACTCATTCAGTTGGAGCAGCCGTTTCTCCCCTGCTGCTTTGGCATCAAGGTTGAAGAATCTAGTAGCCCAATAGGCTTTATGTTCTAGTTCCACTGGCAAATGACAGGACTTCCCATATACTAACTGATATGGTGAAGTTTCAATGGGGGTTTTTGAAAGCTGTTCTGTATGCCCACAGAGCATCATCAAGCTTTCTAGCCAAATCCTTTCTAGAGGCGCTTACTGTCCTCTCTAAGATTCGCTTCAGTTCTCGATTTGAGACTTCAGCTTGCCCATTGGTTTAGGGATGATATGGTGTTGCTATTTTATGGCGAACTCCGTATCGGCTTAAGACAGAATCCAGCTGTCTGTTGCAGAAATGAGTTTCTCCATCACTGATTAGTGTCCTGGGGACACCAAACCTGCTGAAAATGTTCTTCTGGAGGAACTTCATTAATACCTAAGTGTCATTAGTGGGGGTTGCTATTGCTTCAACCCATTTAGACACGTAATCTACTGCCACAAGGATGTAGGTGTTTAAGTATGAGGGCAGGAATGGTCCCATTAAATCTATGCCCCATACGTCAAACAACTCAATCTCTAGGATTCTTTGTTGAGGCATGCTGTGACCATGAGGAAGGTTGCCAGCCCGCTGGCTGCTTTCACAGTTACGGACAAACTCCCTAGCATCTTTAAGGAGAGTAGGCCAGTAAAAGCCACTTTGGAGTACTTTAGTGGCTGTTCGCTCACCTCCAAAGTGTCCTCCATAGTGATAGCTATGGCAATGCCATAAAATTCTCTGTGCCTCTTCTTCAGTCACACAGCGTCGAATTATTCCATCCGAGCATCTCTTAAAGAGATATGACTCATCCCACAGGTAATATTTTGCATCATGCATGAGTTTCCGGGCTTGCTGCTTGGAAAACTCTTTGGGAATGAACCGTATAGCCTTATAGTTTGCAATGTCTACAAACCAAGGTACTGTCCAGATGGCATAGAGCTGCTCATCTGGAAAGGATTCGAATATGTCAGTAGAGGGAGAAGAAGCCCCTACTACTGGCTCAATCTGGGACAAGTGGTCAGCTACCTGATTCTCTGTCCCTTTTCTGTCTCTAATTTCTATATCGAACTCTTGCAGGAGTAATACCCATCTTATAAGTCTATGTTTAGAATTCTACTTAGTAAGAAGATATTTTAGAGCAGCATGGTCAGTATAAATAATGACCTTAGATCCTACTAGGTAGGATCTAAACTTGTAAATGGCATAAACGAGTGTAAGTAGCTCCTTTTCTGTAGTAGTGTAGTTTTTCTGTGCATCATTTAATATGCGACTAGCATAGTAGATGACATGCAGAAGCTTGTCATGTCTCTGACCTAGGACTGCGCCAATTGCATGATCACTTGCATTACACATTAGCTCAAATGGCAGGTCCCAGTTGGGTGCAGAGATAATAAGAGCACTGACAAGCTTGGCCTTCAGAGTTTCAAAGGCATGCAGGAATTCTTGGTCAAAGATGAATGGAACATCAGTGGCCAAGAGATTGCACAGGGGTTTAGTAATTTTAGAAAAATCCTTTATGAATCGCCTGTAGAATCCTGCATGTCCTAGGAAGCTTCTGATAGCCTTAACACTAGTAGGTGGAGGCGAGCGTTCGATCACGTCCACCTTAGCTTGATCCACTTCTATTCCTTTGTTTGAGATTCAATGCCCAAGAACAATGCCCTCCGTTACCATGAAGTGGCATTTCTCCCAATTTAAAACTAGGTTTGTTTCTTGGCATCTTTTTAGGACCAGGGTTAAATGATCAAGACAGGAGTTAAATCAATCTCCATAGACAAAGAAGCCATCCATGAATACCTCAAGGAACTTCTCTACCATGTCAGAGAAGATGGATAACATGCATCTCTAAAATGTAGCAGGTGCATTACACAGGTCAAATGGCATTCGTCTATAGGCGAATACGCCCAAAGGACATGTGAATGCCGTCTTTCTTGATCTTGTAGATCTACTGCTATTTGATTGTATCCGGAATATCCATCCAGGAAATAATAAAAAGTATATCCTGCTAGTCTTTCTAGCATTTGGTCAATGAAAGGTAAAGGAAAGTGATCTTTCCTGGTGGCGTCATTGAGTTTTCTGTAATCAATGCACATACGCCACCCTGTAACTATCCTTTTTGGGATCAGTTCATTCTTGTCATTGTGAACCACTATCAATTTCACCCTTCTTAGGAACAACCTGGACAGGACTCACCTACGGGCTGTCAGAAATGGGATAAATAATCCCAGCCTCATAGAGTTTAGTGACCTCCTTCTGCACTACTTCCTTCATGGCTGGGTTCAAACGCCTCTGTGGTTGTACCACTGGTTTGGCATTATCCTCCAGCCAGATTTTATGCATGCATCGGGCAGGGCTAATGCCCTTAAGGTCACTGATAGACCACCCAAGGGTGGTCTTATGGGTTTTAAGGACCTGAACTAGTGCTTCTTCTTCCTGTGGCTCTAATGTAGAGCTTATGATCACAGGATAGGTATCTCCCTCTCCTAGAAATGCATATTTCAGGGAGGAGGGTAATGGCTTAAGCTCAAGCTTAGGAGGCTTCTCCTTTTCCTCAGAGGTTTCTAGAGGTTCCTCTGAATCAGGTTGAGTATTATCTAGGATATCATCAAGCCTGTCCTTGGAGCTTTCGGCCATATTGACTTCTTCCACCAGGGAATCAATGAAGTCAATGCTTAGACATTCCTCAGGAATGTCTGGATGCTGCATAGCTTTAACAGCATTCAGCACGAACTTCTCCTTATTGACTCTTAGGATTACTTCCCCTTTTTCAACATCAATGAGGGTTCGTCCTGTGACTAGAAAAGGTTTTCCTAGGATGAGAGATGCACTCTTGTGTCCCTCTATGTCCAATACCACAAAGTTAGTGGGAAAGGCAAAAGGTCTAACCTTGAGAATCATGTCCTCTATTACTCCTAATGGTATCTTAATAGACCCATCAGCAAGTTGAAGGCACATGCAGGTTGGTTTGACTTCATTAGTCAAGCAGAGCTTCTTTATTAGTGAAGCTGGTATTAGATTGATGCTTGCTCCAAGATCGCATAGAGCTGTCCTTGTACAAGCATCACCTAGAATGCATGGTATCATAAAGCTTCCAGTATCTTTAAGCTTCTCTGGCAAGCTGTTTTGAATGATTGCACTGCATTCCTCAGTGAGGAGGACTGTTTGTGTCTCTCTCTAATCCTTCTTATGACTTAAAATATCCTTCATGAACTTTACATAAGAAGGTATCTGTTCAAGAGCTTCTGCGAAAGGGATTTTTATTTCTAATGTTCTGAGATACTCCACAAAGCGGGAAAATTGTTTATCCCTTTCTTCTTGACAGAGTTTCTGAGGAAATGGCATTTTAGCCTTGTATTCCTCAACCTTGGTTGAAGGAGGCCGAATGCCATGTGAGTTGGAAGGGGGTTACTAGCTTGTTTAGGAGGGTTGTTATCAATGAATGACTGACCTCCCTTGCATGGGTGTTCAACACCCATGCTGCTGTCCCCTTGGGCATTTGGACGCCCAATCTGTCCCCTTTCTTGGCGTGCAATGCCAGTAGGTTTGCCTTCCTGGCCATTTGAACGCCTAGTCTCTGCCCATTCTTGGCTTTCAATGCCAGGAGCACTACCTTTCTGGTTGTCCTCTATGGGCTTTTTATTTTTATTATACTGAGGTTGGGTGTTTAAGGTTTTTCCACTCCTCAGTTGGAAAGCCTGGCATTCATCTATTATCTGCTTAGATAACTGTTGCCTTGTTTGAATTAACTGGGCTTCTATATTTCTGTTAGAAGCCTGAGTTTCTCTTAGAGCCCCTTGTAGTTCCAACATTTACTGGGTAAGGGCGTGCAGTTGCTGAGTCAATGGGCTATCCTGCTCTGAAGGGTTAGGTTCAGTAATTACTGCCTTAACCTCTCCTTTTATAGAGGTCTCAGGAGATTAGTACAGGTGCTGATTAGTGGCAACTATCTCAATGAGCTCTTGAGCCTCTCCTATGGTCTTTTTCATGTGTGTGGAACCACCAACAGAGTGGTCCAAAGACATTTTGTCTGTGTCTGAAAGCCCATAGTAGAAGATGTCTAACTATATCCATTCTGAAAATATTTTAGTGGGACATTTTCTTAGCATCCTCTTATACCTTTCCTAGGCATCATAGGGGGGAAGTAATGGTTTAAAAACTTGTCCACTAACTGTTTCCAAGTTTTTAAACTATCTTTAGGTTGGTTATCCAACCACCTTTTTGCTTGATCCTTTAAAGCAAAAGGAAATAGTAGTAACCTATAGACCTCTTGGTCTACTCCCTCACTGTGTACTGTGTCACAATTCTTAAGAAATCTGCAAGAAATTCTGTAGGTTCTTCCTGAGGAATCCCAGAATACTGGCAGTTCTACTGCAACAGAGTAATCAGTTGAGGGTTCAATTCAAAGCTACTAGCTCTGATTTGAGGTATGCTGATACTTCTTCCATAGAAGTAAGCAGTGGGAGTTGTATAAGATCCCAGAGTTCTCTTGAACTCTGCATTCCCATTGGATTCATGATTAAGAAAGGTAGAAGATGAAGAAGAAAGAAGATAGAGGTGAATTAAATTAAAATATTTTTGTTTTTATTTAATTGATTATTTAAATTAAATTTTTGAAAATTAAATGTTAAATTTTTTTGAAAATAGAAGAAGGAGAAGAAAGAGAAATTTTTTAAAATTAATATAGAAGAGTGTTAGTTAGGTAGTTTTGAAAAGGAAGAGAGAGAAAAAAAGATATTATTTTCGAAAATTAAGGGAGAGAAGAGTTAGTTAGGTGGTTTTGAAAAAGAAGAGAGAGAAAATGAAAGTTAGTTTTCGAAAATTTGAAAGAGAAGAGAGTTAGTTAGGTGGTTTTGAAAAAATAAGAGAGAGAAGATAAGATATTAATTAAGAAAAGATAAAAATAAAAATAAAAGATAAGATAAGAAAAAGCTTTGAAATCAAAATTTGAATTTAGAAAAAGATAAGATATGAAATTAAAAAGATTTGAAATTGATTTAAAAAAAAGATTTTTTAAAATTTAAATTTGAAAAAGATATAATTTTGAAAATTTGAAATTTGAAAAAGATAAAATAAGATTTTTAAATTTTGAAAACGATATGAAAAAGAATTGATTTTTTTTTTTTGAAAAAGATAAGACTTAAAAATTTGAATTTTTGAAAACTTGACAACTAAGATATGATAAAATTTTGAAATTCAAAATCTGAATTTTATTTGTTATTTTCGAAATTTATAAAAAAATTAGTTAGAAAAGATATTTTTTATTTTTGAAATTAATGAAGATAGAGAAAAATAAGTAAAAGATACTAAACTTAAAATTTTTAGATCTAGTGTACCAAATTTTCGAAAATTTAGAGGAAAAACACAATGGGACACCAAACTTAAAAATTTTAAGATTGAAACAGGTAAAGGACTCAAGAACACTTTGAATGTTAACAAGCACGCAAAGAAGAAGACTCAAAGAGTACAAGAACATAAAAAGAACACCAAACTTAAAATTTTTTAGTAAACTAAAATAAAATTTTCAAAAATTAAAGGAAACTAAAAAAAGAACACCAAACTTGAAAGTTGAAACAAGATTTAAACAAAGAAAAATTATTTTTTAAAAAGTTTTGAGAAAGGAAAATTGGCTCAAAGACAATTCAACCAAGAGCATATGTCTAGGTTTTAGCCAATTGAGCTAGAAATTTAACGTGCTTTTGAAAAGGTATTTAATATTTTCGAAAATTAGAGAAGAAAGAAATAAAAGACTCAACAAGAATACAAGACTCAATACCAAGAACAAAAATTAAACAAACAAAAGAAAAATATTTTTGAAGAAGATTTTAGAATTTTTCAAAAATTAAGAAGAAAACAAAAATTAAAAGACTCAAATAAAATAATGTAAATTGAACTTACCTAATCTAAGGAGCAAAACACTCCGACAGTTTGTTCAAACTCAACAATCCCCGGCAATGGTGCCAAAAATTTGGTGCGCGTGCGTACGCAATCCCCCACACTTTCCGTATAGCAGCAGTACCAGCAAGTGCACTGGGTCGTCCAAGTAATACCTGAGCGAGTCAGGGTCGATCCCACGAGGATTGTGGCTTGAAGCAAGCTTATGGATGCCTTGCAGGTCTTAGTCAGGCGGAATCAGAAGGTTTTATGTTATGAAGTAAGATGATCATGAAACTATGAAAGCAAAAGGGGTAAAACCAATTGGATTATGCACAAATAGGAATTATATGAAGGGAATTGAGTTGAGAGTCAGAGTTGCTTTGTCTTTCTGAAGTAACTCTAATACTGCTATCTTCTTTGCTTGTGACTGATCTTCTATGGCAGGCTGTAAGTGATCAAAGCCATTGCCCATAGTCATTGATCTCCTTTGCTACAGAATGAACGCCAGGTACCTTGGTCATTCAATCCAATGGAGGGTGAAGCTCTTAGCAAATCATTCTCCTGGCGATCCTACTCAAAACTCCACAGACAAGGTAGAATCTTTTGGATCAGAGAATGCTGCTTTCTTGGATCTAGCATATACCACGGAGACCTTAATCTCCCCAGAGATCGGCTGAATTGGTTTCACGAGAAGTCCCCAACGAAATCATGGATTAACCGTCTGAGAGATGTAAATCCATAGCTGTTGGTTCATGCTTTCCGGCCAAGTATTCACATGAACCCAAGTAAATACGGGTGTTTGTCTGGCACGTTCGTCATGGCGTAATGAACAGATCTGATTTATCAGATCATCCTGTTCATCACGATAAAGATCGGGATATACATCTTAGAGGTAGATTAGACACGGATCGAAGAAGAAGAAATAGTACTTTTATTAATTTATAGGACTTAGTATGGCTCCTCCCCTCAACCTAGGAGGTTTAAAAACTCATACTGAGGTGTACAACAATGGTGAAAACGAAAATAATGAGAAAAAGTGATAAAGATGATGATGATGCTAAAGTCCCTTAAATACTAAACTAGTGACTAGTAAGGGTACAACAGTTTTTTTAGTGCTAAAATCTACACTTGGTAAGAGTTTGGGCTGAGCTTGATGAGATTCCATGTGCTATGAGGTCTTCTAGATGTGAAACGCCAGCTAGGGAGTCATCTCTGGGCTTTTGGATATTGGGCTTTGCTTCCTTGGGCGCTGGACGCCAGAAAGGGCAGGAAGCTGGTGTTGGACGCCAATTTTCGGCCCTCTAATCCGAAACATATGGTCTATTATATATTTCTGGAAAGCTCTAGAAGTCATCTTTCTATTTCCGTTAAGAACACTCCATTTGGATTTTTGTAGCTCCAAAAAATCGCTTCCAAATGCGAGCAGGTCAGATTTGGACAGCATCTGTAGTACTTTCTCTGTCTCTATATCAGACTTCTGCTCCGTCTCCTCAAATTCAGTCAGAAAATACCTGAGAAGGTACAAAAACACACAAACTCAAAGTGCAATCCAAAAATGTGAATTTAACACTAAAACCAGTAAAAACCTAATGAAAACTAAATAAAGACTACTAAAAACTATATAAAAATGATGTCAAAAAGCGTATAAAATATCCGCTCATCACAGCCCATGTCCCTTATAGTCTCATGAAATTCTATAACAAATTTCATTGCAATTAAATTTTCAATTCAATGTTTAGTACTTGATTTTTAACCCCATCTCATTATTGTTGATGTGGGCTACATACAATTTTGTTTTATTTGTAAATATATACACTAATGTCCCTTGAGATAAATATATGATATTTAATATTTTTTGTAGTTTATATGACACTTATCTCCTTTGTAGTTTATATGACACTTCTTTCCTTTATTATTTGATTTTTAAGTTTGTATTTGAATGAGATTATCAAATTGTGGAATATGTAGTACTTTTAATTTGGATGATATTTTAAAATTTATATTAGACTATAATTATATTTTAGTGTTTTTTTATATTTTATTTATTATTTTATTATAAAACGGTTTTTTCGGTTAAATTATAGTTGAATCGGTTAAAATAATGAACCAGTAAACCAATAACCAAAACGGTTCGATGACCGGTTTGGTTCTCAGAACCTTGATCTGGACTTGTTTAAACATTGCACATTGCTGACAGAACGTAAGAGTGTATTTGATGATGTGTTAAATTACCTTGAGAAGTTCTTATCCGACAATAACTTCCAAGAAACACCTTCATTTAACACCTTGATGATGTGTTAAAATGGTATGAATTGTATTTTAGAGAGAAGTTTCCTGCATATCATCCATGGCTTTACTACAACAATTACAATCCCAACATGGACGGAGATGACATGCCACGTGTAAGTGTTTAAATTTTAGGATGTCATTCATATTAGCAAAATGTTTTACTTTTGATACACAAAAAATGTATTACGTATAATTTTGTGTGTATACTTTGATTAAATAATTAATATTCACATTATTTTTATAGTGTTTGGACCTTTTAGTTCAGTCAATTAAAGATAAGAATTTTTTTTATAAAGAACTGATCATTACTGCTTACATCTTTGGAAATAATGTGGATCCAGAGTAAGTAATATTAGTTTATTAATCATTTTAATTGCTAATTTGTCATGAAATTATTTTTTTAATCTTTTCTAATACCATAGTATAATACTCTAATTTTATTATTTTAGAGAAGTACTTATTCCAAACGATCATTGCCATGGCACTCGCAAGACTCTTCTAACTATTATGCACGGCAAGCTAATAATTGGTGATGTAAGAATTATTTCTGCAATATTTATTTATTATGCTTGCAAAATTAAAAAATTTAGATTAGTGCAGCATAACCATGATTGTCTGTACTCCATAGGTCCTTATCTTAGTTTGTTCGATGCTCATCAAAGCGCCATTTGGGCCAAGAGAAAACAAATATGGCAACCAATGGTATTTGCCACCGATATTCTCCGTAAATTTATTAGCAGTTCGAAATTTAGTCTTAAATATTAATATATCTTCCTAGATATACTAGAAATATAATAAGATTCCTGACTTAGTTCAATAGTCAATGTAGCAAATTATTTTTAGCCTGAAACAGAAATGTTCTAGCACAATAAAATACATCAAGGATATCTTCATGGGAGACTTCGACGGTTTACACAAGGTTCGTTAATTTTTGTCAACATTAAATTAATTAGTATAGTAATATTTCGTAGCTGTTTTTGTTAAAAATTATCTTCTGAATGTTGTTGTAGATTTTTGTGCCAATTTACCTTAATGACCTTTGGTTTTTCATAGTGATTGATTTGCTTCATGAGTCCGTGAGATATGTAGACTCGTTCAAACTATGCACATTGATGACAGAGCGTAAGAGTGTATTTGATGATGTGTTAAATTACCTTGAGAATTTCTTATCCAACAATAACTTCCGAGAAACACCTTCATTTAACACCTTGATGATTTGTTAAAATGGTATGATTTACATTTTAGAGAGAAGCTTCCTCCATATCATCCATGGCTTTACTACAACAATTACAATCCAAACATAGACGGAGATAACATACCACGTGTAAGTCCTTAAATTTTAGGATGATGTTAGTATTAGCAAAATTTTTTACTTTTGATACACAAAAAGTATTATGTATAATTTTGTGTGTGTACTTTGATTAAATAATTAATATTCACATTATCTTTATAGTGTTTGGACATTTTATTTCAGTCAATTAAAGAGATCAAATTTTTTGATAAAGAACTGGCCATTGCTACTTACATCTTTGGAAACAATTTGGAACCAAAGTAAATAATACTAGTTTATTAATTATTTTCATTGCTAATTTGTCACGTAAATATTTTTTTAACCTTTTCTAATACCACAGTTTAATACTCTAATTTTATGATTTTAGAGAAGTGCTTGTTCCAAATGATTATTGTCATGGCACACACAAGACACTTCTGACTATTATGCTCGGAAAGCCAATAATTGGTGATGTAAGAATTATTTCTACAGTATTTATTTATTATGCTTGCAAAATTATAAAATTTAGATTAGTGCAGCATAACCATGATTATCTGTAATCCAGAGGTCTTTACCTTAGTTTGTTCGATGCTTACCAAAGGGTTATTTGAGCTAAAAGAAAACAAATATGGCAATAAATGGTATTTGCTACCGACATTCTCTGTAAGTTTATTAGAATTTCGAAATTTATTCTTCAATATTAATATATCTTCCTAGATATACTAAAAATATAATAAGATTCTTCACTTTGTTCAATATTCAATGTAGCGAATTATTTTAACTCCGAAACAGAACTGTTCCAGCACAATAAAATACATCAAGGATAACTTCATGGGAGATCTCGGCGGTTTACACAAGGTTCACTAATTTTGGTCAACATTTAATTAATTAGTATAGTAATATTTCCTAGCTGATTTTGTAAAAATTATCTTCTGAATGTTGTTATAGATTTTTGGACCAATTTTTCTTAATGGTCATTGGTTTCTCATAGTGATTGTTTTGCTTCATGAGACCGTGATGTATCTGGACTCATTCAAACATTGCACATTGATGACAGAGCATAAGAGTGTATTTGATAAAGTGTTAAATTTTCTTGAGAAATTTTTATCCGAAAATAACTTCCAAGAAACACTTTCATATAACACCTTGATTATGTGTTAAAATGGTATGAATTGCATTTTGGAGAGAAGCTTCCTCCACATCATCCATGGCTTTAATACAACAATTACAATCCAAACATGGACGAGGATGAAATTCCACATGTAAGTGCTTAAATTTTAGGATGACATTAGTATTAGCAAAATCTTTTACTTTTGATACACAAAAAAAGTATTATGTATAATTTTGTGTGAATACTTTGATTAAATAATCAATATTCACATTATTTTTATAGTGTTTAGTCCTTTTATTTCGGTCAATTAAAGAGTTGAAATTTTTTGACAAAGAACTGGCCATTGCTGCTTACATCTTTGGAAACAATTTGGAACCAGAATAAGTAATGCTAGTTTATTAATAATTTTAATTGCTAATTTGTCACGTAATTATTTTTTTAACCTTTTCTAATACCACAGTATAATACTCTAATTTTATGATTTTAGACAAATGCTTGTTCCAAACGATCATTGTCATGGCACACGCCAGACTCTTCTGACTTTTATGCCCCGCAAGCCAATAATTGGTGATGTAAGAATGATTTCTGCAGTACTTATTTATTATACTTGCAAAACTATAAAATTTAGATTAGTGCAGCATAAACAGGATTGTCTGTGCTCCACAGGTCCTTATCTTAGTTTGTTCGATGCTCACCAAAGGGATATTTAGGCCAAGAGGAAATAAATACGGCAACCAATGGTATTTGTCACCAATATTCTCGATAAGTTTATTAGAAGTTTGAAATTTTGTCTTCAATATTAATATATCTTTCTAGATATACTAGAAATATAATAAGATTCCTCGCTGTGTTCAATATTCAATGTAGCAAATTATTTTAAGACCGAAACAGAACTGTTCCAGCACAATAAAATACATCAGGGATAACTTCATAGGAGACCTCGGCGTGTTACACAAGGTTCGTTAATCTTGGTCAACATTCAATTAATTAGTATAGAAATATTTCGTGGCTGTTTTTATTAAAAATTACCTTTTGAATATTGTTGTAGATTTTTGTGCTAATTTATCTTAATGGCCATTGATTTCACATAGTGATTGATTTGCTTCGTAAGACCGTGATGTATCTAGACTCGTTCAAACATTTCACATTGATGACAGAGGGTACAAGTATATTTGATGATGTGCTAAATTACCTTGAGAAGTTTTTATCCGACAATAACTTCCAAGAAACACCTTCATATAACACCTTGATAATGTGTTAAAATGGTATCAAATGTATTTTGAAGAGAAGCTTCCTCCACATCATCCATGGCTTTAATTCAACAATTACAATCCAAAAATGGACGGGGATGACATGCCACGTGTAACTACTTAAATTTTAGGATGACGTTAGTATTAGCAAATTTTTTTACTTTTGATACACAAAAAAAAAGTATTATGTATAATTTTGTGTGTATACTTTGATAAAATAATTAATATTCACATTATATTTATAGTGTTTGGACCTTTTATTTCAGTCAATTAAAGAGATAAAATTTTTTGTTAAAGAACTGGCCATTGCTTCTTACATATTTGGAAACAATTTGGAATCAGAGTAAGTAATACTAGTTTATTAATCATTTT
Organism: Arachis hypogaea; assembly: GCF_003086295.3. Lineage (NCBI taxonomy): Eukaryota > Viridiplantae > Streptophyta > Magnoliopsida > Fabales > Fabaceae > Arachis > Arachis hypogaea. The sequence continues at coordinate 81,578,506 of NC_092047.1, forward strand.
AATTGCTAATTTGTCTCGTAATTATTTTTTTAACCTTTTATAATACCGCAATATAATACTCTAATTTTGTGATTTTAGAGAAATGCTTGTTCCAAATGATCATTGTCATGGCACACGCAAGACCCTTTTGACTATTATGCCTGGCAAGCCATTAATTGCTTATGTAAGAACTATTTCTGCAGTATTTATATTTTATGCTTCCAAAATTATAAAATTTATATTAGTGCAGCTTAACCATGATTTTCTGTGCTCCACAAGTCTATATCTTAGTTTGTTCGATGATGTCCAAAGGGCCATTTGGGCCAAGAGAAAACAAATATGGCAACCAATGGTATTTGCCTCCAACATTCTTTGTAAGTTTATTAGCAATTCAAAATTTAGTCGTCAATATTAATATATCTTCCTTGATATTCTAGAAATATAATAAGATTCCTCACTTTGTTCAACATTCAATGTAGAAAAGTATTTTAAACCTGAAACAGAATTGTTTCAGCACAATAAAATACATCAAGGATAATTTTATGGGAGACCACGGGAGTTTACACAAGGTTCGTTAATTTTGCTTAAAATTCAATTAATTAGTATAGTAAAATTTCATGACTGTTTTTGTTAAAAATTATCTTCTGAATGTTGTTGTAGATTTTTGTGCCAATTTACCTTAATGGCCATTGGTTTCTCATAGTGATTGATTTGTTTCATGAGACCGTGAGATATCTAGACTCGTTCAAATATTGCACATTGATGACAGAGCGTAAGAGTGTATTTGATGATGTGTTAAATTACCTTGAGACGTTTTTATCCGACAATAACTTCCAAGAAACACATTCATTTAACACCTGTTAAAATGGTATGAATTGCATTTTGGAGAGAGGCTTTCTCCACATCATCAGTGGCTTTACTACCATAATTACAATCCAAACATGGACGGGGATGACATGCCACGTGAAAGTGCTTAAATTTTAGGATGACATTAGTATTAGCAAAATTTTTTACTTTTGATACACAAAAAAAGTATTATGTATAATTTTGTGTGTATACTTTGATTAAATAAATAACATTCACATCATTTTTATAGTGTTTGGTCCTTTTATTTCGTTCAATTAAAGAGAAAAAATTTTTTGATAAAGAACTCGCCATTGCTGCTTACATCTTTGGAAACAATTTGGAATTAGAGTAAGTAATGGTAGTTTATTAATCATTTAAATTCCTAATTTGTCACGTAATTATTTTTTTAACCTCTTCTAATACCACAGTATAATACTATAATTTTATGATTTTAGAGAAGTGCGTGTTCCAAACCATCATTCACTACAAAAAAACAGGGTTAAAACGGCGGTTATTTTGGGGAATTACGGCGGTTAGAACCGCCATTATTACCGAAAATGGCACCCCCAAGAAACGTCGTTATTCTGGGCGCCATTCTGGTTATTACGGCGGTTTTCAGAAAACCGTCACAATTACCTGAGGATAATACGGCGATTCTCTGAGGGTTAAAATGGCGGTTTGTAACCGCCATTATTTTCGTATAAAATGGCGGTTTTTGAATTGTTTAAAATGGCGGCTATAACCGCCGTTTTTTCCAGGATGTTGTGGCATCATTTCTGTTTAAAATGGCGGTTTTTAACCACCGTTTTAACCATTATAACCGCCATTTTTACCAGGTTATAATGGCATCTTTTGTGTTTAAAATGGCAGTTTCTAACCGCCGTTTTTACCAGGTTATAATGGCATCTTTTGTGTTTAAAATGGCAGTTTTTAACCGCCGTTTCTACCAGCGTATAGTGGCATCATTTTCATTTAAAATGGGGGTTTCTAACCGCCGTTTGTACCTAATTATGATGATAATTTTATGCTTTTTAAAATAAGATTGAAACTACCAATTTAAAGTGATATTTTCGAAACTCACTTAAAAATCTCGTAATAACCAAAATGCATAATCATAAATCAAACATCATTAGATGATTTTTAATTCATACATGATCCAAAAGTCATAATCCAAGTCATATTTGAAATGTCATAATCCAAAAACAAAGCATCAAAGTAACATTTTTCAATAATACGTCTTAACATATAATTCTTAATATATGTCTTAACATATCAAGTAAGGTCATGCTTCCTTATTGCTTGCTCCAGAAGACCTACTTCTTAACTCTTTTGGTGATGGAATCTCACTCTCCTGATCCAATCCCTACAACAAAAATATAACTATTATGAGCACAAGAAATGCAAGAAAATGGCATATATTGATATACTTTTATCATGTCTAATTACATAGCATTGATACAATATTGAAACCAATTTAAAATTATAGAGCCAACTAACCACTTGAAAACATTTAAAATACAAGGCCAGTCCAATCATTCAGAAATTCAGTCTTTAATTGATGCTCTAAATCTCTAATACATAAAGTAAGGTTACATTTGTAAAACAATCCATTATGCTTACTTTTCACGGGGAGAAACCAGTACTAGTTTCTGTCAACTATAGTTCCTTAGACAATTTAAGCTAAGTTGTTTTGTATGTGCAAATTAGATATCAAACAAATACTTAAATAGTATTCTAAAAGAAATTATAAAAAAATTATAATTACCTCTTTCAAATGATAATTTTGTGGCTGTAATAGTGGCTTTGTGAACTTTTCCTTCTCAAGTAGTTGTATATATGCAAATTAATTTTTTTCTACAAGATAAAAAGAGACAAAAAAATAAATAGATCAAATATATTATTCTCAAATTATAATTTATAAAAAAATTTGTATAAAACTCGTATTATATTAACTAACTAACTAAAAAGAGAGCAAAACAACAACAACAATTATTATTATTATTATTATTATTATTATTATTATTATTATTATTATTATTATTTTAGTAATAACAATAATTATCCTATTTTTGATTTACGTTTTGGGCTCAATTATATAAATCAAGATATCTTTTCATGGTTAAAAAAGCATATATAGCATATTTGTACCGAAAGTCAAAACTATTGGCCTCTCAACCTTCTGTACCATGAATATAATTTTATTATTTATTTATATTCACTTACAATAAAAGAGATGAAATTTATCCAAACATAATGGAAACTAAAGAAATTTTCTTCACTCTTTGGTGTACTATCCTGATTGTAATATAATATATAAATTAATAAACTAATGTGTACTTTTTTTCAAAGGTATCTTCCATTGCTTGTTTGACAAAATTCAACAAAATTGATGCTGTTGTTGAAATGGTGAAAAACATATATAGCATTATTTTGTTGTAAATGTCATTGATCATATCAATAAGAAATAAAATGGTGTTATATGAGGTTAAAGGGACCATTGTTTTGTTGTAAGGTCTTTGATAAATAACTAATAAATATATAAGAACCTATTGACAATGCAAATAACATCCAAGAACAATGGATATATCCATCTAAAAGAAGTTCCAGTTACGACATTATCATTAGCAAGCTTCCTTACTTCACTCACTTCTCAACCTAATCTATAAAGAAAAAAAATATACAACCATTCAAGTAGGTAAATTTAAAACCTTACATGCCTTTGCTGACTGTACGTTGCAAGTTGTGATTTTTTTTGGAAAAAGAAAAAAGAACAGAAAAGCAGCTTATACTATCTTCAGTTGTATCTAACTATCTATTATTGGGAAAAACATTGATGGTTCAACCCACCATCAGAGCTAAGAATGAATAAATGACAGTCAAGAGAATGGAGCTTACATGTATCCAGCCTAAAGGAAAGAGTGATAAGCTGTCCTGAACTTCAAATATTTTTTCTTCATTCAATGTTGAACACTGAACAAGAAATTAAATTAGACATACATTGCTTGTAACACCCTAATATTCAAATCCTTATGCTCGAGTCATAAGTCAATGATATTACGGTGGTACGACTCTCAGGCGGATTTTTAATAAATAAATATAGGTAATTTCGAAAGGAGTATTAATCGAGAAGCCTGAAAAGAGTAGAAATAAAATCGCGAAGACGTATCTCTCACGTTTCGACAACAAAAGATAAACCGTGAAGCCGAAAACGATATACGGACAAGGCGTAAAGGAGATTAAGAGATAGATAACAGATAGATATATATAACATAAGTAAATAGCTACTAGTCGCGACCCGCGAAGTTTAGGTCGGCTAGAGTACATTATGAATTAGTTGACAACAGTATATCCTAATCTCTCCCGAAGGAAACATGAAAGCCTCTATAGGCAAATTCAAAGAGTTCAATACATAATATAAACTTTCCAAAACAAAGGTGGAGAGATTCTAATCAAAACACAAAGTAGAGGAAATAAAGATCTTCGCCGTCTCTCAGACGACCCACAACTCACTTCTGAGCACCTGGACCTGTATCTGAAAAACAAGAGATATATACGGAATGAGAACCCCGGGCCCATGGGTTCCCAGTACGGTAAAAGTGCCAAATAAATTCAATGTACTGCAACAAAAACTCACTAAGCATCCTAAACTTCTTCACCAATTATTCATCCTAGGTTCTCGCTAATCCATGAATAGGCAACTGTCATAAGGGAGTGCTAAATTTAATTCATGTTTCACATGTTTCCCAACTCGTTGACTCTTCCACGAATCAGACTCAGAATCATAAGCAAAACCATCACCAGTTGTTCTGCCTCAGTAGTTCTATATCAATACATCATCATGCAATCGCATCGTCAATTCATCCCATCAAGAACAGCCCTCACACCCACCGACACCAGCATGAAGGGTCTCTCAGTTGTACAAACACAAGCAATACAGGCAAGTAATACACAAACATGATACAAGTAGAACAAGTAGCATATAGTCAGGTAACATGGCATATATGATGTAGAAATCCAAGACAAATGGCAAACCCAAACAATTCAAACATATGCAAATGATGAATGCCTACCCTATGGCTGATGATATCATCTGTCGGTTATATAGCCAACCCGACATGTCCTGGTAGCTAACCATTGGACAAAAACACCCCTTGCGGAGCAAGTAGGTTTGAGCTACAACCCCCTTGCTATTGCCCGCTCAACCCAGAGCCAGTGAAATAATCACTACTACGGCTACTACCCAGGTGGGTGTCTAAAAGCTCAACCTGGAGCGAGTGGATTCACCACTACTGCCGCTACTACCCAGGCGTCGCAAACTCTGACCTGGAGCAAGTGGGATGAACCACAACCCTTGCTACTACCCAGGTATCTCAAGCATTGGCCCGGAGCAAGTGGGACGAACCACAACCCTTGCTACTGCCCAGGCATCTCAAACATATATTCATTCAATCTCAATTCATATTATCAACATTCATTGTTACCAAATCTCAAACATTAACTTGGAGCAAATGGGACGAACCACAACCCTTGCTACTACCCAAGTATCACAAATAAACATTTATTCATAATCACCCTTCATTATTATCAATCCTCAGACAATGACCCGGAGCAAGCGGGACGAACCACGACCCTTGCTACTACCCAGGTATCACAAATACACATTTATTCAAAACCCCACGATTAAACTCGTTTATCATAATCCTCCTTTCCCGTCTCATACCCGGAGCAAGTGGACAACGCCACTGCCTACTACCCGGGGTCGCACATCACATTTCAATATTTTTTTCATTATTATCCATTTAACATATTCATTCATTAATCATATATGCATTTATACTCAGCCATAAACAATAATGGCTTTGCCGTAACCCGGCAATAACTCAGCCATCCGGCTCATGGTCCAATCAAGAACGGGCCATTTATCAATAAATATAGCCCTCCGGCTCATGGCATACACGGTACTTCCACCGTCATCCTCCATATCTCATATAATCATCTTTGATCATCATTGATCATAACTTTTCCCCTTGCTTCACTCGCAAGTTACCACATCCCCTAACTCATTGGTAGGCATATCAGAATGATTTAATACATGAGAGGTGAGATCGGAGGCTTAGAAGTATGAGATTTGGCTTTTAAAACTCAAAAATCAACTTTGGCATGAAAACAGGGCCACGTGTACGCGCACTCCACGCACACGCGTGGATGGACACAAAACTCATCGACGCGCAAGCATCATACGCGCGGGTTGAAAAATAGCCAAACGACGCGCAAGCGTCAGCCACGCGTACGCGTGGGTGCTCTTGCGCCCCAGGCACAAAACTGGCACAACTCTCGGGAAAATAGCTGGGCATTTGGTGCAGCGCATCGACGCGCCCGCGCACACCACGCGTACGCGTGGATAGTGCCTTCTTGAAGAACGACGCGTACGCGCCAAGTGCGCCTACGCGTGGAGGGTCATTCTGCTAAAAATTTTCTAAGTTAAAAGCTGCAGAATTTACAGATTCAACCCCTAATCTTCCGACGGACATAACTTTCTCATTTTAAATCATTTTTCACCCGTTCTTCAAACGGCATGGACATCCCGGAGCCAATTTCATTTCTAAACAGATTTGCACAAAACAGAGATCCGTAGTTCAAGTTATGTCCCGTCAAAGTATGCCCAAAAACCATGTTTTCATACAAAACCACTAGGTGTCATTTTCAAAACAAGCCATTTTCAACTCTTTTCAAAATCAACCAAAACATGCCAATTTCAACCCTTTTTGAAATCAATCAAAATCCACATCAAGCCATCCTCAACTCACACATTGACACTTTACCAAAAATTCACAAAACCACATCTAACCATTTTAACACTTCTCAATCAAATGGCTAAAGGACAAACACAATATCATGTCATACATCCTTCCTCATCCCAATTTCCAATAATACCATTTCTAATCAACCATCATTATACGTAATCAATATCATACTCACTATCACGTGATTTCACCCACAAATCAACCTTAATCATTCCCCAAGCATATATCACAACATACATATCTCTAATGCATCATCATACCATCAAGGCATCAATAATCATAATCACATATATGATCACATAATATATCTCAACCGAACCAAACATACCTCGTCTACATAATTTCACCCAAAATTACCAAATTCCACACTTCAACTTCTCAAACCTTATTATTCAATAACCAACCTAATCATTCATATATTTATTATCTGAAATTCATCCAATCACTTGTGCCATCATACAATGCACACATCGACTTACCTTTCTTACCTCTTTCCGGCCTCCGGCCCAAAATTCACGGCCTCCGGCCCAATTTTCACAATTTAAATGCATAAACCACAAATCAATACTCATTACCCAGTACATCAAATTCTCAATACACCAAGCATACAAGGTCACACAATTCTCAACCCAATCATTAATTCACATTACATATCAACTATTCATATTAGCACCAACCATTTACACAATCCAAACTTAATCCTAGGGGCATCTAGCCTAGGAATTCTCATCACAACACACGGTACTTAAATGAAACTTAAACCGTACCTCTTGTAGCCAAACCAATTGAGCCTCTTCTTTGGAATTCTTCACCAACCTTAGCTCCAAGCCTTACCAAAGCTCCTCAAGCAATACCAATCTCCCAATTGTGCACCAACATCACCAAATACACTAACATAACCAATGTCACATACATACATCAACCTAGGGCTCATAAAAATGACAAATCACAAGGGTTTGAGCACTTCTTACCTCAGCCCATATGAAGTAGGGATAGAACCCACTTAGAATCCATATTGGAGTATCCCTAAACACCCAAAATCACAAGATTTCAACACTAACTACCCAAAAACGTGTAACAGTGGGGAATTTCGAAAACTGGGCAGAGATAAATGAAATACTTACCACCAAACTTAGATAGAATTGTAGAGGATGAGAAGAGCAACGCGTGGCTAGGGGTGGCAAACGGGCCTAAACCCGCCGGGCCGCCCCGCGTAACCCGCCAAAAAAGGCGGGCCGGGCTGGAAAATTGGGACCGCCAAATAACAAAAGCCCGCCTAACCCGCACCGCTTAAACCGTGGGCTTTGGCGGGCTTTGGCGGGGCGGGGCGGGCTTCCCCGCCGGGCTTTGTGTTTTTTTAGTGAGGGGGTATTTTTACAATTTTTTTGCCAAAACCTAACTTCCCCCAACCTAACTTACAAGAGTATGAAGATAAAAATTGAGTGATTTGGATTATGTTTATGTTACTTTGGAGACAATATTTATAATTATGTTTTAAATTATGTTTATTTTGCTTTGGAGAGAATATTTATACTTATGTTTCGGATGAAAACTTGGTTTATAATTATGTTTATTAGATATTTATAATTAAAAAGATTTTAATGTTTATGAATATAAAAAATATAATTTTTATGCCTTTAGAAATTATAATAGTTAAAAGTAAAAAATAGAAAAGATTTTTTTATATTTTTATATATATTATTTAATAGTTAAAAGTAAAAAAAAAAAAAAAAGAGGATACTTGGCGGCAGGCGGGGCGGGCTGGGATTCTGGGACCGCCTCGCTAGGCGGGGCGGGGCGGGCCAGCCCGCCAAAGGGCGGGCTTCTGGCGGGGCGGGGCGGGGCAGGGCGGGCTTCCCCGCTTGCCACCCCTACGCGTGGCCGCAAACGGCTCGTCAATCGGAGCTCCGTAGCTCAAGTTATGGTGGTTTGAAGATCAAAGAGAGTTAGGTTTTCTCTCTTCTCTTCTCTCTTCTCAAATCAGCACCCCAACCCTTCTTTTTAGGATAAAATGAGCTGAAATACTCACAACTAATGTTTATATATGTTAGGTATTGGGCCCACTTAGGCCCGGTTCACTTATTTTTGCCCATTGGCCCAATTTTGGGCCAAAACCTTTAAGATTAGCGCTCTAAATCGCACTTTAAATATTTCTACCTTCCCTAATTATAATTCCTCATTTCTTAATCTTATTTACCCATAATCAATTTCCTCAGTTGTAGTACCAGACAGACCTCAGCCGGTACTGCCGGTCAAAATTCCACTGCGCACTTTTACGCAGAAAACTATATTTTCTGACTCGGAAAAATTCACTGAATCCAAATATCATATTTAAATTATCAAATTCCAATTGCCAAATCTTCCAACCATATTCGCTCCTATTTAACTTATTATTTACTAAATTTCGGTTAGACCGGGTATTACATTGCTCAACTGAAAATAATTAAAATTACAACAAACAGTTAAAAAAAATCATTAATGAATCAGGAGAGAATTACATCATGTTAATCAAATAATGAGTTGCACTACATGTTTGATGTTGATGACCTGAGACTGAAATGAAACAAGGACTATGAACCAGATTTTATGAGAGTGAAAAGTCAACAGTAATATCACTGCTGCAAAGATTTTATGAACCAGATTCACGTGAGATAACTCCTATATAACTATGAACTGAGGAACGATTATAAAAGAATTTCAGCAATTATAAAAGAATTTCAGCAATTAATCCATAAATAGCTATAGGATTTCCTTACTATGAAAGCAAAGACAAAAGGAGATTGAGATATATATCATGTATTAGATCCATATATTAAAATGTCTCAGCACAATTTTGGAAGTTTATTCAATAAAGCATATATATCATGGTTAAAAACGATATTAGAAACTTACTTAAATAGTATTCTAAAAGAAAATATAAGAAAATTATAATTACCTCTTTCAAATGATAATTTTTCTTCTTTTCTCTTTCCCAGAAAATATTAAAACTTGAAGCTTTTAAAGTAAAGTAGCTAGCGACAAGAATTGAAGAAAATCTAAAACCTATTTCACATGAAAATAGATTAGAAGTGTGGGAGAAGAAAGGAATGGAAAATAGATTAAATTATTTATATATAAATAAGTTATAATTAATTTAATGACTAATTTTTAATATGTACATAATATTTTTAAAAAATAAAATTAATAAGAACACAAGCTATGAAGCTAATTATAAGGAAAATGAAAGCATATTAAAGCACTTTTAAGTTATGGGTGGGAAGAGGTAGTCTTGAGTCTTGACTTTTTCCAAGTTTTGCTAATTAAATAAATGGATTATAGATAGCAAAAACAAAAAATCTGATGATGTCAAATAAATAATATTAATGGAACAAATAAACATGTAACTTGTAAATTGAATTCAAACAAGAAAGTATCACAGTCTTGCATTTATAAGAATTGGGAAGCAGAAAGGGTTGGGATGTTCCTTTCAATCTCTGACCAAGTGGCATGGCTTTGAAACTATGAAGTTGTTATTTCATTGCATCACAAATTCGGGCAGTGTTTATTGTTGAAGAATAAGAACAAGGAAAGGGAAAAAAGATCATAGATATAATCCAATTATAGTATTTAATGAGGGTAGTGCATCCAATTTGCCCCCAACTGACCCCAGATATGCTAGAAAAATTTGGTACCAACCAAAAGTGTAGAATGAAAAAACATATATAGCCAGAAATAATACAAATGTAAATATACTTGGTCTCAGTATTTTCTTATACTCAATTATGACTCTGTCATTTATATTAATGTTTGTAAAGAATAAAAAGATAGTTTTGCTTTTCGTGTTCTTATCATAAAATCAGATGCTAATAACATACGTCAAAGTAACATCCGTTAAATGAAAATTTAAATAAAAAATTAGATATATACATTGTAGCAGGCTCAATTTTTTTTTTTTATATTGTGCAAAGATGTGTGATATTCTTTATTATTTTTATGCATGTGAGTTTTATACTACTGTGTAAGAATTTTTACTTTTTAAAAGATTTTGGTTTTTAAGTCCAGCTATGTTATCTAAATAAGAAAAATGAAAAACAAAGTAGATTCTATACAAAATACCTTATTCAAATATCATGCACCACAGCAAAACCACATTTTCCAGAAAAGGGGAAAAAATAAAGGTAATTGGTATTTAGAATCACTAAACAGACCTATCAATACATCAAGATGTGTTTGGAAATCTAGAATCACTAAACAGACACTGCAATAATGAAAAGCACCTTCACTTTCTAATTCAGCTGTAGTGCACAAACATACACTTGATTTAGAATCTAAATATTTTCTTAAGACTGTGCTGGGAATGCCAAGAAAATCATGCAATTATTTTTGAAGAGATAGCAAGGTCTTATATTAAAAGAAGCTTGAGTTTTAGTACAGTGCACTACAGTAACAAGGATATTATTCCTAACAATCAATTCTCAGCATTCAAATATTTACATATTTCAGAGTTTCTGAACATACCTATTAAGAGAGTCTTGACAAATTGACCACTGCAAAGCAGCTAAACCATGGAGCTCACTCTGCACAAACATGATTAACCTCATCATGTTTATATTCATCCAAATATTTTTTTCCCTAGTTTCCCTACTAGGGTATATGTCACTATAGTTGAAAGTTCATAAACTAGATATTAGGAAGGGTAAGTTATCTACATCTTTTCTAATCTTAAAACATTCATGTGCAATTTTTTGCCCACAAAATACAGAAATGTGGTTTAAATTAAAATAGTTACCTGGAACGGTAAGTTATCCATGACCTTGTCATAGTAGGGCAATGCTTCCTTCAGTTTTCCCAAATTCATTAACAAGTCACCTTCCTTCAATGCTTAGAAATATCATATATAATATAAGAAATTGGGATAACTAAGCAATAAATAAGGATCAACCATAGACCATAACTTAATTGCTAAGAAAGGCAGTAATATTTGTGGTACCACTGTATATGCTTACCTCTTCCGAATCAAAATTGGCACTAGATCTGAGAAGACATTGGCACTACCTTAACTGCAAATCACATAAAGCATAAGCTACTAAAGACATTGGGGGAGAGAGAGAAAGAGAGAGAGAGAGAGAGAGAGAGGAGGGGGTAAGATTGCGAAAACAACCTCGTCGGCTTTGCAAGCAGTGTCGACCAGATCGTGGAGCTGCACAGAAACAAAAACCACAAAAATCAGCAACAAAAATAATTTTGAAACTATAACCCAAGCAAAAACGAAGAAATCAGTAACTGGCGGAGAGGGAGAGGTACCTAGAGAACTTGAGAGGGAGCTGCAGAGAAACAAATCAGTCACTGGCAGAGAGGGAGAGGTACCTAGAGAAATCGTAACCGGCGGAGAAAGGAGAAGCCCGAGAGGGAAGAACGGCGTTGTAGGAGCACGGAGGAGACGAAGGAGAGAGAAGGGAGATCGAGAGCGCCGTGTGTTTCGTTTAATGAGGTTAGGGTTGCAATTCATTTGTTTTATATACATGTGAAAACGGCGGTTCAAAACCGCCATAATCACTAGAACCGCCACCAAACACAAAGTTAATTATGGCAGCAACCAAAAATGCCATAATAACCGGGTATTACGGCGGTTCTTTAAAACCGCCGTAATATCAATGCCATTTTAAACTCTTTTTTTTGTAGTGATTGTCATGGCACACGCAAGACTCTTCTGACAATTATGCCCGACAAGCCAATAATTGGTGATATAAGAATTATTTTGCAGTATTTATTTATTATTCTTGAAAAATTATAAAATTTATATTAGTGCATCATAACCATGATTGTCTGTGCTCCACAGGTCCTTATCTTAGTTTGTTCGATTCTCACTAAAGGGCCATTTGGGGCAAGAGAAAACAATTATGAAAACCAATGGTATTTGCCACCAACGTTCTCCGTAAGTTTATTAGCAGCTCGAAATTTAGTCTTCAATATTAATATATCTTTCTAGATATACTAGAAATATAATTAGATTCTTCACTTTGTTCAATATTCAATGTAGTAAATTATTTTAATCCCAAAATAGAACTATTCCAGCACAATAAAATACATCAAGGATAACTTCATGGGGGACCTTGGCGGTTTACACAAGGTTCATTAATTTTGGTCAATATTCAATTAATTAGTATAGTAATATTTCTTGGCTGTTTTTGTTAAAAATTATCTTCTGAATGTGGTTGTAGATTTTTATGCGAATTTACCTTAATGGCTATAGGTTTCCCATAGTGATTGATTTACTTCATGAGACCGAGAGATATCTGGACTCGTTCAAATATTGCACATTGATGACAGAGCGTAAGAGTGTATTTGATGATGTGTTAAATTACCTTGAGAAATTTTTATCCGACAATAACTTCCAAGAAACACCTTCATTTAACACCTGTTAAAATGGTATGAATTGCATTTTGGAGAGAGGCTTTCTCCACATCATCCGTGGCTTTACTACCGTAATTACAATCAAAACATGGACGAAATTGACATACCACGTGTAAGTGCTTAAATTTTAGGATGATATTAGTATTAGCAAATTTTTTTACTTTTGATAAATATAAAAGTATTATATATAATTTTGTGTGTATATTTTGATTAAATAATTAATATTCACATTATTTTTTATAGTGGTTGGTCCTTTTATTTTGGTCAATTAAAGAGATAAAAATTTTTGATAAAGAACTGGCCATTGCTACTTACATCTTTGGAAACAATTTGGAACCAGAGTAAGTAATGCTAGTTTATTAATCATTTTAATTGCTAATTTGTCACGTAATTTTTTTAACCTTTTTTAATACCACAGTATAATACTCTAATTTTATGATTTTAGAGAAGTGCTTGTTCCAAACCATCATTGTCATGGCACACGCAAGACACTTCTGACTATTATGACCAAAAAGTCAATAACTGGTGATGTAAGAATTATTTCTGCAGTATTTATTTATTATGCTTCCAAAATTATAAAATTTATATTATTGCAGCATAACCAAGATTATCTGTGCTCCATAGGTTCTTATCTTAGTTTGTTCTATACTCACCAAAGGGTCATTTGGGCCAAGAGAAAACAAATATGGCAACCAATGGTATTTGCCACCAACATTCTCCGTAAAATTATTGGTAGTTCAAAATTTTGTCTTTAATATTAATATATCTTCCAAGATAAACTAAAAATATAATAAGATTCCTCACTTTGTTCTATATTCAATGTTGCAAGTTATTTTAAGCCCGAAACAGAACTGTTTCGGCACAATAAAATACAAAAAAGATAACTTCATGGGAGAACTCGACGATTTACACAAGGTTGGTTAATTTTGGTCAACATTCAATTAATTAGCATAGTAATATTTCATGGCTGTTTATTTTAAAAATTGCCTTCTGAATGTTATTGATTTTTGTGCCAATTTACCTTCATGGTCATTAGTTTCTCATAGTGATTCATTTGCTTCATGAGACTGTGAGATATCTGAAATCATTCAAACATTGAACATTGATGATAGAGCGTAAGATGTATTTGATGATATGTTAAATTACCTTGAGAAGTTTATATACGACAGTAACTTTCAAGAAATACCTTTATTTAATACCTTGATGGTGTGTTAAAATGATATGAATTGCATTTTGGAGAAAAGCTTCCTCTACATCATCCATGACTTTACTACAACAATTACAATTCAAACATGGACGGGGATGACATGCCACGTGTAAGTGCTTAAATTTTAGGATGACGTTAGTATTAGCAAAATTTTTTACTTTTGATACCCAAAAATAGTATTATGTATAATTTTGTGTGTATACTTTGATTAAATAATTAATATTCACATTATTTTTATAGTGTTTGCACGTTGTATTTCGGTCATTTAAAGAGATGAAAATTTTTGATAAAGAACTGGCCATGGATGCTTACATCTTTGGAAACAATATGGATCCAGAGTAAGTAATATTAGTTTATTAATCATTTTAATTGCTAATTTGTCACATAATTATTTTTTTAACCTTTTTTAATATCATAGTATAATACTCTAATTTTATGATTTTAGAGAAGTGCTTGTTCCAAATGATCATTGTCATGGTATACGCAAGACTCTTTTAACTTTTATTCCCGGCAAGCCAATAATCAGTGATGTAAGAATTATTTCTGCAGTATTTATTTATTATGCTTGTAAAATTATAAAATTTAGATTAGTGCAGCATAACCATTGATTTTCTATGCTCCAAAGGTCCTTATCCTAGTTTGTTGGATGCTCACCAAAGGGCCATTTGGGTCAAGAGAAAACAAATATGGCAACCAATGGTATTTGCCACCAACATTCTCCTTAAGTTTATTAGCAGTTCGAAATTTAGTCTTCAATATTATTATATCTTCCTAGATATACTAGAAATATAATAAGATTCCTCACTTTGTTTAATATTCAATGAAGCAAATTATTTTAAGCCTGAAGCAAAACTGTTCCAGCGCAATAGAATACATCAATGATAACTTCGTGGGAGACCTTGGCGGTTTACACAAAGTTCGTTAATTCTGGTCAACATTCTATTAATTAGTATAGTAATATTTCATGGCAATTTTTGTTAAAAATTATCTTCTGAATGTTGTTGATTTTTGTGCCAATTTACCTTAATGGCCATTGGTTTCTCATAGTGATTCATTTGCTTCATGAGACCGTGAGATATCTAAAATCATTCAAACATTGAATATTGATGACAGAGTGTAAGAGTGTATTTGATGATGTGTTAAATTATCTTGAGAAGTTTATATCCGACAATAACTTCCAAGAAACACCTTCATTTAACACCTTGATGGTGTGTTAAAATGATATGAATTGCATTTTGGAAAGAAGCTTCCTCCACATCATTCATGCCTTTATTACCACAATTACAATCAAAACATGGATGTGGATGACATGCCACGTGTATGTTTTTAAATTTTAGGATGACGTTAGGATTAGCAAAATGTTTTACTTTTGGTACACGAAAAAGGTATTATGTATAATTTTGTGTCGATACTTTGATTAAATAATTAATATTCACATTATTTTTATAGTGTTTGCACGTTGTATTTCGGTCAATTAAAAAGATGAAACTTTTTTATAAAGAACTGTCCATTGATGCTTTCATCTTTGGAAACAATTTGGATCCAGAGTAGGTAATATTAGTTCATTAATCATTTTAATTGCTAATTTGTCACATAATTATTTTTTTAACTTTTTTAAATACTATAGTATAATACTCTAATTTTATGATTTTAGAGAAGTGCTTATTCCAAATGATCATTGTCATGGCACACGTAAGACTTTTTTCACTTTTATGCCCAGCAAGCCAATAATTGATGTAAGAATTATTTCTACAGTATTTATTTATTATGCTTATAAAATTATATAATTTAGATTAGTACAGCATAACCATTGATGATCTTTGCTCCAAAGGTCCTTATCCTAGTTTGTTGGATGCTAACCAAAGGGCTATTTGGGTCAAGAGAAAACAAATATGGCAACCAATGGTATTTGCCACCAACATTCTCCTTAAGTTTATTAGCAGTTCGAAATTTAGTCTTCAATATTATTATATCTTCCTAGATATACTAGAAATATAATAAGATTCCTCACTTTGTTTAATATTCAATGTAGCAAATTATTTTAAGCCTGAAGCAAAACTGTTCCAGCACAATAAAATACATCAAGGATAACTTCGTTGGAGACATCGGCGGTGATGAGCGGATAATTTATACGCTTTTTGGCATTATTTTTAGTATGTTTTTAGTAGGATCTAGTTACTTTTAGGGATGTTTTCATTAGTTTTTATGTTAAATTCACATTTCTGGACTTTACTATGAGTTTGTGTGTTTTTCTGTGATTTCAGGTATTTTCTGGCTGAAATTGAGGGACTTGAGCAAAAATCAGATTCAAAGGTTGAAGAAGGACTGCTGATGTTATTGGATTCTGACCTCCCTGCACTCAAAATGGCGCGCTTCTAATTGCGTTGGAAAGTAGACATCCAGGGATTTCCAGCAATATATAATAGTCCATACTTTGGCCGAGTTTAGACGACGCAAAAGGGCGTTGAACGCCAGTTCTACGCTGCAGTCTGGAGTTAAACGCCAGAAATACGTTACAAGCCAGAGTTGAACGCCAGAAATACGTTACAAACTGGCATTCAACTCCAAGAATGACCTCTGCACGTGTAACATTCAAGTTAAGCCCAAGCACACACCAAGTGGGCCCCGGAAGTGGATTTATGCATCAATTACTTACTTCTGTAAACCCTAGTAACTAGTTTAGTATAAATAGGACTTTTTACTATTGTATTAGACATCTTTTGATTAGTTTTAGATCTCTAGACCTCCATGGGAGGCTGGCCACTCGGCCATGCTTACCCTATGTTCACTTATGTATTTTTCAACGGTAGAGTTTCTGCACTCAATAGATTAAGGTGTGGAGCTCTGCTGTTCCTCATGAATTAATGCAAAGTACTACTGTTTTTCTATTCAATTCAACTTATTCCGCTTCTAAGATATTCATTCGCACTTCAACATGAATGTGATGAACGTGACAATCATCATCATTCCCCCACGAACGCGTGCCTGACAACCACTTCCGTTCCACCTTAGATTGGATGATTATCTCTTGGATCTCTTAATCAGAATCTTCGTGGTATAAGCTAGATTGATGGCGGCATTCCTGAGAGTCCGGAAAGTCTAAACCTTGTCTGTGGTATTCCGAGTAGGGCTCTGGGATTGAATGACTGTGACGAACTTCAAACTCGCGAGTGCTGGGCGTAGTGACAGACGCAAAAGGAGGGTGAATCCTATTCCAGTATGATCGAGAACCTCAGATGATTAGCCGTGCTGTGACAGAGCATTTGGACCATTTTCACAAGAGGATATGATGCAGCCATTGACCATGGTGATGCCTCCAGATGATTAGCCATGCAGTGACAGCACATCAGACCATTTTCCAGAGAGGATGAAAAGTAGCCATTGACAATGGTGATGTCCTTACATAAAGCCAGCCATAGAAAGGGGTAGGACTGATTAGATGAAGACAGCAGGAAAGCAGAAGTTCAGAGGGACGAAAGCATCTCTATACCTTTATCTGAAATTCTCACCAATGATATACATAAGTATTTCTATCTTTATTTTCTGTCTATTTATTATTTATTTTCGAAAACTCCATAATCAATTATTATCCGCCTGACTGAGATTTACAAGATGACCATAGCTTGCTTCATACCAACAATCTTTGTGGGATCGACCCTTACTCACGTAAGGTTTATTACTTGGACGACCCAGTGCACTTGCTGGTTAGTTGTATCGAAGTTGTGAATGAAAAACAATTTATTAAGACGTGCGTACATAGTTTTTGGCGCCGTTGCCTGAGATCACAATTTCGTGCACCAAGTTTTTGGCACCGTTGCCGGGGATTGTTCGAGTTTGGACAACTGACGGTTCATCTTGTTGCTCAGATTAGGTAATTTTCTTTTTGTTTTATTTTCAAAAATTTCTCATCTGTGTTCGAAAAAAAAAATTCTTTTCAAAAATTTTTATTATGTTCTTCAGAATTTTTAAGAATGAATTCTAGTGTTTCATGAAGCATGTTGAAGCCTGACTGGCTGTAAAGCCATGTCTAAATTCATTTAGACTGGGGCTTCCAACCCAACATTATCAAGAGCAAGCTAGTTGTTGCTGATCCACCTGCTGCTGTTCCTGATCCACTTGATTTACATGCTAAAACTTGACTGGCTATTAAGCCATGTCTAACCCTCAGATTGGAGCTTTAGACTAAGAGTGCAAGATTCCTGGAATTCATATTAAAAATTTTGAAATCCTTATTTTTCTTTTTCACAAATAATTTTCGAAAAATACAAAAAAATTAATAAAATCATAAAAATCAAAAATATTTTGTGTTTCTTGTTTGAGTCTTGAGTCAGATTTTAAGTTTGGCGTCAATTACATGCTCATCTTGCATTTTTCGAAAAATTCATGCATTCATAGGGTTCTTCATGATCTTCAAGTTGTTCTTGGTAAATCTTCTTGTTTGATCTTTGCATTTTCATGTTTTGTGTCTTTTCTTGTTTTTCATATGCATTCTTGCATTCATAATGTTTATACATGAAAAATTTTTAAGTTTGGTGTCTTGCATGTTTTCTTTGCATTATAAAATTTTCAAAAATAAATTCTTGATGTTCATCATGATCTTCAAAGTGTTCTTGGTGTTCATCTAGACATTCATAGCATTCTTGCATGCATTCATTGTTTTGGATCTAAAAATTTTCATGCATTGCATCATTTTCATGTTTTTCTCTCTCATCATAAAATTCAAAAAAATCAAAAAAAAATATCTTTCCCTTTTTCCTCTCATAAAATTCGAAAATTTGAGTTGACTTTTTCAAAAATTTTTAAAATCTAGTTGTTTTCTATGAGTCAAATCAAATTTTCAAATTTCACCTTTTTCAAAATCTTTTTCAAAAATCAAATCTTTTTCATTTTTCTTAGTTATTTTCAAAAATTTTAAAAATATTTTTCAAAAATATTTTTCTTATCTTTACCACATAATTTTCGAAAATAACATCATCAATTAATGTTTTGATTCAAAAATTTCAAGCTTGTTACTTGCTTGTTAAGAAAGATTCAAACTTTAAGTTCTAGAATCATATCTTGTGATTTCTTGTGAATCAAGTCATTAATTGTGATTTTAAAATTCAAATCTTTTTCAAAACTAATTTCAATCATATCTTTTCAAAAATATCTTTTTATCTTATCTTTTTCAAAATCATATCTTTTTCAAAAATTTGATTTTAAAATATCTTTTCTAACTTCTTATCTTCTTATCTTTTCAAAATTTGTTTCAACTAACTAACTAACTTTTTGTTTGTTTCTTATCTTTTTCAAAACTACCTAACTAACTCTCTCTCTCTCTAATTTTTGAAAATATCTCCCTCTTTTTCAAAAATTCTTTTTAATTAACTAATTATTTTAATTTTTGATTTTAATTTTATTCCTAATTTTCGAAAATTACTAACCTTTTTCAAAAACTAATTTCGAAAATCACTAACCATTTTTCAAAAATAATTTTTGAAAATCCTCTTCCTCTCTCATCTTCTTCTATTTATTTATTCACCTACTAACACTTCTCTCCCATCCAAAAATTCGAACACTACCTCCCTCTCTGTGTTCGAGTTTTTCCTCTTCTCTTCTTTACATTACATTCTTTTCTTCTTCTACTCACACAGGGAAACCTCTATACCTGGGCAAAAAGGATCCCTATTATTATTATTTCTCTGTTCCCTCCTTTTTCATATGAGCAGGAGCAAGGACAAGAACATTCTTGTTGAAGCAGATCCAGAACCTGAAAGGACTCTGAAGAGGAAACTAAGAGAAGCTAAATTACAACAATCTAGCAAGCACCTTTCAGAAATTTTCGAAAAAGAAGAGGAGATGGCAGCCGAAAATAATAATAATGCAAGGAGGATGCTTGGTGACTTTACTGCACCTAATTCCAATTTACATGGAAAAAGCATCTCCATCCCCACCATTGGAGCAAACAATTTTGAGCTGAAACCTCAATTAGTTTCTCTGATGCAGCAGAACTGCAAGTTCCATGGACTTTCATCTGAAGATCCTTTTCAGTTCTTAACTGAATTCTTGCAAATCTGTGATACTGTTAAGACTAATGGAGTAGATCCTGAAGTCTACAGGCTCATGCTTTTCCCTTCTGCTGTGAGAGACAGAGCTAGAATATGGTTGGATTCTCAACCTAAAGATAGCCTGAACTCTTGGGATAAGCTGGTCAAGGCTTTCTTAGCCAAGTTCTTTCCTCCTCAAAAGCTGAGCAAGCTTAGAGTGGATGTTCAAACCTTCAAACAGAAAGAAGGTGAATCCCTCAATGAAGCTTGGGAGAGATACAAGCAACTGACCAAAAAGTGTCCTTCTGACATGCTTTCAGAATGGACCATCCTGGATATATTCTATGATGGTCTGTCTAAATTAGCTAAGATGTCATTGGATACTTCTGCAGGTGGATCCATTCACCTAAAGAAAATGCCTGCAGAAGCTCAAGAACTCATTGACATGGTTGCTAATAACCAGTTCATGTACACCTCTGAGAGGAATCCTGTGAGCAATGGGACGCCTCAGAAGAAGGGAGTTCTTGAAATTGATACTCTGAATGCCATATTGGCTCAGAACAAAATATTGACTCAGCAAGTCAATATGATTTCTCAGAGTCTGAATGGGATGCAAGCTGCATCCAACAGTGCTCAAGAGGCGCCTTCTGAAGAAGTGGCCTATGATCCTGAAAACCCTGCAATAGTAGAGGTGAATTACATGGGTGAACCATATGGAAACACCTATAATCTCTCATGGAGAAATCACCCAAATCTCTCATGGAAGGATCAAAAGCCTCAACAAGGCTTTAATAATGGTGGAAGAAATAGGTTTAACAATAGTAAACCTTTTCCATCATCCACTCAGCAACAGACAGAGAACTCTGAACAAAATACCTCTAATTTAGCAAACTTAGTCTCTGATCTATCTAAGGCCACTGTGAGTTTCATGAATGAAAGAAGGTCCTCCATTAGAAATTTAGAAGCACAAGTGGGCCAGCTGAGTAAAAGAGTCACTGAAATCCCTCCTAGTACTCTCCCAAGCAATACAGAAGAAAATCCAAAAGGAGAGTGCAAGGCCCTTGAAATGACCATCATGGCCGAATCCAAGGAAGAAGGGGAGGACATGAATCCCAAGGAGGAAGACCTCCTGGGGTGTCTAGTGATCAATAAGGAGTTTCCCTCTGAGGAACCAAAGGAATCTGAGACTCAACTAGAGACCATAGAGATTCCATTAAACCTCCTTATGCCATTCATGAGCTCTGATGAGTATTCCTCTTCTGAAGAGAATGAGGATGTTACTAAGGAGCAAGTCACCAAGTACCTTGGTGCAATCATGAAGTTGAATGCCAAATTATTTGGTATTGAGACTTGGAAAGATGAACCTCCCTTGTTCACCAATGAACTAAGTGATCTGGATCAACTGACATTGCCTCAGAAGAAACAGGATCCTGGAAAGTTCCTAATACCTTGTACCATAGGCACCATGATCTTTGAAAAGGCTCTGTGTGACCTTGGTTCAGGGATAAACCTCATGTCCCTCTCTGTAATAGAGAAACTGGGAATCTTTGGGGTGCAAGCTGCTAAAATCTCATTAGAGATGACAGACAATTCAAGAAAACAGGCTTATGGACAAGTAGAGGACGTGTTAGTAAAGGTTGAAGGCCTTTACATCCCTGCTGATTTCATAGTCCTAGATACTGGGAAGGATGAGGATGAATCCATCATCCTTGGAAGACCCTTCCTAGCCACAGCAAGAGCTGTGATTGATGTTGACAGAGGAGAATTAGTCCTTCAATTGAATGAGAACTCCCTTGAGTTTAAAACTCAAGGACATCCTTCTGTAAACATGGAAAAGAGGCATAGTAAGCTTCTCCCAAAACAGAGTCAACCAGAGCCCCCACAGTTAAACTCTAAGTTTGGTGTTGGGAGGCCACAACCAAACTCTAAGTTTGGTGTTGGGGAGTCTCAACAATGCTCTGAACATCTGTGAGGCTCCATGAGAGCCCACTGTCAAGCTATTGACATTAAAGAAGCGCTTGTTGGGAGGCAACCCAATTTTTATTTATCTAATTTTATTTTTATTTTTATTGTTTTTCATGTTTTATTAGGTTCATGATCATGTGGAGTCACAAAATAAATCAAAAAATTAAAAACAGAATCAAAAACAGCAGAAGAAAAAATCACACCCTGGAGGAGGATCTCACTGGCGTTTAAACGCCAGTAAGGAGCATCTGTCTGGCATTCAACGCCAGAACAGAGCATGTTTCTGGCGTTGAACGCCAGAAACAAGCAGCATCCTGGCGTCCAGACGCCAGAAATGCACAGTGAAGAAGAGCTGGCGCTGAACGCCAGAAACAAGCATCAGTTCGGCGTTTAAATGCCAGAATTGCATGCAAAGGCATTTTACATGCCTAATTGGTGCAGGGATGCAATTTCTTGACACCTCAGGATCTGTGGACCCCACAGGATCATCTCAGCATTTGTGGATCCCACAGGATCCCCACCTACCACCACTCACTCTCTTCCCTCTTCTCAATGTTCATCCTCTCTTCCCAATAAACACTCTTCCCCAAAACTCTTCACCAATCACCTCAATCTCTCTCCCCTATCACCACTTCACCACTCACATCCATCCACTCTTCCCCATAAACCTATCTCATAAACTCCACCTACCTTCAAAATTCAAAATCAATTTCCCACCCAAATCCACCCTATATGGCCGAAATTAACCCCCCTCCCTTCCCTATATATAGCCCTCCATTCTTCCTCATTTTCACACAACACAACCCTCTCTTCCTCTTCTTAGCCGAATACACCTCTCCCTCCTTTCCTCCATATTTTCTTCTTCTTCTTCATCTATTCTTTCTTCTCTTGCTCGAGGGCGAGCAATATTCTAAGTTTGGTGTGGTAAAAGCATAAGCTTTTTGTTTTTCCATTACCATTGATGGCACCCAAGACCGGAGAATCCTCTAGAAAAGGGAAAGGGAAGACAAAAGCTTCCACCTCCGAGTCATGGGAGATGGAAAGATTCATCTCCAAAGCTCATCAAGACCACTTCTATGATGTTGTGGCCAAGAAGAAGGTGATCCCCGAGGTCCCTTTCAAGCTCAAGAGAAATGAGTATCCGGAGATCCGACATGAAATCCAAAGAAGAGGTTGGGAAGTTCTAACAAACCCCATCCAACAAGTCGGCATCCTAATGGTTCAAGAGTTCTATGCCAATGCATGGATCACTAGGAACCATGATCAAAGTAAGAACCCGAATCCAAAGAATTATCTCACCATGGTTCGGGGGAATTACTTAGATTTTAGTCCGAAAAATGTAAGGTTGGCGTTCAACTTTCCAATGATGGAAGAGAATGCACGCCCCTACACAAGGAGAGTCAACTTTGATCAAAGGTTAGACCAAGTCCTCATGGACATATGTGTGGAAGGAGCTCAATGGAAGATTGACTCAAAAGGCAAACCGGTTCAACTGAGAAGACTGGACCTTAAGCCTGTAGCTAGAGGATGGTTGGAGTTCATTCAACGCTCAATCATTCCCACTAGCAACCGGTCTGAAGTTACTATAGACCGGGCCATCATGATCCATAGCATCAGGATTGGAGAAGAGGTGGAGGTTCATGAGATTATACCTCAAGAACTCTACAAGGTGGCTGACAAGTCCTCCACTATGGCAAGGTTAGCTTTTCCTCACCTCATTTTCCATCTATGCAATTCGGCTGGGATTGACATAGGAGGAGACATTCCCATTGAGGAAGAGAAGCTCATCACTACGAAAAGGATGGAGCAAACAAAAGAGCCCATTCATGCAGCTTAAGAGACGCATGAAGCTCATCACCATGAGATCCCAAAGATACCTCAAATGCATTTTCCTCCACAAAACTATTGGGAGCAAATCAACACCTCCCTAGGAGAATTAAGTTCCAACATGGGACAATTAAGGGTGGAACATCAAGAGCACTCCATCATCCTTCATGAAATTAGAGAAGATCAAAAAGCAATGAGGGAGGAGCAACAAAGACAAGGAAAAGACATAGAAGAGCTCAACGACATCATTGGTTCCTCAAGGAGAAAACGCCACCATCACTAAGGTGGACTTATTCCTTGTTCTTTCATTTTCTATTTTTCATTTTCTATGTTAAGTGCTTATCTAAGTTTGTGTCTTATTACATGATCATTAGTATTTAGTAAATTTGTCTTAAGGTTATGAATGTCCTATGAATCCATCACCTCTCTTAAATGAAAAATGTTTTAATTCAAAAGAACAAGAAGTACATGAGTTTCGAATTTATCCTTGAACTTAGTTTAATTATATTGATGTGGTGACAATGCTTCTTGTTTTCTGAATGAATGCTTGAACAGTGCATATGTCTTTTGAAGTTGTTGTTTAAGAATGTTAAATATGTTGGCTCTTGAAAGAATGATGACAAGGAGACATGTTATTTGATAATCTGAAAAATCATAAAAATGATTCTTGAAGCAAGAAAAAGCAGTGAATACAAAAGCTTGAAGAAAAAAAATAGAAAAAAAATAGCGAAAAAAAAAGAGAGAGAAAAAGCAAGCAAAAAAAAAAAGCCAATAACCCTTAAAACCAAAAGGCAAGGGTAAATAAAAAGGATCCCAAGGCTTTGAGCATCAGTGGATAGGAGGGCCTAAAAGAATAAAATCCTGGCCTAAGTGGCTAAACCAAGCTGTCCCTAACCATGTGCTTGTGGCGTGAAGGTGTCAAGTGAAAACTCGAGACTGAGCGGTTAAAGTCAAGGTCCAAAGCAAAAGAAGAGTGTGCTTAAGAACCCTGGACACCTCTAATTGGGGACTTTAGCAAAGCTGAGTCACAATCTGAAAAGGTTCACCCAATTATGTGTCTGTGACATTTATGTATCCGGTGGTAATACTGGAAAACAAAGTGCTTAGGGCCACGGCCAAGACTCATAAAGTAGCTGTGTTCAAGAATCAACATACTGAACTAGGAGAATCAATAACACTATCTGAACTCTGAGTTCCTATAGATGCCAATCATTCTGAACCTCAATGGATAAAGTGAGATGCCAAAACTATTCAAGAGGCAAAAAGCTACAAGTCCCGCTCATCTGATTGGAGCTATGTTTCATTGATAGTTTGGAATTTATAGTATATTCTCTTCTTTTTATCCTATTTGATTTTCAGTTGCTTGGGGACAAGCAACAATTTAAGTTTGGTGTTGTGATGAGCGGATAATATATATGCTTTTTGGCATTGTTTTTAGTATGTTTTTAGTAGGATCTAGTTACTTTTAGGGATGTTTTCATTAGTTTTTATGTTAAATTAATATTTCTGGACTTTACTATGAGTTTGTGTGTTTTTCTGTGATTTCAGGTATTTTCTGGCTGAAATTGAGGGACTTGAGCAAAAATCAGATTCAGAGGTTGAAGAAGGACTGCTGATGCTGTTGGATTCTAACCTCCCTGCACTCAAAATGAATTTTCTGGAGCTAAAGAACTCAAAATGGCGCGCTTCCAATTGCGTTGGAAAGTAGACATCCAGGGCTTTCCAGCAATATATAATAGTCCATACTTTGGCCGAGTTTAGGCGACGCAAAAGGGCGTTGAACGCCAGTTCTACGCTGTAGTCTGGAGTTAAACGCCAAAAATACGTTACAAGCCAGAGTTGAACGCCAGAAATACGTTACAAACTGGCGTTCAACTCAAAGAATGACCTCTTCACGTGTAACATTCAAGCTCAGCCCAAGCACACACCAAGTGGGCCCCGAAAATGGATTTATGCATCAATTACTTACTTCTATAAACCCTAGTAACTAGTTTAGTATAAATAGGACTTTTTACTATTGTATTAGAGATCTTTTGATCAGTTTTAGATCTCTAGACCTCCATGGGAGGCTGGCCACTCGGCCATGCTTACCCTATGTTCACTTATGTATTTTTCAACGGTAGAGTTTCTGCACTCCATAGATTAAGGTGTGGAGCTCTGCTGTTCCTCATAAATTAATGCAAAGTACTACTGTTTTCCTATTCAATTCAACTTATTCCGCTTCTAAGATATTCATTCGCACTTCAACATGAATGTGATGAACGTGACAATCATCATCATTCCCCCACGAACGCGTGCCTGACAACCACTTCCGTTCCACCTTAGATTGGATGATTATCTCTTGGATCTCTTAATCAGAATCTTTGTGGTATAAGCTAGATTGATGGCGGCCTTCATGAGAGTTCGGAAAGTCTAAACCTTGTCTGTAGTATTCCGAGTAGGGCTCTAGGATTGAATGACTGTGACGAACTTCAAACTCGCGAGTGCTGGGCGTAGTGACATATGCAAAAGGAGGGTGAATCCTATTCCAGTATGATCGAGAACCTCAGATGATTAGCCGTGCTGTGACAGAGCATTTGGACCATTTTCACAAGAGGATAGGATGCAGCCATTGACCACGGTGATGCCTCCAGATGATTAGCCATGCAGTGACAGCGCATCGGACCATTTTCCAGAGAGGATGAAAAGTAGCCATTGACAATGGTGATGTCCTTACATAAAGCCAGCCATAGAAAGGGGTAGGACTGATTGGATGAAGACAGCAGGAAAGCAGAAGTTCAGAGGGACGAAAGCATCTCTATACCTTTATCTGAAATTCTCACCAATGATATACATAAGTATTTATATCTTTATTTTCTGTCCATTTATTATTTATTTTCGAAAACTCCATAATCAATTATTATCCGCCTGATTGAGATTTACAAGATGACCATAGCTTGCTTCATACCAACAATCTCCGTGGGATCGACCCTTACTCACATAAGGTTTATTACTTGGACGACCCAGTGCACTTGCTGGTTAGTTGTATCGAAGTTGTGAATGAAAAACGATTTATTAAGACGTGCGTACATAGTTTTTGGCGCCGTTGTCTGAGATCACAATTTCGTGCACCAGGCGGTTTACACAAGGTTCGTTAATTCTGGTCAACATTATATTAATTAGTATAGTATTATTTCATGGCTGTTTTTGTTAAAAATTATCTTCTGAATATTGTTGATTTTTGTGCCAATTTACCTTAATGGCCATTGGTTTCTCATAGTGATTCATTTGCTTCATGAGACTGTGAGATATCTGAAATCATTCAAACATTGATGACAGAGCGTAAGAGTGTATTTGATGATGTGTTAAATTACCTTGAGAATTTTTTATCTGACAATAACTTCTAAGAAACACCTTCATTTAACACCTTGATGGTGTGTTAAAATGATATGAATTGCATTTTGGAGAGAAGCTTCCTCCATATCATCCATGCCTTTATTACCACAATTACAATCAAAACGTGGACGGGGATGACATGCCACGTGTATGTGATTAAATTTTAGGATGACATTAAGATTAGCAAAATGTTTTACTTTTGATACACGAAAAAGGTATTATGTATAATTTTGTGTGTATACTTTGATTAAATAATTAATATTCACATTATTTTTTATAGTGTTTTGACCTTTTAATTCGTTCAATTAAAGAGATGAAATTTTTTGATAAAGAACTGGCTATTGCTGCTTACATCTTCGGAAACAATTTGGAACCAGAGTAAGTAATACTAGTTTATTGATCATTTTAATTGCTAAATCGTCACGTAATTATTTTTTTACCCTTTTCTAATACCATAGTATAATACTCTAATTTTAAAATTTTATAGAAGTGCTTGTTCCAAATGATCAATGTCATGGCACACACAAGACTCTTCTGATTATTATGCTCAGAAAGCCAATAATATGTGATGTAAGAATTATTTTTGCAGTATTTATTTATTATGCTTGCAAAATTATAAAAATTCGATTAGTGCAGCATAACCATGATTGTCTGTGCTCCACAGGTCCTTATCTTAGTTTCTTTGATGCTCACCAAAGGGCCATTTGGGCCAAGAAAAAACAAATAGGACAATCAATGGTATTTGCCACCAACATTCTCCGTAAGTATATTAGCAGTTCGAAATTTTGTCTTCAATATTAATATATCTCACTAGATATACTAGATATATAATAAGATTCCTCACTTTGTTCAATATTCAATGAAGCAAATTATTTTAAACCCGAAACAGAACTATTCCAACATAATAAAATACATCAAGGATAACTTCATGGCTGACCTCGGCGGTTTACAGAAGGTTCATTAATTTTGGTCAACATTCACTTAATTAGTATAGTAATATTTCAAGGCTCTTTTTGTTAAAAATTATCTTCTGAAGGTTGTCGTAGATTTTTGTGCTAATTTACCTTAGTGGCCATTGATTTATCATAGTGATTGATTTGCTTCATGAGACCGTGAGATATCTAGACTCGTTCGAACATTGCACATTGATGACAGAGCGTAATCGTGTATTTGATGATGTGTTAAATTACCTTGAGAAGTTTTTAGCCGACAATAACTACCAAGAAACACCTTTATTTAACACCCTGAAGATGTGTTAAAATGGTATGAATTGTATTTTGGAGAGAAGCTTACTTCACATCATCCATGGCATTATCACCACAATTACAATCCAAACATAGACGGGGATGCCATGCCACGTAAAAGTGCTTAATTTTTAGGATGATGTTAGCATTAGCAAAATTTTTTATTTTTGATACACAAAAAAAAGTATTATGTATAATTTTGTGTGTATACTTTGATTAAATAATTAATATTCACATTATTTTTATAGCGTTTTGACCTTTTATTTCGATAAATTAAAGAGATGAAATTTTTTGAAAAAGAACTAGCCATTGCTGCTTATATCTTTGGAAACAATTTGGAACCAGAGTAAGTAATGCTAGTTTATTATTCATTTTAATTGCTAATTTGTCACAAAATTAATTTTTAACCTTTTCTAATACTATAGTATAATACGCTAATTTTATGATTTAATAGAAGTGCTTGTTCCAAACGATCATTGTTATGGCACACACAAGACTCCTCTGACTATTATGCCCGGCAAGCCAATAATTGGTGATATAAGAATTATTTATGCAATATTTATTTATTATGCTTGCAAAATTATGAAATTTAGATTAGTGCAGCGTAATCATTGATTGTCTGTACTCCATAGATTTTTATCTTAGTTTGTTCGATGTTCACCAAAGGGCCATTTGGGCCAAGAAAAAACAAATTTGGCAACTAATGGTATTTGCCACCAAATTCTCTGTAAATTTACTAGCAGTTCAAAATTTAGTCTTTAATATTAATATATCTACCTAGATATATTTGAAATATAATAAGATTCGTCACTTTGTTCAATATTCAACGTAGCAAATTGTTTTAAACCCGAAACAAAACTGTTTTAGCACAATAAAGTACATCAAGGATAACTTCGTCAGAGACCTCGACGGATTACACAAGGTTCGTTAATTTTGGTCAACATTCAATTAATTAGTATAGTAATATTTCATGACTGTTTTTGTTAAAAATTAACTTCTGAATGTTGTTGTAGATTTTTGTGCCAATTTACCTTAATGACCATTGGTATTTCATAGTGATTGATTTGCTTCATGAGTTCGTGAGATATCTGGACTTGTTCAAATTGTGCACATTGATAACAGAGTGTAAGAGTGTATTTGATGAGGTGTTAAATTACTTTGAGAAGTTTTTATCCAACAATAACTTCTGAGAAACACCTTCATTTAACACCTTGATAATTTGTTAAAATGGTATGATTTGCATTTTGGAGAGAAACTTCCTCCGCATCATCCATGGCTTTACTACAACAATTACAATCCAAACATAGACGGGGATGACATGCCACATGTAGGTCCTTAAATTTAAGGATGACGTTAGTATTAGCAAAATTTTTTACTTTTGATACCGAAAAAGTATTATGTATAATTTTGTGTGTATACTTTGATAAAATAATTAATATTCACTTTATTTTTATAGTGTTTGGAACTTTTATTTCGGTCAATTAAAGAGATAAAATTTTTTGATAAAGAACTGCCCATTGCTGCTTACATCTTTGGAAATAATTTGGATCCAGAGTAAGTAATATTAGTTTATTAATCATTTTAATTGCTAATTTATAATGTAATTATTTTTACCCTTTTCTACTACCACAATATAATACTCTAATTTTATGATTTTAGAGAAGTGCTTGTTCCAAATGATCATTGTCATGGAACACGCAAGACTCTTCTGACTATTATGCCCGACAAGTCAATAATTGGTGATGTAAGAATTATTTCTGCAGTATTTATTTATTATGCTTGAAAACTTATAAAATTTAGATTAGTGGAGTGTAACCATGATTGTCTGTGCTCCATAGGTCGTTATCTTAGTTTGTTCGATGCTCCCCAAAGGGCCATCTGCGCCAAGAGGAAACACATATGGCAACCAGTGGTATTTGCCACCAAAATTCTCCGTAAGTTTGTTAGTAGTTCGAAATTTAGTCTTCAATATTAATATATTTTCCTAGATATACTAGAAATATAAAAAGATTCCTCACTTTGTTCAATATTCAATGTAGCAAATTATTTTTAGCCTGAAACAGAACTATTCCAACATAATAAAATACATTAAGGATAACTTCATGGGTGACCTCGGTGGTTTACACAAGGTTTGTTAATTTTGGTCAACATTCAATTAATTAGTATAGTAATATTTTATGGTTATTTTTGTTAAAAATTATCTTCTGAAGGTTGTTGTAGATTTTTGTGCCAAATTACCTTAATGGCCATTAGTTTATCATAGTGATTGATTTGCTTCATGAGACCGTTAGATATCTGGACTTGTTCAAACATTGCACATTGATGACAGGGCGTAAGAGTTTATTTGCTGATGTGTTAATTTACCTTGAGAAGTTTTTATCCGACAATAACTTCTAAGAAACACCTTTATTTAACACCTTGATGATGTGTTAAAATGGCATGAATTGCATTTTGGAGAGAAGCTTCCTCCACATCATCCATGCCTTTATTACCACAATTACAATCAAAATATGGATGGGGAGGACATGCCACGTGTAAGTGATTAAATTTTAGGATGACGTTAGTGATAGCAAAATTTTTTACTTTTGATACACAAAAAAGTATTATGTATAATTTTGTGTGTATACTTTGATTAAATAATTAATATTCACATTATTTTTATAGTGTTAGGAACTTTTATTTCGGTCAATTAAAGAGATAAAATTTTTTGATAAAGAACTGTCCATTGCTGCTTACATCTTAGGAAATAATTTGGATCCAGAGTTAATAATATTAGTTTATTAATCATTTTAATTTCTAATTTGTCATGTAATTATTTTTTTTACCCTTTTCTAATACCATAGTATAATACTCTAATTTTATGATTTAAGAGAAGTGCTTGTTCCAAACGATCATTGTCTTGGCACACGCAAGACTCCTCTGACTATTATGCCTGGCAAGCCAATAATTGGTGATGTAAGAATTATTTATGCAGTATTTATTTATTATGCTTGCAAAATTATGAAATTTAGATTAGTGCAGCATAATCAT
The DNA here is from genome assembly GCF_003086295.3 of Arachis hypogaea. Classification (NCBI taxonomy): domain Eukaryota; kingdom Viridiplantae; phylum Streptophyta; class Magnoliopsida; order Fabales; family Fabaceae; genus Arachis; species Arachis hypogaea. Next base: position 81,610,202 of record NC_092047.1, read on the forward strand.
TGATTGTCTGTGCTCCATAGGTTTTTATCTTAGTTTGTTCGATGTTTACCAAAGGGCCATTTGGGCCAAGAAAAAACAAATATAACAACTAATGGTATTTGCCACCAACATTCTCCGTAAATTTATTAGCAGTTCAAAATTTAGTCTTTAATATTAATATATCTACCTAGATATACTAGAAATATAATAAGATTCCTCACTTTGTTCAATATTCAACGTAGCAAATTATTTCAAAATTATCATATACTTTGTCGGAGACCTCGGCGGATTACACAAGGTTCGTTAATTTTTGCCAACATTCAATTAATTAGTATAGTAATATTTCATGACCGTTTTCGTTAAAAATGACTTCTGAATGTTGTTGTAGATTTTTTTGCCAATTTACATTAATGACCATTGGTTTTTCATAGTGATTGATTTGCTTCATGAGTCCGTGAGATATCTGGACTCATTCAAACTGTACACATTGATGACAGAGCATAAGAGTGTATTTGATGATGTGTTAAATTACTTTGAGAAGTTTTCATCCAACAATAACTTCTGAGAAACACCTTCATTTAACACCTTGATAATTTGTTAAAATTGTATGATTTGCATTTTGGAGAGAAGCTTCCTCCACATCATCCATGGCTTTACTACAACAATTACAATCCAAACATGGACGGGGATGACATGCTATGTGTAAGTCCTTAAATTTTAGGATGACGTTAGTATTAGAAAAATCTTTTACTTTTGATACATAAAAAAGTATTATGTATAATTTTATGTGTATACTTTAATTAAATAATTAATATTCAGATTATTTTTATAGTGTTTGGAACTTTTATTTCGGTCAATTAAGGAGATAAAATTTTTTGATAAAGAATTGGCCATTGCTGCTTACATCTTTGGAAACAATTTGGAACCAGAGTAAGTAATGGTATTTTATAAATCATTTTAATTGATAATGTGTCACATAATTAAGTTTTAACCTTTTCTAAAACCATAGTATAATACACTAATTATATGATTTAATAGAAGTGCTTGTTCCAAACAATCATTGTTATGGCACACATAAGACTCCTCTAACTATTATGCCCGGCAAGCCAATAATTGGTGATGTAAGAATTATTTCTGCAGTATTTATTTATTATGCTTACAAAATTATGAAATTTAGATTAGTGCAGCATAATCATTGATTTTCTGTACTCCATAGGTTTTTATCTTAGTTTGTTTGATTCTCATCAAGGGGCCATTTGGGCCAAGAAAAACAAATATGGCAACTATTGGTATTTTCCACCAACATTCTCCGTAAATTTATTAGCAGTTCAAAATTTAGTCTTTAATATTAATATATCTACCTAGATATAATAGAAATATAATAAGATTCTTCACTTTGTTCAATATTCAATGTAGCAAATTATTTTAAACCCGAAACAAAACTATTTCAGCACAATAATATAAATCAAGGATAACTTCATTGGAGACCTCGGCAGATTACACAAGGTTCGTTAATTTTGGTCAATATTCAATTAATTAGTATAGTAATATTTCATGACTGTTTTTGTTAAAAATTATCTTCCGAATGTTGTTGTAGATTTTTGTGCCAATTTATCTTAATGACCATTGGTTTTTCATAGTGATTGATTTGCTTCATGAGTCCGTGAGATATCTGGACTCGTTCAAAATGTGGACATTGATGACAGAGCGTAAGAGTGTATTTGATGATGTGTTAAATTACTTTGAGAATATTTTATCCGACAATAACTTCCGAGAAACACCTTCATTTAACACCTTGATGATTTGTTTAAATTGTATGATTTGCATTCTGGAGAGAAGCTTCCTCTACATCATCCATGGCTTTACTACAACAATTACAATTCAAACATGGACGGGGATGACATGCCACGTGTAAGTCCTTAAATTTTAGGATGACGTTAGTATTAGCAAAATTTTTTACTTTTTATACACAAAAAAGTATTCTGTATAATTTTGTGTGTATACTTTAATTAAATAATTAATATTCACATTATTTTTATAGTGTTATGAACTTTTATTTCGGTCAATTAAAGAGATAAAATTTTTTGATAAAGAAATGTCCGTTGCTGCTTACATCTTTGGAAATAATTTGGATCCAGAGTAAGTAATATTAGTTCATTAATCATTTTAATTGTTAATTTGTCACGTAATTATTTTTTTAACCTTTCCTAATACCATATTATAATATTCGAATTTTATAATTTTAGAGAAGTGCTTGTTACAAACGATCTTTGTCATGGCACATGTAAGACTCTTTTGACTATTATGCCTGGTAAGCCAATAATTGATGATGTAAGAATTATTTCTGCTGTATTTATTTATTATGCTTGCAAATTTATAAAATTTATATTAGTGCTACATAACCATGATTGTCTGTGCTCCGTCAGTCAGTATCTTAGTTTATTCGATTCTCACCAAAGGGCCATTTGGGCCAAGAAGAAACAAATATGGCAACCAATGGTATTTGCCACCGATAGAATCCGTAAGTTTATTAGAAATTGAAAATTTAGTCGTCAATATTAATATATCTTCCTAGATATACTAGAAATATAATTAGATTCTTCACTTTGTTAATTATTCAATGTAGCAAATTATTTTAAGCCCGAAACAGAAATATTCCAGCCCAATAAAATACCTCAAGGATATCTTCAAGGGAGACCTCAGCGGTTTACACAAGGTTCGTTAATTTTTGTCAACATTCAGTTAATTAGTATAGTAATATTTCATGGTTGTTTTTGTTAAAAATTATCTTCTGAATGTTGTTGTAGATTTTTGTGCCAATTTACCTTAATGACCATTGGTTTTTCATAGTGATTGATTTGCTTCATGAGTCCGTGAGATATCTAGACTCGTTCAAACTGTGCACATTGATGACAGAGCGTAAGAGTGTATTTGATGATATGTTAAATTACTTTGAGAAGTTTTTATCCGACAATAACTTCCGAGAAATACTTTCATTTAACACCTTGATGATTTGTTAAAATGGTATGATTTGTATTTTGGAGAGAAGCTTCCTCCACATCATTCATGGCTTTACTACAACAATTACAATCCAAACTTGGACGGAGATGACATGCCACGTGTAAGTCCTTAAATTTTAGGATGATGTTAGTATTAGCAAAATTTTTTACTTTTGATACACAAAAAAAGTATTATGTATAATTTTGTGTGTATGTTAAATAATTAATATTCACATTATTTTTATAGTGTTTAGACATTTTATTTCGGTCAATTAAAGGGTTGAAATTTTTTTATAAAGAACTGGCCATTACTTCTTACATCTTTGTAAATAATTTGGATCCAGCGTAAGTAATATTAGTTTATTAATAATTCTAATTGCTAATTTATCACGTAATTATTTTTTTATCCTTTTTTAATACCATAGTATAATACTCTAATTTTATGATTTTAGAGAAGTGTGTGTTCCAAATCATCATTGTCATGGCACACGCAGGACTCTTCTAACTATTATGCCCGGCAAACTAATAATTGGTGATGTAAGAATTATTTTTGTAATATTTATTTATTATTTTTGAAAAATTATAAAATTTATATTAGTGCAGCATAACCATAATTGTCTGTGCTCCACAGGTCCTTATCTTAGTTTGTTCAATGCTCACTAAAGGGCCACTTGGGCCAAGAGAAAACAAATATGAAAACTAATGGTATTTGCCACTAACATTTTCCGTAAATTTATTAGCAGTTCGAAATTTAGTCTTCAATATTAATATATCTTCCTAGATATAGTAGAAATATAACTAGATTCTTCATTTTGTTCAATATTCAATGTAGCAAATTATTTTAAGCCCGAAACAGAACTGTTCCAACACAGTAAAATACATCAATGATAACTTCATGGGAGACCTTGGCGGTTTACACAAGGTTCCTTAATTTTGGTCAATATTCAATTAATTAGTATAATAATATTTCATGATTGTTTTTGTTAAAAATTATCTTCTGAATATTGTTGTAGATTTTTATGCCAATTTACCTTAATGGCCATAGGTTTCTCGTAGTGATTGATTTACTTCATGAGACCGAGAGATATCTAGACTCGTTCAAACATTTCACATTGATGACAAAGCGTAAGAGTGTATTTGATGATGTGTTCAATTTTCTTTTGAAGTTTTTATCCGACAATAACTTCCAACAAACACCTTAATATAACACCTTGATGATGTGTTAAAATGGTATGAATTGCATTTTGGAGAGAAGTTTCCTCCACATCATCCATGGCTTTACTACAACAATTACAATCCAAAGATGGACGTAGATGACATACCACGTGTAAGTGCTTAAATTTTAGGATGATATTAGTATTAGCAAAATTTTTTACTTTTGATACACAAAAACTTATTATGTATAATTTTGTCCGTATACTTTGACTAAATAATTAATATTCACCTTATTTTTATAGTGTTTGGACCTTTTATTTCGGTCAATTAAAGAGATGAAAGTTTTTGATAAAGAACTGGCCATTGCTGCTCACATCTTTGGAAATAATTTGGAACCAGAGTAAGTAACACTAGTTTATTATTCATTTTAATTGCTAATTTGTCACGTAATTATTTTATGATTCTAATACCACAATATAATACTCTAATTTTATGATTTTAGATATGTGCTTATTCCAAACGATCATTGTCATGGCACACACAAGACTCTTCTGACTATTATGCCCGAAAAGCCAATAATTGGTGGTGTAAGGATTATTTCTACAGTATTTCTTTATTATGCTTGCAAAATTGTAAAACTTAGATTAGTGCAGCATAACCATGATTGTCTATGCTCCATAGGTACGTGAGTTTGTTTGATGCTCACCAAAGGGCCACTTGGGCAAAGAGAAAACAAATATGGTAACCAATGGTATTTGCCATCAACATTCTCCGTAAGTTTATTGGCAGTTCGAAGTTTTGTCTTCAATATTAATATATCTTCCTAGATATACTAGAAAAATAATGATTCCTCACTTTGTTCGATATTCAATGTAGCAAATTCTTTTAAGCCCGAAACAGAACTGTTCGAGCACAATAAAAAAAATCAAGGATAACTTCATGGGAGACTTTGGCGGTTTACACAAGATTTGCTAATTTTGGTCAACATTCAATTAATTAGTATAGTAATATTTCATGGCTAATTTTGTTAAAAATTATCTTCTGAATGTTGTTGTAGATTTTTGTGCCAATTTACCTTAATGGTCATTGGATTCTCATAGTGATTAATTTGCTTCATGAAACCGTGATGTATCTAGACTCATTCAAACATTGCACATTGATGACAGAGCGTAAGAGTGTGTTTGTTGATGTGTTAAATTACCTTGAGAAGTTTTTCTCCGACAATAACTTCCAAGAAACACCTTCATTTGACACATTGATGATGTGTTAAAATGTTATGAATTGCATTTTGGAGAGAGGCTTCCTCCACATCATCCATGGTTTTATTGCCATAATTACAATCCAAACATGGATGGGGATGACATGCCACGTGTAAGTGCTTAAATTTTAGGATGACGTTAGTATTAGCAAAAATTTTTACACTTGATACACAAAAAAACTACTATGTATAATTTTGTGTGTATACTTTGATTGAATAACTAATTTGACATAATTTTTATCTTAGAGGCCATTTGCGAACAGCAGGATCACCTTAAACAGCTCAAACAAGAAGCTGAACGATAACGAGAAGCCGAGCGAAACCTTCGGAGAGAAACAAGACGGCGACGGGAGCTGGAAGACAAGTTCCTAAAACTCGAAGCCAACCTGAAAACTAAAACCACTCGATCTGACCGCGAAACTAGCCCCCACAAGGACCAAGACCCGTTCACGAAAGAAATCATGAAGCTAAGGTCCCAAAAAACTTCAAAGCCCCCGACATGACCCCATATGACGGCACGTCCGACCCAAGCCACCACCTTAGTAATTTTAGGAGTAGAATGTATCTCACGGACGCCTCGGACGCAACCCGTTGCAAAGCCTTCCCGACTACCCTGACCAAAACGGCAATAAAGTGGTTCGACAGCTTGCCCCCGAGATCAATCACAAGCTTCGACGACCTCGCCAAAAATTTCTTAGTCAGGTTCTCCATACAAAAGGACAAAGCCAAACATGCTCCAAGCCTGCTAGGAATTAAACAGGGAGATCGGGAAAGCCTCCGCAGCTACATGGAAAGGTTCAATAAAGCGTGCCTAGACATTCAGAATCTCCCCACAAAAGCAGCCATCATGGGACTTATCAACGGTCTACGAGAAGGACCCTTCAGCCACTCCATATCTAAGAAACATCCCACATCCCTGAATGAAGTACAAGAACGGGCTGAAAAATACATCAACATGGAGGAAAACTCCCGATTAGGAGAAACCTCTAAAGCTGGGTTCCCCTACCCACCTCGAGACAAAGATAAGGAGTCAAAGAAAAAGGAAGACCAATCCACAGAGAAGCCCAGGAAATACCATAACTATACCCCTCTTCGAGTATCCTTAGTGGACGTCTACCGGGAAATATGCAACACAGAAAAGATCCCACCTCCTCGCCCAATTAAAACAAAAGGGGAGGAAGTCGGACCAAATATTACAAATACCACAGGATCTACGGACACCCCACTAATGAGTGCTATGACTTGAAGAATGTCATAGAAAAACTAGCTCGAGAAGGAAGACTAAATCGATTCCTAGCCTACAGAACGGATGAACCAAAAAAGAGAAGAAGAGACGAAGAGGGTGGGCGAGCTAAACGTCCCCCTCACACCCCGAAAAGGCACGTTCATATGATCAACGGAGGATTCGCATGAGGAGGAATCTCCAAATCATCCCGCAAAGGACACCTCAAAGAAGTATACCACGTCGGAGAAGGAGACAGGTCACCCGACCTCCCCACTATCACTTTCACTAAAGAAAACGCCGCAGGCATCATCCCTGGACATGATGACCCCGTGGTCATTACCATCATACTAGCTAATGCCAACCTCCACTGAACACTGGTTGATCAGGGAAGCTCTGCAGACATCCTATGCAAATCCGCCTTTGATAAGCTTAGACTACAAGAAAAGGAGCTCAGGGCATATCCCAACAGCCTTTTTGGGCTAGGAGACGCCACAATCCAGCCACTTGGGTACATCCCACTGCACACAACCTTCGGAAAGGGAACCCGGTCCAGAACATTGAGCATAGACTATATCGTGGTTGATGTGAATTCCGCATACAACGCCCTTATAGGTCGGACGACCCTAAACCAGCTCGCCGCAATAGTCTTCACTCCACACCTATGTATGAAGTTCCCAACGCCAGAGGGCATAGCCACCGTCAAAGGAGACCAAAAGCTCGTGCGACGCTGCTATAACGAAAGCCTGAACCTAAAAGGTGACTCCAGAGGAAAGGAAGCTAATACCATTGATGAGTCCATATTTTCCGATATATTTAGGTTTGATTTGAAAAGATCTCATCACATAAATTCACACTTATTTGCTAAAATAGCATGATTTTATGTCTTCTCCCTAGATTGTGCCTAAATGTGAAAACATTCTATTTTGTGCTTAATTTAATAACTTTTATCCCACTTTTATGCCATTCGATGCCATGACATGTTTGTTGAGTAATTTTAGCTCCTAGAGGCAAGTTTGGAAAGGCAAAAGTGGAAGGAAGCATGTACAAAGGGAGAAAGCATGAAGAAAACAAAGGAGAAGCACACATTGGAGTGTGCGTGCGCACAACCACCTGTGCATACGCACAAAATCCACAAAACCATGTGTGCGTACGCACGACAACCTGTGCGTACGAACAAGAAGAAAATCAGCATGTGTGCGGACACACACACCTGTGCGTCCGCACACGTCCCAGCGCGTGACTCATTTATTGTAAATCTTTGGGGGCGATTTCTAGACCTCTAGGGCCCAATTTTGGGGCTTTCTGAAGCTGATTGAGTGCTATATAAAGAAAGGCCTTACTCCATGTGAAGGGGGGAAGAAATTAGGGTTATTTTAGCATTATGTAGTGTAGTTCTCTAGAGAGAGAAGCTCCCCCCTCTCTCTAGAATTAAGGTTCTTTAGTTTAATTTATTGTAATTTCAACTTTTAATTCTTGTTTCTATTTACTTTTCCTTGTCATTTATTGTTATTGCTTCTTGTTCTTCTTCATTTCTCTTGTTACTTCCTTTATTTTGTCAATTTTTGTTTTATGACACTCTTGTTACATTCTACTTTCAATTAATGCAAATTTATGTTTCCATGTCATTTATTGCTTTCCTTAGTTGTTATTGCTATTTTCTTGCTTTGGTAGTGGTAGAATTTATTTTATTACAATTTAATATTATTTTATTTTCATGCACACCAAGTGTTTGATAAAATGCTTGGCTTAGTTTTCACTTAGTTTTTCTCCACTCTTGGCTTGGAATTGTTGACTTTAGTATTCCTTGAGTCATTGATGTCCATTCTTGTTTGATATATTAGAGTAGTTAGTTGATTTGGTCTCTCTTAACTCTATGTGTAGGGATTGAAATTAACTATGCCTATTGATGAATCCATATTTTACGATATATTTTGGTTTGATTTGAGTGGATTCCATCACATAAACCCACATTTATTCACCTAAATAGCATGCTTTTGAGATTTCTTCCTAAATTGTGCTTGAAAGTGAAAACATGCTCTTTTGTGCTTAATTTAGTCAATTTTATTCACTTTAATCCCATTTGGTGCCTTGATGTATTTGTTAAGTGATTTTCAAGTTTCCGAGGCAAGTATGGGTTGAAAAAGTGAGGAAAAGAGCATGCAAAAGGGAAGAATTCAAGAAATGAAGGATTTGGAAAGCTGCCAGCCCTGACCTCTTAGTACTAAATTGGTCATAACTTGAGCTACAGAGGTCCAAATGAGACGGTTCCAGCGGCCTTGGAAAGCTAATGTCTGGGGTTTCAAAATGATATGCAATTTGCTATAGTGAACATAAGTCTAAGTCTGCATACGCACAGGTACTTGTGCGTATGCACAAGTCAAGATTCAGCATGTGTGCGGATGCACACATCTATACGTCTGCACAGGTCTCTGCACGTGACCTCATTAATTACAACTCACTGGCAGCGATTTTTGGGTCCCCAAAACCCAATCCAACTCATTTTTCGAAGCTATTTAAGGCCAAATGGAAGAAGGATGAAAGGGGGCAATTAAGTTTAGATTTTATATGCTTTTCTCTTAGTTTCTAGACAGAGAAGCTCCCCCATCTCTCTCTAGAATTAGGGTTTTTAGCTTAGTTTCCTTTTAATTTCAGCAATTTAATTCTTGTTTTAGTGTAGTTTCATTTATGTTTCCATACTTTCTTGTCTTTATCTTCTTCATCTCTTTTGTTATTTTCTCTTTTATGTCATTTTCATGTTATGAACACTTTTGTCATTTTAATTCTAATTAATGCAAATTTATGTTTCCATGTCATTTATTGCTTTCCTTAGTTGTTATTGCTATTTTCTTGCTTTGGTAGTGGTAGAATTTATTTTATTACAATTTAATATTATTTTATTCTCATGAACACTAAGTGTTTGATAAAATGCTTGGCTTAGTTTTCACTTAGTTTTTCTTAACTCTTGGCTTGAAATTGTTGACTTTGGTGATCCTTGAGTCATTGATGTCCATTCTTGTTTGATATATTAGAGTGAGTTAGTTGATTTGGTCTCCCTTGACTCTATGTGACCCCTTAGTGTTGACATAGGACTTAGGGATTGAAATCAACTATGCCTATTTGACTTATCTTCGATGTAAGGTTGACTAAGTAGGATTAACTCTTCATAATCATCATGTGTTTGTGGTCAATGGCTAGGATAGGTAGCCTTAGCTCTCAATTACTTGCCAAGAGATTTTCTTGCATTTGAAGTTTTATTGCTTTGACTTTTATTGCTTTGACTTTTAATTACTTGCATGTTTATTTTATTGCTTTGATGTTTAATTTTTTGCATGTTTAATTTTCACACTCTTGGTTGAGAAATTGAATGTTTGGGTGGAATTGAGTTGTGGATGTCCATTCCGCATTGTGTGAGAATAGTTAATTGGTTTGGTTTCCATTGACGCTAGTCTTTCACTAAGTAATTAGTGAGTTGACTAGGACTTATGGGTTGAGATCAATTATGGCTTTTTTACTAATTCTCAAGGAGGATTGATTGATTTGGATTGATTCCACACAATTGCCATGTTTGTGGTCCATAACTAGGATAGGAAACCTAAATTATCCACTTCTTGCCAAGAGCTGCCATTTACATTTCTTGCATGCTTGTTTTAGTTTCCTGCTATTTACATTCCCTTGCTCTCTTGCTTTCATTCACGATTTTCCATGCTCTTTGTCATAGCCAATAATTGTACATTTCATTGCAACTCCTAGGGAAGACGACCCGAGGTTTAATTACTCTCGGTAATTTTGAATTTGAATTTAACATTTGATTGTGAGAGTTTGTTGTTGGTTTAGACTATGCTACTAACGAATTGATTCTTGTTTTTGATCAATTCTAGACCAACGTAAATTCTCATACATCAAATTTGGCGCCGTTGCTGGAGAGTTGCAATGGTGTTATTTTTGGCTATTGTAAATATGTTAATATGTAAATAGTTTGCTTTTTGGTTGTCTTTGTTGATGGTTAGGATTGGGATCCCGGAGGATATTGGACATTCAAGCATTTGGTGGGAAGGTCAAGCACAAACCACCATTGCAAGGGCTCTCCCAATTGTCTAACTTAAGGATATTGAATAAAAGTTCTTGGTAACATCATTCCTACTCTTCTCTTTTTGTATATATTTTGGCTTTATTGCATGTATGCTTGTTTTGGTTAGATTAGAATTAGTTTAATTTTGAGTTAGTTATGTTCATTTTGGTCTGGATCATAAATTTATGGGTTCCTGCATGTTTTGGTGTTGAGTTTTGATTGAACTAAGGTTTGGTACCTTAGAATTTTGAAGAAAAATTTTTGCAAAATAGGGCATTTGTGCGTACGCACATACCTGTGCGTATGCACAGAACTTCTATTTTCTGCGACCTGTGCGTGCGCACCGACCTGTGTGCACGCACACGTATCATTTTGCCCTCTGTTCACAGCGCCAGCGCGTCTTGTGCGCGCGCTCAACTGTTTTTTGCGACCAGTGCGTACCCACCCACTCGTGCGTACGCACACATATCCTTTTTCACGCTTCTTGTGCGGCCACACAAACGTGTGCGTCCGCACGCCAACTTGTAACCACTCTGGTGGGAGCGTTGGCATAGTGTGTACGCGTGAACCCCTGCCCCTTACGCTCTTGTGCAACTGCACGGACCTGTGTGCGCGCACACACATGATCCTTTCTTCAAAAAAAATCCCTTATGTGTGTGCACACGCACGCGACTTAATTCCTCTTATGCCAGGAGCGCTCGCATAGAGTGTGCGCTTGCACACCTTCCTTTTTCGCCTAGTGTGTGCACACACACACCCCTGTGCGTGCGCACGCCCCTGTTTTCTCACCTTTACACTTCTTTTCTCCCATTCTTTCTACTTCTCCTCTTCTTTTCCTTTCTACCCCTCTCTTCTCTTACTTTTGCCCTCTTTTCTACTTTTTCTAGTTACTTTTCATTGCATTTTATTTTTATTTTAGTAAATTTATATTAGCTTTGATTTAGTTACTTGTTAATTGAATAAATTACAAGTGTTTGTTGATAATTGTTGGGTTGCTTCTAGCTTAAGTTTTGGTTTGATCATTGATAAATATGTGCACTGAGCATTAAATTTTTGTTTGATTGCCTAGACGAATTGTTAGTTTGATTCGTATGTTGTCATGACCATATGCATTAAACTTTATCCTTGTTTGGCATTATGAATTGTGCACTTTTACTTTAGTGAATTGAGTTGAACTACTCATTCATCATGAACTTTAAGTGAATATATTCACATAACAAGGTATTTGTTCCTTGTTAATGCCTTGCATTTTTTTAGTTGACTTGACTTGATTCATATCAAGACTTGTCACTTTTTGTAACAAGCACCTTATACATGTGATTATTTCCTTATTCCTAAGGGTGAATAAGTAGTCTCTTTTCATCATTGAGTTGGTTGTTGTTGATTGTGCCAATTTCTATTCACCATGCGCTTTCACTTGCACGATTTCGATAACCAATGTCTTATATACTCAATTCGCTTTAGTTGTAGTTACCTAGGGTTACTTGTGCCTCAAGTTTTGCTTATTCTCCATTTGCAACTTAGGACTACTTGATTGAGGAAGATGCTATTTCTTTTGCTTTTGTGGTTATTGTTTTACCCAATCAATGTGTTGTGTTCTAAATTGTGCGTGCATTTAGAATACACACATCGGCTTTTATCATACCTCACACATCTTACTTTTCCTCAATTGTTGTTTAGTTGTCTACAAAGCAACCGGAGCCCCCGGAGTCCACCCGTCGAAGGTGGAGCTTCATAGTCCTTCACCCCCGGATCATGTACATGCACGGAGGACCGTGCATTATTTAAGTGTGGGGAGGATCGCTAACTTCAAGGGGGTAAAATTTCTTTTCTCAGACACTTTGCAATATTCTTTTTGTTCGTTTTCTTTAATTTTTGCAAATTTTTGTTCTTGTTTGCATTTTGTTTGGTTTAGTTTATTTGTATATATCTCTTTAATGCTTATAGTTATATGATAGTAAATACTTGCATGTTGCATGTTAGATTGAATAAGTTTGGTTGAAACAACAAAGAATTTTCAAGAAATCTCTTTTTGGGCATTCCATTGATTAGATTTGAAAAAATTATTTTTGAACTTGCTTGAAGTATCTTTTTGTGGAACATAGAAAGGAGCTTGAACAAATACCAAGTGAGATTTGAGCTTTGATTGTGTGGTTGCACATTTTCAACCACAAATTTTGTTCTTGTGTGATAAACTCCTTTTATGATTGTAATCTTGGATTTGCTTTAATCTTTATGTCCTATATTTGATGTTTTGAATTGCATTGAGCATGATTGAGGCCATTTTTGAAATTAAACTCACTTAACCCATATGGCCAACCCTTACATCTACCTTTGTAACCCACTTTTGAGCCTTTTAATTCCCCTTTGTTCTTATTTTAAGCACATCATTTGCCCTAAGTGGAAAATCATTATGTCCTTCAATTGTATCTTTGATTAGCTTGGGTTTGAGTGTGTGTATTAATCAAGTGTGGGGAAATTTGTGGGAAATATTGGTAGAAAGTTAGTGCTTTGGGTGTTCATTGAGAATATTTTAGAAAATGGGTAAACACCCATGCATCTATTAAGTAAGACATATGCATCTCTTTTTGTTGATAAAAGAAAAATTTTGGTGTATATACCTTTTGGAAAAAAAAGAAGAAAGAAAGAAAAAGAAAAGAAAAAATAATAAGAATGAAAATAAGAGATGCATATGTGGTTGAATTGAAAAGAAGCATGCATGAGTGAATGTGAGAAAGGGATAAATGGGTAGCTAGGATTGTTTTGTTATGTATATAGGATGATATATAGCATTAGGTGGGATGCTTGAGCTAATCAAAGATCCAATCTAATAGCCCACTTAACCATATTAATCCTACCCTTACCTAAGCCCCATTACAACCCACAAAAGTCCTCATGATATTTGCATTCATTCATCAAGTATTAGTTGATTGTTAGACGAATTGCAAATCGTTGAGAAACATGATTAAAGGAGGATTGAGTGATTAAACCCTACGCACTGAGCGATTAGAGTGTAAACAAATCCAGTGAGGGTTTCAATTGCTCAATTCTATGTTTTCATTGCTTATTTTGTATCTTTTTTGCAAGTTGTTGAACTTAATTTTGAAAATTTCAAATCAATCTTTGGACATTGATCATATTGCTATATTTTTCTTGTCTTGGCCCTAAGTTCCTACTTTGGATTGATTGAGATTCTTTTGTTTGTTTTTGCCAAACTCAATAGGAATCATAGTGTAGATATATATAGATAGCATTTAGTATAGTTACATGCATATAGGTAGTTGCATTAATAATTACCCCTTCATTCATCTCCTTTGGTTGGTTTAGCATGAGGACATGCTTGGTTTAAGTGTGGAGGAATTGATGAATCCATATTTTACGATATATTTTGGTTTGATTTGAGTGGATTCCATCACATAAACCCACATTTATTCACCTAAATAGCATGCTTTTGAGATTTCTTCCTAAATTGTGCTTGAAAATGAAAACATGCTCTTTTGTGCTTAATTTAGCCAATTTTATTCATTTAATTCAGGTTTCTAAGGCAAGTATGGGTTGAAGAAGAGAGGAAAAGAGCATGCAAAAGGGAAGAATTCAAGAAATGAAGGATTCGGAAAGCTGCCAGTGAAGAACTGAAGATTGATGGTTTAGAGGTTATAGTAAACTCTCGTTGCAAGTATAGTTACTAAACCAAGCAATCAACCTTTCTTACAAACGTTTTGGTTGTCACAAGTAACAAACCCCTTAAAAATTGATAACCGAAGTATTTAAACCTCGGGTCGTCTTCTCAAGGAACTGCAGGAAAGTATGTTCTTATTATTGGTTATGAAGATTGTAAATTGGGGTTTTGAAGATGAGGAACCAGTAATTTAAATGGCAGGTAAAATAAATAAATAACTGTAAAATAAACTTTTGACAAGGTATGAGAAATTGGAAGTCATATCCTAGTTATCCTTATCAATGATGATGATGATTGAATCTTAATTCCACTTAGTTAGCCTTTACTTAAAGCAAAGAAAGGTCAAGTGACTAATTAGTTTGATCTTCAAATCCTAGTTAATCCCTAAGGAAAGATTGGGATTATTGAAGTTCAATTCAATTAGCAAAGATAACAATTATCAATCATGTTGAGTTTGATAACTCCTGAGTTACTGATTTCTTAACCAAGACCAAAAGGGAAAAAGTAAATCTACTTGAACAAAAATGTCTTCAGATTGGAAGCAATAGTGATATAAATAAAAGAAAGCAATCATAAACTAAAATACCTCAAATAACATTAATTCAAAGAATAATCTATAACATAGAAGAATTCATAAATTAAATTAAGAAAATAAGTAATTAAAAAGGAATATTGAACCTGATAAAAAGAGATAATCCTGAAAGCAAAAGAAATCCTAATTATAAATCCTAAAAGAGAGAAGAGAGAACCTCTCCCTAAAAACTACATCTAAATCATGAAAAGTAACTAATTGGAGACTCTCCTCTGAATGGATGTATTCCCCCACTTCATAACCTCTGATCTGTGCCTTCTGGACTTGGATTTGGGCCAAAAAGGGCTTCACAAATCGCTAGGAGCGTTTTCTGTAATTTCTGGTGCGTGGCATCTGTCACGCGTCTGCGTGGGTCACGCGGTCGCGTCATCTGGAGTTTTCCTTGTCACGCGGTCGCTTCAGTCATGCATCCGCGTCATATGCGTTTCGCTCAAGGCGCGCGATCGCGTCAATCACGCGGTCGCATCACTACCATTTCGCGTTGGCATGCGGCCGCGTCGTCCATGCGATCGCGTCGCTGCCAGTTTCTTCAAAAACTCCTTTTTATGCTTTCCTTCCATTTTTGTATGTTTCCTTTCCATCCTTTAAGTCATTCCTGCCATAGAAGATCTGAAACTACTCAATACACGAATCACGACATCGAATGAAAATAAAGGGTAATTAAGAATAATTATTTTTAAAGCATAAGAAACATATTTTTTTCACATACATCACATAATAAGGAAGGGAAAGTAAAACCATGCAATTAACATGAATAAGTGAGTGAAGGATTGAATAAATCACTTAAATTAGGCACAAAATATATCATAAAATATGGGTTTATCAACCTCCCCACACTTAAACAATAGCATGTCCTCATGCTAAATCCAAGATAAAGAGTAAGGTAAGGTTGAAGTGGTGGAATCTCATGCAATGCAATCTATTCTAAATGCAACTACCTAAATGAATCATGTAATTCTAATTTTTTTATTCACTTGTTGATGCCAGGGCATCTTGGCCAGTTTCACTGACCTTTTCTTTACTATTTTAAAGGTAGTTTCATGCATTTTCTTAGGAAATAAGCTAGTTTTGGGTGGATATTCACTTACATCTTGATTCAAGCATACATTGTGCATTTTACATGATTTCATCAGGATTTTGCATGAATTATATGATAAATTGGATGATGCATGATCCATGATTAAGAGCAAGACTTTGATGCACTTTGTTTGATTGATTTCAGGCCAAAAGAAGAAGAGAAGAGCCACGTTAGTGGCTACGTTAGTTACACTAACGTAGGCACTAACGTGGAAGGAAGGAAAGCCCCAACGTTAGTGGGAAAAGTTAGTGGCATTAACTTTGAAGAAAGGGAATTTGAGCCAACGTTAGTGACACTTAACATTATCACTAACGTTGGCCAATGCTCATAAGTGGCCACGTTAGAGTCCACGTTAACTTAGTTAACGTGGCCTCTAACGTTAAAAGGGGGAAAGGAAGCAAATGTTAGTGACATTCAACATTGTCACTAACGTTGGCCTAAGTGCACAATGCCACGTTAACTCTCACGTTAACTTGGTTAACGTAGAAGCTAACGTGAAGAGGCAAGAGTGGTCAACAACGTTAGTGACACCCAATATTGTCACTAACGTTGGAAGCAACCACATATCCCCAAGAAGCCACGTTAACTCCCACGTTAACCTAGTTAACGTGAAAGTTAACGTGAAGAAGAAGAAGTTGTCGACAACGTTAGTGACACCAAAGATTGTCACTAACGTTGCCAACACAAGCCACAAAGAGCCACGTTAACTCCCACATTAACTTAGTTAACGTGGTAGTTAACGTGGGCAAAAGTCCTACCTGGCAGCTTGACCATGCCTTCTTCAAAGGAGCATAACTTGAGCTACAGAGGTCCAATTGAGGTGATTCCAGTTGCGTTAGAAAGCTGACATTCAGAGCTTTCCAACGATATATAATACTCTATAGTGGGCATGAAATTTGAGTATAAACAGGAGCCATCTTTTAAGCCCCAAAAACACCAACTGGGCAGCAAGTGCAACGTTAGCCACAATAACTTTAGCACTAAGGCCACACTTGTAGCGTTAGTGTGGCTAACTTTAGCACTAACTTTAGCACCTGGGCCTCAACTTAACTCACTTCTCTCTCAAGTCCACTTCAAAGATCAAGCAAGCAAGCCCACAATTGTCAACCAATCAAGACCACAAGAAGCATCTAGAATAGGAATTTTCATTTTATTGTAATTTGCTTTCATTTTGTAATTTAGGAGAGCCTATATAAAGGCCTTAGTTTTTACATTCAAGACATTCTGGAATTCTGGAGAATTGAAGGAAGGGGGAGAGAGTGAAGACCAATTCGAACTTCTGTGAATTGGCACACTCTAAGGGGAGTGGGTCTTCGGACCCCTCCCCTCAACCACTCTTCTTCCTTTTCTCTTCTTTTCTTCCTTAGGAATAGTTTCATTTTAGTTGTAATTTTCATTTATGAATTTTGAAGTTTCAATTTCAGTTTCAATCTTCATCTTTACTTTTCTGCACTTTCTTTCTTTTCTATTTTGGTAGAGCAATGATCAACTAACTCTTTTCATTGGGTTAGAGAGCTCTATTGTGATTCAATGGATTAAGTGTAGTTCTTATTCTTCTTCTTCTTTCTTTTCTCTTGATTTTACTTGAAAGCTTTCGATCTTCATCCAATTGGGTAGTGATCTTGGAAAAGAAACTATTCATACTTGGATCTCTTCTGAACCTTGGAAGAGGAATGAAGAGATCAAGCTAGAAATGCTTTCTCATGCTTGACCACATTGGATTTGGATGGATATGTGACTATAATCCTCTCAATACTTGATTTGAGAAATGCATGTGGTATAATCAGTGACCATACTTCATCTCTTCTCATGAGCAATTGACCAAGGAATTGGCTATTGATCAAGATTTGAGAGATTGAATTACAAGAAATTGTAATTCAATCACTTAAGATTGCCAAGGAGATCAATGAGTGCATTGATTGAGGAAGAGATGGGAATGAACTTGATCCGGAGGATTGCAATATCTCTTGATCCCAATGTTCATTTTATTTTTAGTTCTTACATTTACTTTTCTTGCCATTTTACTTTTCTGCACTTTATTGCTTTCTTTACTTTTTTGTCAATTTACAATTCTTGCTGCTCATCACTCCAATATGATTCGTCTGACTAGGATAATCAATTAACCATTTATTGCTTAATCTGTTAATCTCTGTGGGATTCGACCTCACTCTATTGTGAGTTTTACTTGACGACAATTCGGTACACTTGCCGAAGGGAAATTTGTTGAGGGACAAGTTTTCCGCACATCAAGTTTATGGCGCCGTTGCCGGGGATTAATTGTGATTAACAAACTACCGGTTGGTTGATTACCTAGATTAGACATTTTCTTCTGTTTTGCTTTATTCATGTAATTGCTTTAGTTCTTTATTTTCTATGCTCTCTAACTGTTTGTGTTAATGCCTCACCAAGAAGCCCCTGTTCGTGACAGCTTTGGCTCTTGGTGATTTTGTTATTAATACAACAGTTCTTTACTCAGCTTCTTTCCAAATAAAATTGGCATATGATCACATTCTAAGTTTGGTGTTGCCCTGCAACAATCTGTTTTCAATCTTTCTGGATACTTGCATCAATTCTAAGAGAAAGTGTCACACTAAGTTTGGTGTGCCACTTATTTTTCTATGCAATGTATCCAGCAACACCACTTGTTTGTATAATCATAATTCCTTTGCTTCTTAGGCTTGCAGTGTTATCCTTAATTCTTGCTTGCTTTACCACATACATCACTTACATTTCAGTATGTAAGACATTCATGACCCATCATAGACCCCACCACCACTGTTTTATTTACTGCTTGAAGACAAGCAATTAGTCTAAATTGGTGTGGGAAGGGAGAAAAGTAGGAGAAGAAGGGCAACAACAATAAAGATGAACTACAAGGTGGTAAAGTTCCTTTCTCCTCTTACTTATTTCCAGTACATTCAATTGCATGATTGTCTTCTAAGTTCTTTGTATGTATGTGTGCTTGTTCCATGTAAATAAGCATGTCAATTCTGTCTTTTAAACTTTTTATTGATTAAGGCTGTGTTTTCTAGTCTGAATGTCATTATTGCATCCTTACTTTGCTTACTTGTATGCTTGTCCCTTTTGAATCAAATGAAAGGAGAATGAGTGTTTTTAAAAGACCAGAGTAGAGTTCATACTATGGAATGAGTTCATGAGTTTGTGGTGTGGTCATAAGTTAGCTAAGTTGGTTCAACCACAAGGGTGGGAAGACAACTATCTGTCATGGATACTATGCTTGAGACACACCTCATGAGACTAGCTAAATAAGAAGATCCTACTAAGAAAGAGGGAAAGAACAATGAAAGTGGAAGAATAAAAGAAAAAAAAAGTAAGCAATAAGGCTAGGCACCAATGGTTTTAATCTTGAAGCATGTGTCTGTGGTGCTCCTGTGTGAGGGATCTACTTGGATGAATAAGCTCTTTGGGGTGCTTTATCACTTGGTAACTTGGGTTAACTAACCCGGGATTATCAGCTGAAAGTCCACTATCAAGAGTAACCCTCACTACAGAGTATTTAGTAACCCAAAGAGGTGCTGGACACCAAGGTCTCAAGAAAAGAAAATAAATAAACTATGTGCCTGTGGTGTGTATGTATGGGGGAGAGACTTGAGCAAGTAAGTCCTTAGGGGTGCTTCAACACCTAACACCTTGAACCAACTGGTTCGGGATTGTTGGCTGAAAGCTTATTTTAAAGAGTTGCCCCCTTACAGAGCACTTAGCCTAAGAACAAAAAATAAGCCCTGAAATGACAACAAAAGGATCAATGAATAAAAGTCTCATGGGATGCAATCACAGTGAGTATTCTAAGACATGATAAAGGTCTGAAAGCCAGGAATGAACCTAAGTTGCTATGCATGAAACCACCATAAAACCAGGGACATGACTTCCACAAGAATGACTCATTTCTCTTGGCATTCCATTCATCATTCTCTTGTTCCAGTACTTGCTTAGGGACAAGCAAGCTTTAAGTTTGGTGTTGTGATGCCAGGGCATCTTGGCCAGTTTCACTGACCTTTTCTTTACTGTTTTTAAGGTAGTTTCATGCATTTTCTTAGGAAATAAGCTAGTTTTGAGTGGATATTCACTTACATCTTGATTCAAGCATACATTGTGCATTTTACATGATTTCATCAGGATTTTGCATGAATTATATGATAAATTGGATGATGCATGATCCATGATTAAGAGCAAGACTTTGATGCACTTTATTTGATTGATTTTAGGCCAAAAGAAGAAGAGAAGAGCCACATTAGTGGCTACGTTAGTTACACTAACGTAGGCACTAACGTGGAAGGAAGGAAAGCCCCAACGTTAGTGGGAAAAGTTAGTGGCATTAACTTTGAAGAAAGGGAATTTGAGCCAACGTTAGTGACACTTAACATTATCACTAACGTTGGCCAATGCTCACAAGTGGCCACGTTAGAGTCCACGTTAACTTAGTTAACGTGGCCTCTAACGTTAAAAGGGGGAAAGGAAGCAAACGTTAGTGACATTCAACATTGTCACTAACGTTGGCCTAAGTGCACAATGCCACGTTAACTCCCACGTTAACTTGGTTAACGTGGAAGCTAACGTGAAGAGGCAAGAGTGGTCGATAACGTTAGTGACACCCAACATTGTCACTAACGTTGGAAGCAACCACATATCCCCAAGAAGCCACGTTAACTCCCACGTTAACCTAGTTAACGTGGAAGTTAACGTGAAGAAGAAGAAGTTGTCGACAACGTTAGTGACACCAAACATTATCACTAACATTGCCAACACAAGCCACAAAGAGCCACGTTAACTCCCACGTTAACTTAGTTAACGTGGTAGTTAACCTGGGCAAAAGTCCCACCTGGCAGCTTGACCATGCCTTCTTCAAACATGCATAACTTGAGCCACAAAGCTCCAAATGAGGTGATTCCAGTGGCATTGGAAAGTAGGATTCAAGAGCTTTCCAAGAATATATGGCACTACATGGTTGACACTAAATTTGAGGGAGAAAACCTGCCCCAAAAGTGCAATGATGAACATGGTATCAGCCTGTATTTAGGCCAACTGACCTCTTCACCTTCCAAGAAGTATAACTCGAGTTGTAGAGCTCCAAATGATGCGCTTTCAATAGCATTGGAAAGTAGACATCCAGGGCTTTTCAATGATATATAATAGTATGGGGAGGACACTAAGTTTGAGCTTCAGAAACGGGAAATCGCTAGCGTTATTGGCAATCAACATTTCCAGTAACGTTGGCATATATGCCAGCGACCATGTCCACTTCAAAGGAGCATAACTTGAGCTACAGAGATCCAATTGAGGTGATTCTAGTTGCGTTAGAAATCTGACATTCATATCTTTCCAACGATATATAATACTCTATAGTGGGCTTGAAATTTGAGTACAAACAGGAGGCATCTTTTAAGCCCCAAAAACACCAACTGGGCAGCAAGTGCAACATTAGCCACAATAACTTTAGCACTAACGCCACACTTGTAGCGTTAGTGTGGCTAACTTTAGCACTAACTTTAGCACCTGGGCCTCAACTTAACTCACTTCTCTCTCAAGTCCACTTCAAAGCTCAAGCAAGCAAGCCCATAATTGTCAACCAATCAAGACCACAAGAAGCATCTAGAATAGGAATTTTCATTTTATTGTAATTTGCTTTCATTTTGTAATTTAGGAGAGCCTATATAAAGGCCTTAGTTTTTACATTCAAGGCATTCTGGAATTCTGGAGAATTGAAGGAAAGGGGAGAGAGTGAAGACCAATTCGAACTTCTGTGAATTGGCACACTCTAAGGGGAGTGGGTCTTCGGACCCCTCCCCTCAACCACTCTTCTTCCTTTTCTCTTCTTTTCTTCCTTAGGAGTAGTTTCATTTTAGTTGTAATTTTCATTTATGAATTTTGAAGTTTCAATTTCAGTTTCAATCTTCATCTTTACTTTTCTGCACTTTCTTTCTTTTCTATTTTGGTAGAGCAATGATCAACTAACTCTTTTCATTGGGTTAGAGAGCTCTATTGTGATTCAATGGATTAAGTGTAGTTCTTATTCTTCTTCTTCTTTCTTTTCTCTTGATTTTACTTGAAAGCTTTCGATCTTCATCCAATTGGGTAGTGATCTTGGAAAAGAAACTATTCATACTTGGATCTCTTCTGAACCTTGGAAGAGGAATGAAGAGATCAAGCTAGAAATGCTTTCTCATGCTTGACCAAATTGGGTTTGGATGGATATGTGACTATAATCCTCTCAATACTTGATTTGGGAAATGCATGTGGTATAATCAGTGACCATACTTCATCTATTCTCATGAGCAATTGACCAAGGAATTGGCTATTGATCAAGATTTGAGAGATTGAATTACAAGAAATTGTAATTCAATCACTTAAGATTGCCAAGGAGATCAATGAGTGCATTGATTGAGGAAGAGATGGGAATGAACTTGATCCGGAGGATTGCAATATCTCTTGATCCCAATGTTCATTTTATTTTTAGTTCTTACATTTACTTTTCTTGCCATTTTACTTTTCTGCACTTTATTGCTTTCTTTACTTTTCTGTTAATTTACAATTCTTGCTGCTCATCACTCCAATATGATTTGTCTAACTAGGATAATCAATTAACCATTGATTGCTTAATCCGTTAATCTCTGTGGGATTCGACCTCACTCTATTGTGAGTTTTACTTGACGACAATTCGGTACACTTGCCGAAGGAGAATTTGTTGAGAGACAAGTTTTCTGCGCATCACTTGTATATAAAACTTACATGTAGTTAAATTAATTCACATTCTCAAGGAATCATATATGCATAGCCAAACCTTAGATAATGATAAAGAACTTTTACAATTGAGATGGGAAAGAAAAATATTTTACAAACTTGCAAGACAATTAGCAATTTAAGCAGAGATATATGTTGATGAGCTATTGAACCCTCATTGGATTTTGTGTTTACTCTCTAGTCACTCAGTGTTTATTGGGTTAATCACTCTATTCTTCCTTTTATCCTTACTTTCCATAACTTTGTTCTTCATCTAACCAATCAACAATTATAGAATATAGGCATACAAAAATCATGAGGTCTTTAATTAAGGTTGTAATGGGTCCAAGGTAAAGGTAAGGGTATATGTATAAGGCTAAGTGAGCTAATAAGTGAATCCTTGATTAGTCTAAGATCTCACCTAACATACATACTTTGTAAAGCAAGAATTTCTTTACCTATTCACCCAAATTTTCCCACTTTTGATGTTACATGCTCATGCATTAGTTTTAATTTCGTCCTGTGTGCATTGCTTTATTTTGCATTTGGGAAATTCTTTTGTATCCCTTTTATTCAAATACTGAAAAATAATTTTTTTTTAATGCACATGGTAATTCAATTATTTTGATTTCACATGAGCATGCTTCCCAAAATTTTTATTTTGAATTATTTTATTCTTTTTAACTTTCTACCCTTTGTTTTTATCATCTATGTTCCCAATAGGTTCTCCACACTTAAACAATACACACTTTCTATCTTAAACTAACCAAGGATTCAACTTGGATTTTTATTTTGTTTTTCTGCTTAAGGCTAGTAATGTGGTTTATAGAACAAGAGGGGATTTAAAGGCTCAAGGGGGTTAACAAGGGTGATGTAAAAGGTAGGTTAATTTGGGATAAGTGAGCTAGAATCAAACAATGGCCTCAATCACTTTCTTCGTATGTATCTATATTCTATAATCGGACATATAGATTAAAACAAAATAAAGAACACCAGAATAAAAAAGAAGGGCGGAACACACAGGAATAAAAATTATGGTTTGAATGTAACCATACAATTATGCTCAAAACTCACAGACTGTGTGTTCTCTAACTCAAAAATCATATATCAGTTATATATGTCATGCAAGTAAAAATTAAGAGTTCCCATTATTCTCAATGTAAATCTTAAGGTGGCTTTAAAGTTTTAGTGTTTCTCTTTAATGAAATGTTGTTAACTAACTAACATGTAATGCTATATACAAGGTGTGTGGATTGTTTTTATTATGTTAAAGTCTCTAGTTTACTTCCTTTTTATATTTTCAATTTAAACTAAGTTATCTTATGCTAAAAAGGGTAAATTATACTAATTAATCCACATTTTCTATAACTAATAAGTTAGAATTGCAACTAAACTAAATGGCTAAAATATGAACTAAAAGTGCAACATGCAGAAATATAGTAAAAATACATGAAAATAGCAATGTATAAATACTGAGAAAAAATAAAAAGAAAAATACAGAAAAGTAGCAAAATAAAGTAAAAGAGTCTGTAGTGGTTCACCAAAAATACGCCAGAGATGGCGACCTCCCCACACTTAAAATGAAGCATCGTCCCTGATGCTCACTCAAGCAGGGTGTGAAGGGGTGTCATCACTGGAAGGATGGTTAGCCGGAGTCTCTGTGGTGGTGGTCTGAGGATCTGCCTGCTGCAGAGGAGGTGCTGACTGAATAGGAATCTCTGGGTCTACAGCCTGAATCTGAGGCAGGGCCTCCGGCTGTGATGCAGTCTGCTCCGTGACTACCTGCACAGCCTCTCTCTGTGGATGGGTCTCCGCCTCGTGATCATCCGCCTCCTCCTCAGATAGCTCTAATGGTGTGTCAGGCTCGGAGGGGATGTCGCTGTTAGAACAGATCATCAGCTTCAGGTGCTCATAGCGTCGCTTGCTACGACGCTCAGATATCTCATATCGGCGCCGGTTGCGGCGCTCCATCTGGTCTAGCTGATGAAACAGGTGGTGTACTAGGTGATAAACCGGCTCTGAGGCAGGTGGAGGTGCAGTGGTGGTAGCGGGGGTAGCTGGGGTAGCTGTACAGGAAGAGGGGCCAGCAGACGGTGTGGCTGTCTCACCAGGGGCTGTGAGGAATGGAGGTCTGTAGCCCAAAGCCAGAAAGTTCCTGCTGTGAGGGATAATCTTCTTGCATTCTACAGCAGGTGGCTTTTCATCAGCATCCTCCCAAGGCACGTCAGCTTGACGGCCTAGCTGTGTAATCATATATGGAAAGGGGAGAGTGCCTCAAACGTGGACCCTGGCCATGTAGTACCAGATGAAGCGTGGTAGGTACAGGTCCTTACCCTCCATCACACACCATATGAGGATGATCATAGCGGCAGGTAGCTCCATCTCATGGGTACTTGGCATAACAAAGTTGCTCAGGATCTGATGCCATAGCCGAGCCTCATCATTTAAGTAAATCTGCTTGATTCCCTTAGGCATGGTGGTGTTCTGACCTATGACCCATGGAACAGTCGGGTCAAGGGCTATCCTTGTCTTGACGGCATCCCAGTCAAACTTGATGAAGCGCATGTCCTCCTCAGCCTTTTGATAACCATCTGGCTGATCAGATTTAGGCAGAAGCTTCAGAATATCCTCAATGGCCTCTTCAGTGACCAGTATCTGCTTCCCTCTTAGGTTCACTGCATCTAGGGAAGTTTTGAAGTAATTACAGTAAAACTCTCTTACCCAAGATGCATTGACCTCAGTCAGGTTTCTCTCCAGGAAGAACTAGCCTCTTTGTTTGATCTGATCAGAGGTGTATTGCTGGAGTTCTTTCGGAATTTTCAGAGTCCGCTCCAGGTACAGGTTCCTGGAGGTTGCAAACACCGGATACTTTAACTCGCAGTATTTGTTTGCAAACTTGATGGGATCAGTAGCAGGGAGTAGCTGGTCAGCCTTCTCCTGCGGGGTAAAGTGTTTCTCCCGCCAGGAGTCATCATGCATGATGTCCAGGATGGACATAGAGGATTCTCCTCATTTTCGTTTGCCAGTTGTTGCCTTTCCTTTTCCTTTTCTTTGGGTGTCAAACATCCCGAAAAACAGAAATCAAGGATATAATAAAAATAGGAAAACAAGTAGGCAAATAACAAAAGAAGCACATAATGGCAAAGGAGCAGTAGAATGATGAAAATGAGTTAAGTAAATGTGCATTAAGGATTGTATAGGAGTTAGAAAACTGAGAAGAAAAAATCACAATCCAAACTATAAGATCCATAGAATTCATGTTAATTAGGAAAAAGTATCATCATGCCTTGGTTAGAAGGTTAAAGAGAATAGTGAAAGAAAAGAAAAAACAGAAGAGATGTTTTGAAAGGTAAGTAGGTTAGGAATGAAAAAGAGGTAAGGAAGTTGAAATCAGTGAGTTAGTAAAAAGAAAGTCAGAGTAAGTGGCATGATGATCATTTTCTAAGTAACAAGCATTCACAATTAGAAGCTACAGTTAACTCATATCCAAACAAAGAAATCAGGTTGATGATGATTCAGATAGATAGCAAAATTTGGAATCTAAACATCAAAAAACGCAGATTATGAACCAGAAAATCTAAAAGAATAAGATAGCTAGCCCTGGTATGCATGAATTGGTTTGGTAAAAGCAGAGTAAAGCAGAGTTCAAAGTGCCAAAACCAAGACATGAATGGAAACAAAACAGTTTACAGAAAATTGGGCAGCATTCCGGCTAAAATTAGATGTTCCCGGAAAATAAACAGCAACAAAATAGTTCATATAAAATAAAACAAACTGCAATTAGGTATGAATAAGAAAGAACATTCGTAATAGCAGCATGAACAGTAAGAACAGGATATGAACAATACTAACATCACATCAATAGCAGAATTACGAAAATTATAAAGCAAGTAGCATGAACAACGCAATTAATCAGGCCTAAATCCATTAACCACATCCTAGGCTACCTAACCACCTAGAATCCACTACAACATGCATATCAAACTAGCCTAATTATGAACATAAACAGAAAAATATGGTATTAACTATGAATTGAAAGAAGGGTAGCGTTCGGCAGAACCTGGTAGGCGTATGAATGAAAGTGGGGCAAAGAGATGGCTGGGGGATGGTGGTGGTGGCGGCTGACGCGGCGGTTGAGGGTGGTTGGCATGGCGGTGGTAGTTCAGAGGCATGGGGGTTTCGGGTAGGTTAATGGGGGTAGGGGTTAAGGGGGAAGGAAGGGAAGGGGGCCTGGGTGGTGGGTGGAGGTGTGGCAGTGACGGCAGCGCGGTGGGGGTGGTGGTCGCGGCGGGGGGCAGTAGTGGTGGAGGGAAGAAGAGGAGAGAAGAAGAAGAAAGAGGGAGAAAGGAGAAGGGCATGGCGTTGCGGTGGGGTCTGGGTGGTTGACGGTGGTGCGGTGGCGTAGGGTGGCGCAGGTGGTGGAGGAGCAGCAAGGGTTGCAGAGAAGAGGAAGAAGAAAGGGGTTGGGGGGCGCGAATGGGTAGGGTTTTGTGTGGTTGGGTGTTATCGAATTTGAATCCACGCGATCGCGTGGGGCACGCGGTCGCGCGGCTGGGGTGGAATGGGGTTTGACGCGATCGCGTGGGTGGTGCGATCGCATGGAATGGGTAAAAGGATGAATGACGCGGTCGCGTGAGGCATGCGACCGCGTCGCTGGAAATTGTGCTAAACACACAATTCCAGCGTCGTTTTAGCGCAACTCTCTGTCTCCTTTGGGGTGTTGTGCTATCCATGCGACGCGATCGCGTCGCTCACGCTTTCGCGTGGGATGGGTGTTATGCAAGTGACGCGATCGCGTTAGGTACGCGACCGCGTGGGTCGTTTTGTGCAAAACACGCAACAACCGTACGATTCCAGCCCAACTTTCTGGGCATTGGATCCTTACGCTGATATCCAGATCGCGCGGCCGCGTGAATGACGCGGACGCGTGGGAAGTGTTTTTCGCAACTGATGCGATCGCATGAGTGATGCAGTCGCGTCGCGCGCCCTTTTTTTTATTATGCAGGTATGCAATTATGCAGTATGCAATGTGAGTGAATAATATTTATGTTCAATTGAAAAGGAAATAAAAATAAATAACACGAAATAAAACTGAAAAAGAAACGACCATACCATGGTGGGTTGTCTCCCACCTAGCACTTTTAGTTAAAGTCCTTAAGTTGGATATTGGATGAGCTTCCTGTTATGGCGGCTTATGTTTAAATTCATCCAAAAATCTCCACCAATGTTTGGAATGCCAATGGCCTCCAGGGTCCCAAACTAGGCATGTAAAGCTTCTGAGCAACTTCAAACAGAATCTCAGGTTCCCGGGGTGGCGAATGTCAGAATAGATTCCAGGATCCCAAACTTTGCTTTTAAATCCGCCTCCGTCTTGATCTATATTTTTCCATCCTGGCGGTTTAGAAAGTAGATTCTCACCATGGTGACCAAACATTTTTCGAGATCCATTCGATTGATCATGATGCCAATCCGTGCACTTCGAGTTGAAGCGTGGAACCTTATTGAACCTTGTGCACCAGCTCTGAGTACGAGCTATTTTCCTCTTACTCTTAAAGCCGCAGAGAGCTCTAAGCTGGCCATCTATTTCAAGCAACCCATATTTAAGTGGAAAAATAAAGCTCAAGGTTAAGGATTGTACCCACTTGAAGCTTGTATTGGGTGGTAATAGCCTTGGAATAGGTGTTTCCAGTGGTTCTGTAAGTTCTACTCCCTTGTGCTCTTATGTGAATTTCTTTACTTCCTTGCAGACTTCTTCAAACGCATCCATGTCCTAATCAAAGCCTTCTATGTCTTCCTCGTCACTTAAGTCATAAACGGGAGGTTGAGAGAAATCTACCTCCGCATCATCTTCGTATTCACTTGGGGAAGATTCTTCAATCTCAGAGAATTCACTTGCGGATGCAAGTTCATTACTAGAAAAACTTGACTTGAGATTATCATCATCAAGGAAACTTGCTTCTTGGATTATTCTGTCTAGTTCTTCATAAAAGACTTGCTTTGGGAGTTGTGCATTATCCTCCTTAGCATCAATTGACGTCCTTGACAGAATTTCCCACAATTCTGGATTCCCATGGAAGTTCAGCTTCTCCTAAGTCTTCAACCAACTCTTCTTCTTTTACAATGACAGCTTCCTCTACTTGTTCCAGTATGAAGTCATGCCCTGTTCTGTCCACTGGAGTTTCTAGTATCTCCTTCATACTACGCTCTTCATTAGATTGTCCACATGGAGCTGTGGGAGGTCCTTGAATGTTCGAACGTCTAGAAGATAATTGACTTACTGCATGCTCCAATTAATGAAGGGTTGTTTGAAGTTGATCTACTGTTTCCTTGAGGCCAACCTCTGATTCTCGGGGTGATGGATTTGGACGTGGTACATGGGGAAGTGGTGGTGTTTGGGAGTAATTGGATTGGAATTGGGGTAAATGAGGATCATGTGGTGGTGAATGGTGGAAAGGAGCTTGTGAGTGTGGTGGTTCAAAGTTATGTTGAGAGGATAGCCTATAAGCACAGGGTGGGGCTTGTTGCTAACTACAAGGTTGTCCACCGTACCATGTCTATTGGCTTGGTATGCATTGTAGAATGGTCTTTGTCCATGATATCTTGGAGGGTGTTGTTGCCTAAAGGGTTGATCAGATCCTCTTGGCTCCATCCATCTTTGATTGCTCTGACCTTGATGCATGTTCCTGTTATAACTTTAACTCCTTTCAACAATATTAGAACCAAACTCAAAGCGAGAGGAGTGAGAATTCATAGTAGCTAATGGAAATAAAAGAAGAAAATAAAGACAAATAAACAAGTAAAAGAAAAATATTTACAATAACCAGTAATAAGGCACACGATTGCAGTTCCCCGGCAACGGCGCCATTTTGAAGAACTGAAGATTGATGGTTTAGAGGTTATAGCAAACTCTTGTTGCAAGTATAGTTACTAAACCAAGCAATCAACCTTTCTTACAAACGTTTTGGTTGTCACAAGTAACAAACCCCTTAAAAATTGATAACCGAAGTATTTAAACCTCGGGTCGTCTTCTCAAGGAACTGTAGGGAAGTATGTTCTTATTATTGGTTATGAAGATTGTAAATTGGGGTTTTGAAGATGAGGAACAAGTAATTTAAATGGCAGATAAAATAAATAAATAATTGTAAAATAAACTTTTGGCAAGGTATGAGAAATTAGAAGTCCTATCTTAGTTATCCTTATCAATGATGATGAAGATTGAATCTTAATTCCACTTAGTTAGCCTTTACTTAAAGCAAAGAAAGGTCAAGTGACTAATTAGTTTGATCTTCAAATCCTAGTTAATCCCTAAGGAAAGATTGGGATTATTGAAGTTCAATTCAATTAGCAAAGATAACAATTATCAATCATGTTGAGTTTGATAACTCCTGAGTTACTGATTTCTTAACCAAGACCAAAAGGGAAAAAGTAAATCTACTTGAATAAAAATATCTTCAGATTGGAAGCAACAGTGATATAAATAAAAGAAAGCAATCATAAACTGAAATACCTCAAATAACATTAATTCAAAGAATAATCTGTAACATAGAAGAATTCATAAATTAAATTGAGAAAATAAGTAATTAAAAAGGAATATTGAACCTGATAAAAAGAGATAATCGTGAAAGCAAAAGAAATCCTAATTCTAAATCCTAAAAGAGAGAGGAGAGAACCTCTCCCTAAAAACTACATCTAAATCATGAAAAGTAACTAATTAGAGACTCTCCTCTGAATGGATGCATTCCCCCACTTCATAACCTCTGATCTGTGCCATCTGGACTTGGATTTGGGCCAAAAAGGGCTTCAGAAATCGCTAGGAGTGTTTTCTGTAATTTCTGGTGCCTGACCTCTGTCACGCGTCCGCGTGGATCACGCGGTCGCGTCATCTGGAGTTTTCCTTGTCACGCGGTCACTTCAGTCATGCGTCCGCGTCATATGCGTTTCGCTCAAGGCGCACGATCGCGTCACTGCCATTTCGCGCCGGCATGCGGCCGCGTTGTCCATGCGATCGCGTCGCTGCCAGTTTCTTCAAAAACTCCGTTTTATGCTTTCCTTCCATTTTTGTATGTTTCCTTTCCATCCTTTAAGTCATTCCTGCCTTAGAAGATCTGAAACTACTCAACACACGAATCACGGCTTCGAATGGAAATAAAGGGTAATTAAGAATAATTATTTTTAAAGCATAAGAAACATGCTTTTTTTCACATACATCACATAATAAGGAAGAGAAAGTAAAACCATGCAATTATCATGAATAAGTGAGTGAAGGATTGAATAAATCACTTAAATTAGGCACAAAATATATCATAAAATATGGGTTTATCAGCTAGCCCTGACCTCTCTGTACTAAATTGGTCATAACATGAGCTACAGAGGTCCAAATGAGGCAGTTCCAGCGGCCTTGGAAATCTAACGTCCAAGGCTTCAAAATGATATGCAATTCGCTATGGTGGACATAAGTCTAAGTGTGCGTCCGCACAGGTCCCTGCACATGACCTCATTAATTACAACTCGCTGGTAGCGATTTTTGAGCCCCTAAAACCCAATCCAACTCATTTTTTGAAACTATTTAAGGCCAAATTGAAGAAGGATGAAGGGGGGCAATTAGGGTTAGATTTTATATGCTTTTCTCTTAGTTTCTAGAGAGAGAAGCTCCCCCATTTCTCTAGAATTAGGGTTTTAGCTTAGTTTCCTTTTAATTTCAGCACTTTAATTCTTGTTTTAGTGTAGTTTAATTATGTTTCCATGCTTTCTTGTCTTTATCTTCTTCATCTCATTTGTTATTTTCTCTTTTATGTCATTTTCATGTTATGAACACTTTTGTCATTTTAATTCTAATTAATGCAATTTTATGTTTTCATGTCATTTATTGCTTTCTCTAGTTGTTATTGTTACTTTCTTACTTTGGTAGTTTTAGAATTTATTTTATTGTAATTTAATATTATTTTATTCTCATGAACACTAAGTATTTGATAAAATACTTGGCTTAGTTTTCACTTAGTTTTTCTTAACTCTTGGCTTGAAATTGTTGACTTTGGTGATCCTTGAGTCATTGATGTCCATTCTTGTTTGATATATTAGAGTGAGTTAGTTGATTTGGTCTCCCTTGACTCTATGTGACCCCTTAGTGTTGACATAGGACTTAGGGATTGAAATCAACTATGCCTATTTGACTTATCTTTGATGTAAGATTGACTAAGTAGGATTAACTCTTCATAATCATCATGTGTTTGTGGTCAATGACTAGGATAGGTAGCCTTAGCTCTCAATTACTTGCCAAGAGGTTTTCTTGCATTTGAAGTTTTATTGCTTTGACTTTTTTTGCTTTGACTTTTAATTACTTGCATGTTTATTTTATTGCTTTGATGTTTAATTTCTTGCATGTTTAGTTTTCACACTCTTGGTTGAGAAATTGGATATTTGGGTGGAATTGAGTTGTGGATGTCCATTCCGCATTGTGTGAGAATATTTAATTAGTTTGGTTTCCATTGACGCTAGTCTTTCACTAAGTAATTAGTGAGTTGACTAGTACTTATGGATTGAGATCAATTATGCTCTTCTAATTCTCACAGAGGATTGACTAATTTGGATTGATTCTACACAATTGCCATGTTTGTGGTCCATAACTAGGATAGGAATCCTAAATTCCCCAATTCTCACCAAGAGCTCTTTTTAGTATTTGATTTCCATTACCATTGTTTTAATTGCTTTCCTCTTGATTCCTTGCATGTTTGTTTCAATTCTCGCTATTTACATCTCTTGCTCTCTTGCATTCCCAATTCCCCATGCTCTCTCTCATAGCCAATAATTGTACACTTCATTGCAACTACTAGGGAGAACAACCCAGGAGCTAAATACTCTCGGTTATAATTTGTTTTGTATTGTGATAACATTTAATTTGGGAACTAATTGTTGGTCTAGACTATACTTTCAATGACGAAATTCTATTTTGTGAAAATCTAGATCAACTATTGCCGGGGAGTGCAATGGTGTATATTTTTGGCTATTGTGCATATGTGAATATTGTAAATAGCCTATTTTTGGTTGTTTGTACATATGTTGCTTGCTTGTTTTTGGCTTTTGTAAATATGTTGGTATGTGAATATCTTGCTTTTTGTTTTCTATTGTAAATATGCCTCTCTTGTTTTCTTTTTGTTTTTCTTGTTCGGGAGCTAATAGCTTGTTGGACACTCCATCCAAGCTTGGTGCAATCAATCGGAAATTGTGGAGATTCTAGCATTGTTAGAAGCTCCATGATGAATACAAGCACGAGATTAAAGCTCTTCATAAGTCTAACTTAAAGACAATAAATGAAAGTGCTAGGTGGGAGACACCCCACCATGGTAACTGATGAACGAAATTCCTGCCGGTAAAGAAATTTTTGTAAAAATATAATCGCGTTGCCAGTATAGTTTCTAAACCAACAGAGAATCCTTTCGTACAAAATTTTTGGTTGTCACTTAAGCAAACCCAATAATATTTATAACCGAAGTATTCAAACCTCGGGTCGTCTTCTCAAGGAATTGCAGAGAAGTATGAGTTATTATTGGTTATGGAAAAAGGTATGTTTTTGGGTTTTTTTTTTTAAATAAGGAACAAGTAATTTAAATGACAAGAAAAATAAATTAATAATTAGAAAATCTCTTGGCAAGGTATGAGAACTGGAAATCCTATCCTGGTTATCCTTATCAGGTGTGATGAGAATTGGATTTTGGTCCCACTTAGTTAACCCTTACTAAACAAAGGAAAGTCAAGTGGACTAATTAATTTGATCCTCAAGTCCTAGTTAACTCCTGTGGAAAGACTAGCTTTAGAGTGATCCAAATCAATCAGCAATTCCAATCTCAATCAACAGCTGAGTTTGATAACTCAAGTGTTATCAATTACTTAACCAAAGTAAAAAGGGAGAAAATCTACTTGAATAAAAATTCCTTGAGATGGGAAGCAGCAGTAACATAAATAAAAGAAAGAAATCTTAAATCTAAAATACCTCAAATTTCATTAATTAGAAAATTCAAATCTTAACATGAAAAAGATTCATAAGCTAATTTGAAAAGATAAATAACAATTAAAGTAATAGAATAAATAAAATTAGAAAATATTTAAAGGAACATTGAACCTGTGATGAAGAGAAGTAACCTAAACATAATAGAAATCCTAAATCCTAAATCCTAAGAGAGAGGAGAGAACCCCTCTCTCTAAAAACTACATCTAAAACCTAAAACTATGAACTATGAATGTTGTATGAATTGTCGTCTGATGAATGGATACATTCTCCCACTTTATAGCCTCTAATCTGTGTTTTCTGGGCCAAGAACTGGGCCAGAAACAACCCAGAATTCGCTGGTTGCGAATTCAAACACGCTGATTTTTGTCACTGCGATGCGTCCGCGTGGAGCACGTGTTCGCATCGCCTAGATGTATGGCCACTATAGCAAATTATATATCATTTCGAAGCTCCGGACGTTAGCTTTCCAACGCAACTAGAAACGCATCATTTGGACCTCTATAGCTCAAGTTATGACCGTTTGAGTGCGAAGAGGTCAGGCTGGACAGCTTAGCAATTTCTTCAACTTCTTGTATTCCTTCCACTTTTGCATGCTTCCTTTCCATCCTCTGAGCTATTCCTACCCTATAAATCCTGAAATCACTTAACACACATATCAAGGCATCGAATGGTAATAAGAGAGGATTAAACATAGTAATTTAAAGCCCAAAGAAGCATGTTTTCAATCATAGCACAAAATCAGGAAGGAAAACGTAAACTCATGCAAATCATATGAATAAGTGTATGAAAGATTGATAAAATCCACTCAATTGAACACAGATAAACCATAAAATAGTAGTTTATCTACCTCCCCACACTTAAACATTAGCATGTCCTCATACTAAGCTCAAGAGAAGCTATAAAGGGGTGAAGAAGAATGGTAGAATGTATGAAATACAACCTATGAATGCAACTAAATGTGAAATGCTTCTACCCACTTGGTTAAAAGTAAATAAACCTTTCAAGAACAAATATAAACTGGATCTCACTAATTCAAATCATAAAAAATGAAGTACAAATAGACTTGCAGAAGAAAATAGCTCATGAAAGACGAGAACAAAGAATCAAGCATCGAACCCTCACTGGAAGTGTATACACTCTAATCACTCATGTGTTTAAGGTTTGATTCTCTCAATTCTCTACTAACCTTGCTTTCTAAGGCTTGCTCTTCATCTAACAATCAACAGAAATTTAATGCATAAATACACATATCAAGAGGTCTTTTAAGAGTTGTAATTGGATTAGGGTCAAGGTAGGATTGTATTTGGCCATCCAAGTGGACTAAAATCTGAATCCTTAATTAACTTAAACTTTTCACCTAACTTTAGACAATCCATGTAATAATAATACCACATCTAACTATCCATTAACCATGTTTTCCACATATTCATGCATTCTAATTTCAAGTACAGTACATATGCATTACTTTCACCACTTACTTTGGGGCATTTTTTCCCCTTTTATTATTTGCTCTTTTTTTCTTTTCTTTTTCTCTCTCTATTTTTTTCATTTTTTTTCATATTTTTTCTTTCTTTTGCTTTTTTCAAGGCATATGATTAAGGTATTGAATGCATGAACATATTCTCAACATTCTTTTACATTTTCAGAAAATTCTAACATACTCAATTCTC
Organism: Arachis hypogaea; assembly: GCF_003086295.3. Classification (NCBI taxonomy): domain Eukaryota; kingdom Viridiplantae; phylum Streptophyta; class Magnoliopsida; order Fabales; family Fabaceae; genus Arachis; species Arachis hypogaea. The sequence goes on from NC_092047.1 coordinate 81,645,649, forward strand.
AAACCAAATGTTTCCAAATATAACTTTCCCACACTTAATTCATGAGCAATCTCACTAGTCTAAGCTCACCAATGATTCAAATTAAGGACATTATTGTTTTCCGCTTAGAGTTAATGATGTGCTAAAGTAAAGAACAAAGGGGTATAATAGGCTCAACATTGGTTTGCAAATGATAATGAAAGGGTAAGGCCATATGGGTATGTAAGCTTAGTGAAATAAAGGCCTCAATCATATAAGTGCATGCATACATCAAACCATGGAAATATAGAATCAAGCAAGACAAATATCACAATTTTAGAGAGAACAACACACACCAAAAATAAAATATTGGTTGATAGAATGCAACCAATTTAAATAGGCTCAAAATCTCGCAGGTTTTGTGTGTTCGAGCTCAAAATCATGTTACAGTATAATATTTCTTCAGACAAGTTTATCAAAAAGTTTAATTCAAATTAGTGAAATGTTATAAAAGGTTTCTTGAAAAAGAAAATATTACTTTAACCAAGTGGTGGTAAAATATGCACAAAATCAAACAAATATGCAATCAAACATGCAAATGCAACAACTAACAAGGAAAATAAACCATTGGTGTTGAGATAGAAGAGTAACTAACCCACGGAAGTCGGTATCGACCTCCCCACACTTAAAGATTGCACTGTCCTCGGTGCATGCTGAGATGTGCAAGTGGATGGTTGGCTTCAACTGACGCTTTTCTCCAAGGATTGTGCAGATAGACTTGTCTGTTGCCCCATGTAAATGTTTTCTGTTTTCTTTCCTCGGTGGCCATCCTGAAAGAAGAGAAAAAATAAGAAAAGTAACCCAAAAACAAAGATAGGAAATAATTTAAAATATGGTTGGGTTAATGCCAAATAATAAGGGTTTCAATTACATGGTAGCTATAACATGTAAGTGAGAAAATAGTAGAAGCACATGGCATATCAATAGTGCAAGAATTGCAATAATAGGTGAGAGATAGTGGGTAATAAAAAACAATGTAAGTGCATATCAATGCAAGTGGTATATAAGTATCATGGAGGAGTAGCATTGACTTAAATAAGATTACCCAATCAGAGTTAAACAAGTCATAAAGCACCAGAGTAATGCAAGAAAAGATGCAACAGTTGAATAGGAAAATTTAACACCAATAGAAAAATAATAAATTTAGAAAAAAAAATAAAAATATGTACAAAATTAAAATGTAATGGATGAAAGTATGCGTAAAATAGAATGGAAGTAAAGAAGATGAGAAGTCAAAGAAAATAAGAAAGGAAGAAGAAAGAAATAAGAAGGGGAAAAAATATTTGGATTTGCAAAAGAAAAGATATGATATTTGGCTGATCTGGATAAGTTGTGCGTCGCATGTGACGCGGACGCGTGTGTCACGCGGTCGCGTGGTGTGTGATTTTTGTCAAGTAACGCGGACGCGTAGGTCACGCGATCGTGTGACTTGATTTATGCGAATGGCACGAGGGCAGCCATGCGTTCGCGCAACTCTCTGTTTCAAATCCATTTTGCCAAAAATTTGGGGTGACGCGATCGCGTAATTGACGCGATCACGTGGATGACTATATTTTGAACACGACGTGGCCGCATGGGGCACGCGGTCGCGTGATAGGGCTGGTGCTTCCAGCATTATTCCAGCCCCACTCTATCATAACTTGCTGCCATACACCTCTTTTACGTCGATTTTTAGGGGCACATGTTCGCGTGGGAGGCTATTTTCCAAAATGACGCGGCCGCGTCAGTGACGCGGTCGCGTGGGCATGATTGTGCCTAAGGCACGCCTCCAGCCACGCTTTCGCGTGACTTTCTGTTCAATTCTCTTTTCTTCAGAACGCACCTATGACGCGGACGCGTCAGCGACGCTCGCGCGTCGCTTCCGTTTTTTTTATGCAGTATGCAGAATGAAAAATGCATAATGCAAATGACTATGCAGAAATTATGAATGAACACGAATGAAAATAAAATAAAATAAAACTAAGAACAAAAAGGAAAGAATATACCATGGTGGGTTGTCTTCCACCTAGCACTTTTAGTTAAAGTCCTTAAGTTGGACATTTGGGGAGTCCTTTGTTATGGTGGCTTGTGCTTGAACTCATCCAGGAATCTCCACCAACTTTTGTAATTCCAATGGCCTCCGGGATCCCAAACTAGTTGCATAAAGCCTTCAAGCAAATTAAAGCAAGTGATAAGGCCCCAAGAGTATTGATTGCTAGAATGAATTCTGGGGGTCCCAAACTTTGCTTTTACACCCGCCTTCTTGTTGATTATTATTGTTCCAACTAGGTGGCAAGCAATCTGAATTCTCACTAAAGCGGCCAAACAACTTCCTAGACCCATTCAATTTAGTATTCTTCCAACCATGATAATTCAGCCGTGAGCTTCCTACCACAATGAACCTAGGATTGTGTTGCCAACCACTAACCATCTCCCTCTTACTCTTAAAGCCACAAAGAGCTCTAAGCTGACCATCTGTCTTAAGTAAAGCATATTCAAGTGAGCTTATTAAGCTTAGAGATGAAAGATTTACCCACTTGAATGATGGAATGGATGGTGAAGGCTTTGGGGGATAGGTCTCCAACAGCATTGGCAAGGTGATTTCCAGGTCCATTCCCTTGAGTTCTTCCTTGACAACTTCCACCCCCTTGCAAGCTTCTTCAATTTCAACCTCTTCCTCTTGGTAGCTTTCTTCCAATTTGATCTCTTCTTCATTGTTCACCAAGGGCTTGGGAGGTTGTGTTTTTTCTTCTTTAATCTCCATGTCAAGTCCAATGGGAAAGGATTCAATTGTAGATAAGAATTCATCAATGATTGAATCCATCTCTTGATCATCCCCTTCAAAGTCTTCAACCATGATATGCCTCGGAGGTTGTACACCCTCCTCAACATCAATTTCAAACGTCTTTGAAGGAGGCTCTATAACTTGACTTTCCTATGGAGGTTCAGCATCTCCTAAGTCTTCAACCAATTCTTCTTCTTCGATAATTATAGCTTCCTCCACTTGTTCCAGTACAAAGTCATGCTCCGTACTGTCCACTAGAGTTTCTAATATATCCTTCATGCTACGTTCTTCATTAGATTGTCCACACGAAGCCATGGGGTTCCTTGAGTGTCTGAACGTCAGGAGGGTAATCGATTTATTCTTGATTCAATTGGTAAAGGGTTGCATGAAATTTTTCCACTGTTTCCTTGAGACGCTCCCTTGATTCTTGGGTTGATGGATATGGACATGGTACATAGGGAAGTGGTGGTTCTTGGGAGTAATTGGGGTGGATAAGGGTTGGGGTCATATGGAGGTGAATGGTGATAGGTGGCTTGTGAGTATGGTGGTTCAAAGCTATGTTGAGGAGGTGGTTCATTGGCATATGATGGGGCTTGTTAGTAACTATAAGGGGGTCCACCATATCTATCATCTTGGTACGCACCTCGGAATGGCTCTTGACCATAGTAATTTGGTGGAGGTTGGTTGTCACGGAAAGGTCCACCATAACTATTGTTTTGGCATGCATTGTGGAATGGTCGTGGTCCATGGTATCTTGGAGGGTGTTGTTGCCTAAAGGTTTGATCAGATCCTCGTAGCTCCTTCCATCTCTGATTGTTTTGACCTTGATGCATGTTCTTGTTATAGCTTCCATTCCTTTTAACAGCATTAGAACCAAACTTAAAGCGACGGGGGTGAGAACTCATAGTAACTAATAAAAATTAAAAACAAAAACAAATAAACAAGCAAAGGAAAATAAAATAAAATAAGATAAATAAGAGAAAAGGTTTGAAAAAGAATTTTAAGATTTAAAAAAAGATAAGATAAGTTAGGTAAGAGAAGATAAGTTTTTAAATTAAAAGGTTTTGAAATTTAAATTTTTGAATTTGAAAATTAAATTTTGAATTTTAAATTTTGAAATTTGAATTTTGAAAAAAAGTCAACAATATAAGATAAAGATTTGAAGAAGATTTAAATTTTGAATTTTGAATTTCGAATTTTGGAATTTAATTGAAATTTGAAATTTGAATTTGAAATAAGATAAGATAAGATTTTTGAAAAATATATGATTTTTGAAAAAGATTTGAATTTTGAAATTTAAAACTAAGATAGGATAAGATAAAAATTTTTAAAATAAAAATCTGAATTTTTAAATGCAAATTTCGAAAATTCAATTAAAATAAAGAGAAAATATATTTTTAAATTTAATGAGGAAAGAGAAAAACAATAAAATGACACCAAACTTAGAATTTTTAGATCAAAGCAAAGAAACCAAATAAGAAAAATATTTACAATAACCAATAATGAGGCACATGTTTGCAATTCCCCGGCAACGGCGCCATTTTGACGAACGGAATTCCTGCTGGTAAAGAAATTTTTATAAAAATATAATCGCGTTGCAAGTATAGTTTCTAAACCAACAGAGAATCCTTTCGTACAAAAGTTTTGGTTGTCACTTAAGCAAACCCAATAATATTTATAACCGAAGTATTCAAACCTCGGGTCATCTTCCCAAGGAATTGCAGGGAAGTATGATTTATTATTAGTTATGGAAAAATGTATGTTTCTGGGTTTTTTTTTTAAAATAAGGAACAAGTAATTTAAATGACAAGAAAAATAAATTAATAATTAGAAAATCTCTTGGCAAGGTATGAGAACTGGAAATCCTATCCTGGTTATCCTTATCAGGTGTGATGAGAATTGGATTTTACTCCCACTTAGTTAACCCTTACTAAACAAAGAAAAGTCAAGTGGACTAATTAATTTGATCCTCAAGTCCTAGTCAACTCCTGTGGAAAGACTAGCTTTAGAGTGATCCAAATCAATCAGCAATTCCAATCTCAATCAACAGCTGAGTTTGATAACTCAAGTGTTACCAACTACTTAACCAAAGCAAAAAGGGAGAAAATCTACTTGAATAAAAATGCCTTGAGATGGGAAGCAGCAGTAACATAAATAAAAGAAAGAAATCTTAAATCTGAAATACCTCAAATTTCATTAAATAGAAAATTCAAATCTTAACATGAAAAAGATTCATAAGCCAATTTGAAAAGATAAATAACAATTAAAGTAATAGAATAAATAAAATTAGAAAATAAATTAAAGGAATATTGAACTTGTGATGAAGAGAAGTAGCCTAAACATAATAGAAATCCAAAATCCTAAATCCTAAGAGAGAGGAAAGAACCTCTCACTCTAAAAACTACATCTAAAACCTAAAACTATGAACTATGAATGCTGTATGAATTGTCGACTAATGAATGGATACATTTCCCCACTTTATAGCCTCTAATCTGTGTTTTCTGGGCCGAGACCTGGGCCAGAAACAACCCAGAATTCGCTGGTTGCGAATTCAAACACACTGATTTTTGTCACTGCGATGCGTCCGCGTGGAGCACGTGTTCGCATCACCTAGATGTATGGCCACTATATCAAATTATATATCATTTCGAAGCTCCGAACGTTAGCTTTCCAACGCAACTAGAAACGCATCATTTGGACCTCTATAGCTCAAGTTATGACCGTTTGAGTGCGAAGAGGTCAGGCTGGACAGCTTAGCAATTTCTTCAACTTCTTGTATTCCTTCCACTTTTGCATGCTTCCTTTCCATCCTCTGAGCCATTCCTGCCCTAAAAATCCTGAAATCACTTAACACACATATCAAGGTATCAAATGGTAATAAGAGAGGATTAAACATAGTAATTTAAAGCCCAAAGAAGCATGTTTTCAATCATAGTACAAAATCAGGAAGGAAAACGTAAACTCATGCAAATCATGTGAATAAGTGTATGAAAGATTGATAAAATCCACTCAATTGAACACAAGATAAACCATAAAATAGTGGTTTATCAGTAACACCTTCCTAACCATCCCTTTGTACATAGATCAATTTATTGCATTTTGTCTCTTGTAGATAGTTTAGGTTAGTTTAATTGCAAGCTTAATTTGCTTAGATTTCAGTTTAGATTATGTATTTTTGATGAATAATATGTTTTGGAGTTGAAAACCTATTTTGGAATTCAAGTTTGGTGCCTTAGAGCAGTAAAAGGTTTTGAGATAAACAGAGTATGTGCGTGCACACACACCTGTGCGGACGCACACAACCCCAATTTTCGCGTTCTGTGCGCGCGCACCCTCCTGTGCGTGCGCACACCAGCTTATGCACCCTCTGTTGGGAGCGTCAGCACACTTTGTGCATCCGCATCCCCCTCTTCTGCCGCTCGTGCGTCCGCACGGACCTGTGTGCGTACGCACACACGGCATGATAGCTGGCAATTTTGACGCTTCATTCAAAAAAGAAAAAAGAATTTTCACCTTTCTATGCGTGGGCACAGTCCTGTGCCCACGCACACCTCAAAAAATGGCCTCTGGTCGCAGTGTTAGCACGCATAGTGCGAACGCACAACCATTCTCTTTTCGCTCATCGATGCGTACGCGTGCCTTACGCATATGCGTCGCCTTTCATTTTTCGCCATCTCACGCGTACGCGTCGCCTTTCATTTTTCGCCATCTCACGCGTGCGCATCCCTTACGCGTACGCATCGATCTCTTCTTTTCGCGGCACCACACGCACGCGTCTATCACGCGTACGCTGACCCTCTGTGTGTGTGCACACCCCTTTGTGCGTACGCACGCCCCTATTTCGCCCCTCCCTCTTCTTTCTTCTATGTTCTCCTTCTTTCTTCTTCTTTCTTCTTTCTTTTATTTCTTCTTGCTTCTTTCTTTTTCTACTCTTCTTCTTCTCTTCTCTGGCGAAGCTCCGTCGCCGTGACCTCGTAGTGGCTAACACAAGTGCCACTGTTACTTATCCCTTTTTTTATACTCTTCATCTTTTCAATTTTCTTGTTTTACTCTTCTTTGTTTTGTTTATTTACTTGCTTAATTTTTATCTTCTTTATTTAGTTTTGATAATCTAGCTTGAGTTTTGCTTAATTGTTTATTGTTGAGTTGCAAGTGTTCAATTCTTGATTTATGGGTTGGTCATGCTTGAAATTTTGGCTTGAATTGATGAATATGTGCACCGTATACAATGTGTTTGTTTAAATGCCTGAATGAACTTTTTGTTTAATTCATATGTTGTCATGACCATATGTGTTAGACTATATCCTTGTTTGGTATTCTAATCAAGAATTGTGCACTTTTAAATTATTATGATGTTATTTTGGATTGAAATTTTAATAATGTACTTGTTTAATGCTTTGAGTTGCTAGCACCAAATTGATATGAAAAGTGACATTTGACTTCTTTTTGGTGAAATTTTTAACAAGTACATATTGAATTTAGTGAATTGAATTGAATTGCTTGTTCATCATGATTTTTAAGTCACTATAATCACATCATGAGGTATTTGCTCCTTGTTAATGCTTTGCATTTGTTTGAGTTGACTTGACTTGATTTTTATCAAGACTTGTTACTTTTTGTAGCAAACACCTCCCCATGTGATTATTGCCTTATTCCTAAGGATGAATAAATATTTTCTCTTCATCATTGCATTGGTTATTGTTTGTTGTGCTATTTTATCGCTCTTGCACTTTCACTTGTACACCTTCAATATCCAATATTTTCTAAATTCAATTCACTCTTGTTGCAATTGCCTAAGCTTTCTTGTGTTTAATTGATGCTCATCTTTTAGTTGCATCTTAGGCCATTTAATTGAGGAACTCATTATTACCTTTAAGTGTGTGGATGCCATCTTAACTGGCCATTGTATGTATTCTAACCATGTTCACAATTAGAATACACACATGGCTCATATTTTCATCATACCACACAACTATGCAAATTTTCTCAATTAGATGCTTATTTGCTTACTCCTTTACCCTTTTGTGCCACTTGCCTTTTGATTCTTAATTATACTTTATTCATTCTTTTTGAGGATGAGACATGAAGGCAAGGAGCCGGGAGAGGAGGAGGACACCGAGGAGGGAGATGCCAAGCATACATTGGACTTGGCGATTTCTCCACAACCCAAGACCCCGCATCCACCAACCGAAGATGGAGCTCTTGAGAGACATTCTTCCCAGATTATGTTCGTGCACGGAGGACCGTGCAATGCTTAAGTGTGGGGAAGGATTCGTCATTTCGGGGGCGTAAATTCTCTTTCCGAACACTTTGCACTTTATTTTTGTTTCTTTTTATTATGTTTCTTGTACATATTTGGAGTGTTTTTAACTGTTGCATTGCATTTTCTTTTGGTATATATATCATAGTTATATCTATTGTATTTTGCATCTTTTTTTTAGTATATATTTTATAGATAAAAGTTGTGATTGGATTATGTGAATAGTATAGCACCTAGTTCGATTTTGTCCTAATTGTTCATGTTAGTCTTTGTATTGTTGAAAATTAGGAATAGAACTAGGAAAAATTTTTGAAAATTGCATCCATCACATTATACATACATATATGAAATAATTTTGGTGAAAAACAACAAAGATTTTCAAGAATTTTGTTTTTAGGGCATTCTATTAAATTGATTTGGAAATTTGTTTTTAAACTTGCTTGAATGAATTTTTATGGAACATAGAAGAGAGATAGAATAAATACCTTGTAAGTTTTTTAGCTTAAATAAGTGGTTACACCTTTTAACCACTAATTTTGTTCATTAAGTGTTATATCTCTTCTATGATTGTAATCTTGGTTTTGCTTGATTCTTTATTTCCAATATTTGATGTCTTGAATGCATTTAGCATGATTGAGACCATTTTTGAATTTGAACTCACTAACCCATATGGCCAACCCTTGCATCTATCTTTGTAAACCACTTTTTGATCTTTTTAATCCCCTTTGTTCTCATTATAAGCACATCATTCACCCTAAGTGAAAAACCATTATGTCCATGGATTATATCTTTGATTAGCTTGGGTTTGAGTGTGTGTGTGTTAATCAATTGTGGGGGGGGGGGGGAGATCTGTGGGAAACATTGGTAGAAAGTTACTTTGGGTTTTTATTGAGAAAAACTTTGGAAAATGGGTAAACACTTATGCATATATTAAGTAAGACATATGCATCTTCTTTGTGATAAAAAAAAAAGAAAGAAGAAAGAAAGAAAAGAAAAGAAAAGAAAAAAAGAAATGATAATAAAAATGTAAATAAAGGATGCATATGTGTGTGAATTGAAAAAGAAAGATGCATGAGTGAACATGAAAAAGGGATAAATGGGTAGTTAGGATGTTTTGTTATGTATATAGGATGATATAGGATTAGGTGAGTACTTGAGCTAATCAAAGATCCAATTTAATAGCCCACTTAACCATATTAATCCTACCGTTACCTAAGCTCCATTACAACCCTCAAAAGTCCTCATGATATTTGCATTCATGCATCAAATATCAGTTGATTGTTGGATGACTTGAAAATCTTTGAGAAACATGATTAAAGGAAGATTGAGTGATCAAACCCTACACACTGAGCGATTAGAGTGAAAACACATCCGGTGAGGGTTTCAATTGCTCAATTCTATGTTTCCATTGCTCATCTTGTATCTTCTTGCAAGTTGTTGAACTTAATTTTAGAAATTTCAAATCAAATCTTTGGATATGGATCATATTGCTATATTTGCTTTGTCTTAGCCCTAAGCTTTATTTTGGGATTGATTGAGATTCTTTTGTTTGTTTTGTGCCAAACTCAATAGGAACCATATTGTAGATATAGATAGACAGTATTTAGTATAGTTGCCTGCATATAAGTAGTTGCATCTAAATAAATTGCTTTCCCTCTTTATCCTTCTCTTTTCATTGTGAGTAGCATGAGGACATGATATTGTTTAAGTGTGGGAGAATTGATGAGTCCATATTTTTCGATATATTTTGGTTTGATTTGAATGGATTTCATCACATAAACTCACACTTATTCACTAAAATAGCATGCTTTTATGTCTTCTCCCTAGATTGTGCCTAAATGTGAAAACATGCTATTTTATGCTTAATTTAATAACTTTTATCCCACTTTTATGCCATTCGATGCCATGACATGTTTGTTGAGTGATTTTAGGTCCTAGAGGCAAGTTTGGCAAGGCAAAAGTGGAAGGAAGCATGTACAAAGAGAGAAAGCATGAAGAAAACAAAGGAGAAGCACACATTGGAGTGTGCGTGCGCACAACCACCTGTGCGTATGCACAAAAGCCACAAAACCATGTATGCGTACGTACGACAACCTGTGCGTACGCACAAGAAGAAAATCAGCATGTGTGTGAACGCACACACCTGTGCGTCCGCACACGTCCCAGCGCGTGACTCATTTATTGCAAATCGCTGGGGGAGATTTCTGGGCCTCCAGGGCCCAATTTTGGAGTTTTCTGAAGCTGATTGAGTGCTATATGAAGGAAGGCCTTACTCCATGTGAAGAGGAGAGAAATTAGGGTTAGTTTAGCATTATGTAGTGTAGTTCTCTAGAGAGAGAAGCTCCCCCTCTCTCTAGAATTAGGGTTCTTTAGTTTAATTTCTTGTAATTTCTACTTTTAATTCTTGTTTCTATTTACTTTTTCTTGTCATTTATTGTTATTGCTTCTTGTTCTTCTTCATTTCTCTTGTTACTTCCTTTATTTTGTCAATTTATGTTTTATGACACTCTTGTTACATTCTACTTTCAATTAATGCAAATTTATGTTTCCATATCATTTATTGCTTTCCTTAGTTGTTATTGCTATTTTCTTGCTTTGGCAGTGGTAAAATTTATTTTATTGTAATTTAATATTATTTTATTTTCATGCACACCAAGTGTTTGATAAAATGCTTGGCTTAGTTTTCACTTAGTTTTTCTCCACTCTTGCCTTGGAATTGTTGACTTTGGTGTTCTTCGAGTCATTGATGTCCATTATTGTTTGATATATTAGAGTAGTTAGTTGATTTGGTCTCCTTTGACTCTATGTGACCCCTTAGTGTTGACATAGGACTTAGGGATTGAAATTAACTATGCTTATTTGACTTATCTTCGATGTAAGGTTGACTAAGTAGGATTAACTCTTCATAATCATCATGTGTTTGTGGTGAATGGCTAGGATAGGTAGCCTTAGCCTTCAATTACTTGCCAAGAGGTTTCTTGCATTTGAAGTTTTCTTTCCTTGCATTTAATTGCTTTAACTTTTATTGCTTTGATGTTAAGATGTTTAATTTCTTGCATGTTTAGTTTTCACACTCCTGGTTGAGAAATTTGATGTTTGGGTGGAATTGAGTTGTGGATGTCCATTCTGCATTGTGTGAGAATAGTTAATTGGTTTGGTTTCCATTGGCGCTAGTCTTTCACTAAGTAATTAGTGAGTTGACTAGGACTTATGGATTGAGATCAATTATGCTCTTCTAATTCTCAAGGAGGATTGACTAATTTGAATTGATTCCACACAATTGACATGATTGTGGTCCAAAACTAGGATAGGAATCCTAAATTCCCCAATTCTTACCAAGAGCTCTTTTTAGTATTTGATTTCCATTACCATTGCTTTAATTACTTTCCTCTTGATTCCTTGCATGCTTGTTTCAATTCTTGCTATTTACATCTCTTGCTCTCTTGCATTTCCAATTTCCCATGCTCTCTCTCATAGCCAATAATTGTACACTTCATTGCAACTCCTAGGGAGAACGACCCGGGAGCTAAATACTCTCAGTTATAATTTATTTTGTATTGTGATAACATTTGATTTGGGAACTAATTGTTGGTCTAGACTATACTTTCAACGACGAAATTCTATTTTTTGAAAATCTAGATCAACGATAAATTCTCTTTATCAACAATCAAACTATGGGGAACCCAGGCCCGTGAAGAATTCCATCCTCAACCAGAAGGCGAGACCGAAGACGTTCAAATCAGATACACCAGGGATAAAACAACAAACATAGGTGCGAACCTAAAAGAAGACATAAAGGAACTACTAATAAAGTTCCTAAGGGACAATTCCGACCTCTTCTCATGAAAAGCCACGAACATGCCCGGCCTAAACCCTGGACTAATGTGCCACAAACTGGCAGTATACTCCGGATCTCGACCAGTACAACAGAAGCGCAGAAAGCTCGGCCCGGAAAGGTCACAAACCGTGGAGGAACAAGTACAGGCCTTGCTTGAGGCAGGATTCATAAGGGAGGTCAAATACCCACTATGGCTAGCCAATGTCGTGCTGGTCAGAAAGCCAAATGGAAAGTGGCAAATGTGTGTCGATTACACCGACCTCAACAAAGCCTGCCCAAAAGACCCCTACCTCCTCCCGAATATCGACACCCTAGTCGACGCCTGATAAACCCCTATTTCGTGGTTTATCTTGTGTTTAATTTGGGGATTTTATCAACTTTTCTCACATTTATGCAATGAAATAGCATGTTTTTGTAATTCTCCCTAAATTTGTACTTAAGCGTGAAAACATACTTTTTAGACCTTAAAATAGCTAAATTTAATTTACTTTAATTCCATTCGATGCCTTGATATGTTTGTTAAGTGATTTCAGGTTTAGAAGGCAAAGATTGGATTGAAGGAATGAAGGAAAAGCGTGCAAAGTGGGAGAACTCATGAAGAAATGAAGGAATCGCAAAGCCGTCAATCCTGACCTCTTCGTACTAAATCGATCATAACCTGAGCGACAGAGGTTCAAATGAGGCGGTTTTAGTTGTGTTGGAAAGCTAACATCTGGGGCTTCAAAATGATATAAAATTTGCTATAGTTTCCTAGCGTTTAAGGATGCGTACGCATGCATCACGCGTACGTGTGGGAAGCTGCACGTGACTCACTAAAGGCAACCCGTGGCCAGTGATTTCTGAAGCATTTTGGGCCTAATCCAACCCATTTCTGATGCTATTGAATGCAAGGATTGAAGGGAGAATGAACCAAGTAGCCATAGTTTAGTTTTGCATCATGTTGTAGGTAGAATTCTAGAGAGAGAAGCTCTCCCTTCTCTCTAGAATTTAGGTTAGTTTAGGTCAAATTCTCTTGGATACAACTTTTGATTCTTGTTTTGATTTAGCTTTCCCTCTTAATTTCTTGTTATTACATCTTTAATCTTCTAGTTTTACTTGTTAATTTCTTATTTTACTCTCTTTTATGTTGATGAACCATTGTTGAATCTTGATTTCTTTGAATGCAATATTATGTTTTCAAGTCTCTTTTATGTTATCTCCATTATTGTTATTGTTGATTTCTTGTTGATGTTAGTTATGGATTTTGTTAATTCTTACATCTTGTGATGTTTATTTTTATTACATTCTAGGAGTTTGATGAAATATTTTCTCTAGTTTTTGAGTAGTTTTCTTTACTCTTGGCCTAGGCTAAGGGAATTGAGTGACCTTGAGTCATTGGGTCTCAATGAATTGGTGATTTGAGAACCCTATGTGGTCAATTTGATACTCATTGACGCTAACCCACTACTAAGCTAATTGGTAGGTAGGTTAGGACTTATGGGTTGATGTTGATCAAGCCTATTTGACGTACTTCAAGCTTAGGAGTAGACATTGCACGTACTTAAAGTGTTGGAGTAGACGAAATGGGTTGGTCCTTCATAATTATCAATGTATGGTTTATAGACAAGGATGGTGATCTCAAATTACCTATGTCTAGCCAAGAGTTCTTTCCTTTATTTTATTAGTTCTTGTTGTTTACTTTCTTGCTTTTATATTTTCTTGCCCATTTATTTTCTTGTCCCTTTATAAATCAAACCCCTTGTTCTTCATAGCCAATAATTGACCACTTCATTGCAATTTCTTGTGAGATGACCCGGAGTTTAAATACTTCAGTTAATTCTTATTTGGGGTTTGTACTTGTGACAACCAATATTTTTGCATGTGAGGATTCTTTGTCGGTTTAGAACTATACTTGCAACGAGATTTCATTTGTGAAATTCTAAACCATATAAGAAACTGAGTATCAATGCCTCGTCAGGATACAAGTACCTTTCCTTCATGGACGCCTACTCGGGATACAACTAGATCCCGATGCATCAACCCGACTAAGAGAAGACCTCGTTCCTAACCCCGAAAGCAAACTACTGCTACATAGTCATGCCATTCAGACTCAAGAATGCAGGGGCTACATATCAGAGGTTGATGAACAAAGTATTCACCGACCACATCGGAAAGCTGATGGAAGTCTACGTAGACGACATGCTGGTAAAAACACAAAGAGAAGAAATGCTGCTACCCGACCTCGCCAAAGTATTCGGCACCATAAGAAAGCACGGGATGAGACTAAATCCTACAAAGTGCACTTTCGTGGTAGAAGCCAGAAAATTCCTAGGGTTCATGCTCACTCAAAGAGGGATCGAGGCAAACCCAGATAAATGTCAAGCTATACTCAACATGAAAAGCCCGACCTACTTCAAGGAGATACAGCAGTTGAACAGAAGGCTAGCAGCCCTGTCCAGGTTCCTAGCTGGATTGGCCCTAAGATCTCTACCTTTCTATGCAACCCTAAGGAAAGGAAAGAGGTTCGAATGGACCCAAGAATGCGAACAAGCCTTCCAATACTTCAAAACATTCTTAGGGCAACCACCTATCCTGACCCGACCTCAACAAGGAGAAGAACTGATACTATACCTCGCCGTTGGAAGTAGGGCGATAGCATCAGCGCTAGTCAGAGAAGACAATAACGGACAGCAGCCCATCTACTTTATAAGTAAGGCTTTACAAGGGACTGAACTAAACTACCAAAAGATAGAAAAGTTCGCCTACGCCCTCATACTTACTTTCTGACGGCTTCGACCATACTTTCAAGCCCACACTATCAGAGTACGGACCAACCAACCCATGAAAGGTGTCCTACAGAAAATTGACTTGGCTGGAAGAATCCTACAGTGGGCAGTCGAGTTGTCCAAATACGACCTCAAGTACGAATCTCAGACGGCCATCAAGTCCCAGTACCTGGCTGATTTCGTCGCAGAGTACACCGACACCCCAGGAACCCCCATTGATTGGAACCTTTACGTTGACGGCTCATCAAATAAAGCCAGGAGTGGGGCCGGCATTATCTTAGAGAGCGACCAAGGGACCCAACTCAAACTCTCCCTAAGGTTCGAGTTCCCCGCCTCAAATAATCAAGCCGAATATGAAGCCCTATTGGCTGGTTTGAAGCTGGCCAAGGAAGTTGGAGCCCAAAAGCTTACCATCTTCAGCGATTCACAAGTAGTCACCTCACAAATAGAAGGAAGTTACCAGGAAAAGGATCTTACCATGAAAAAATACCTAGACAAAACCAAAGAACAGCTCAGAAAATTCATAGGATGTGAGATCCGACACATACGTCGGGAACAAAATGCCCGAGGCGACGCACTTTCAAAACTAACCAGGACCAAACCAGGGGGCAATAATAGAAGCCTTATCCAAGAAACCCTACAAAATCTATCGACCTCGAAGGTAGAGAAGGTCCTGAACATATCTGACCAGGACCAAGGGTGGACAACACCCATGATCAACTACCTTAAATCTGAAACGCTCCCCTCAGATAAAAAGGAAGCAAAAAAGCTCGTAAGGGAAGCACAATATTACACCCTAGTAGGTGACATCCTATACAGAAGAGGGATTTCAACACCCCTCCTCAAATGCGTCCCGACCTCCTCCACAAAGGAGGTCCTGGAAGAAGTTCACAGTGGCATGTGCGGCAACCACCTCGGCGCACGGGCTCTATCCAAAAAGGTCCTCTGAGCCGGCTTCTACTGGCCGACCTTACAGAAGGAAGCAACAGAGTTCGTCAAAACGTGCCCCCCCATGCCAGAAGCATGCCAACTTCCATATCTTCCCTCCTGAAGAGCTCATCTGCGTCACTTCACCCTGGCCATTCGTAAAGTGGGGGCTTGACCTCCTCGGACCATTCCCCCAAGGATCAGAACAAGTCAAATTCCTCCTTGTCGGAGTAGACTACTTCACAAAGTGGATTGAGGCAGAGCCATTGGCCGTCGCCACTGTCCAAAGAAGTCCAAAGTTTCTATATAGAAATATTATCACAAGGTTTGGGGTTCCCTACTCCATCACCACAGACAATGGTACTCAGTTCACTAACACAGGCTTCAGTAATCTGGTAGCTGATCTGAAAATAAAGCACCAGTTCACCTCAGTGGAACACCCACAAGCCAATGGATAGTCGGAAGCTGCCAACAAGGTCATACTGGCCGGGTTGAAACGCCGTCTGCAGGACGCAGAAAGAGCCTGGGCTGAAGAGTTTCCACAAGTCCTATGGGCATACCGGACGACGCCGCATTCCACCACGGGGGAATCACCTTTCCGACTTGCTTACGGAGTGGAGGCAATGATCCCCGTAGAAATAGACGAAAGATCCCCTAGGGTGATCTTCTACAACGATGACACCAACTCCCAAGCACAAAGGGAAGAACTCGACCTGCTTTCAGAAGTCTGGGAAAGAGCTCGGATCCAAGAGGAAGCCCTGAAGCGTCGAATGGCCATGAGGTACAATTGGAAGGTAATCCAACGAAGCTTCGCTACCAACGACCTCATCCTCATCCGAAATGATATCAGAGCAGGTCAATCGAGAGAAGGGAAGCTAGCAGCAAACTGGAAAGGACCATACCGAATCACGAAAGTACTAGGAAAGGGTTACTATAGGGTGGCCGACCTCCAAGGGCGGGAGCTCCCGAGGTCCTAGCATCCCTGTAACCTAAGAAGGTACTACAGCTAGAAAAAGGTCCCAGGCCAAGGTGCGCTCTTTTTCTCCTAAAGGGTTTTTTAATGAGGCACCAGGCCAAGACCTAAAAGCTGCCCGACTAGCAGGGTAAGCCCTCATATGTACATACTCCCATTTATATTTTGTCTGGTTATTTTACTACTTGAATAAAATTTAAGTTTCCCTAAAAATTTTTCTACCAAGACGCATTAATTTACACACAGAATAACACAAAATTCATCGTCCAACCAGGAAAGGTTGGCAAGGTGAAGTGACATAGCCCTAGTTAATGCGAGAAGTTATAAAAAGTAACCTGTACAAAGCGGCTTGATGAGGTCAGACTAAAGCGGGATTACTAAAAATAACTTGAGAAGGCCCGACAGAGAAGTCAGACCAATTAAAGGATCACTAAAAAGGGAACAAACACCATACAAGGGCCAAAGGAAGGTTAAAAAACCTAGTGCCCGAGTTGCTGAGCTAAAAGGTAGACATCCAAAAAGACGCTACTTAAAAAGCAAAAGCAAAATCACAAAATTAAGAGAGGCTCCAAAGTCGTCCAATTCAACTAAAACAAAGGTTCTGAACAAGAACACTACCCAAAAAAGTTATTGGAATCGATTAAAAGCCTGCAAAGGTCAAGCTGTAAAGGACTAAAATGCCCAGAAAATGGAGTAGCATTAAACTCGCGCAAATACAGAAGAAGGTAGCGGTTCACGAAGGAAAAGGTGTAGTCCAAAAAGGCAAAGGTAGAAGTTCGTAGAACAAACACCACCTTAGAGGATGCCAGCCAAGAAAAGACTCCAAATGCCTAAATCCTAGGGCATAAGAACCCACGAAAGGATGCCATCACCGAAACATAAGGCCGTACAAAGGTTGAGAAAACAACCTAAAAGATGAAAGTACTTTGCCGAGGTCGGCCAGTGTACCACCAGAACAGTCAGAAACAAAAAATCAAAACATTAAAGACTCAAAGGTTGCCTAACGGCAGCCCAAGAGTAAAAGTGTTTTTGATTAAAAAACCAAAAGTTGCTAAGAAACAACTACAAAGCGTCAGAAGATTTATGTAAATAGTTACAGAACCAAGAGTTCAAAGGGTCCACAAGTCGGACTATATCAATACATCATAAAAAGAGAGATAAAGGAAAGAATCACAAAGGGTCTAGCTTTGCCCCAATCGCGGCATCCTGAGCACCAAGAGAAATGACGGAGATCAGGACAGCACCAACCACACCATCAGGTCCATTCAGGATCTCCAGATCAGGCTCCGCCTCGGGCTGGGACGTCTTGGTAGGAGGGGCTATAGAAGCCTTGGCCATTGACACAGAAGGAGGGACCTCGTCATCATCAGGGGCAGGCACAATCTTGCCATCCTCCACAACATTATCCATGCTAAACAGACTGAAGTCAGCGTTAGGAGCAATAACTCGGACTTGGGCCTTTAAATTCTCATACAGAGCAGTCATGCCATTCACTACATGGCCCTGGAGTTCGGCATATTCGTCATAAGCAGAATGAAGCCTTTCCTTAGTCTCCAAGAGCTCGCCATAAGTCCGGGTGTAGCTCTCCTTGGCCTTTTTTGCCATATCCTCAGCCGGATTAGCAACAGCCTCAGCAGTAGTGGCCCGGGCCTTCTCCCTCTCTACAGCGAGCTCCAAACCCACATTCTTTGCCTCCAACTCAAGCCTCAAACTCTCCACCCTATCGTAATTAGTCTTGGCCTTCTCGAGAAAGGCACTAGTAGCATGGATAGGGGACTTCTGGAACTCCCGAGATAAAACAACACTGAGATTAGCCATCCGAATACTGTTGCTGGATATAAAGTTGATGTGACGAAGGATGGACACGTCATCAGTCGGGACCTTGCCATAAGGAGAAATAAGCTATGTAGCAAAATCCACGCCATCAAAATCCTTATCGACAAGATCATAAGTCTCGGCAGTCCTCGGCCTCTTGGGAGGAGGACCAGCTGAAGTGGGAGAGGAGGCAGCACCAGAAGTCACCAAGGGGGGATCAGTAGAAGCTGTTCGAACTCGAGGGGTCGGGATGACCTTCCTCGGACCCTAAGGATCAGACTTCGGCTTCTTCAGAGGAACCTGGCTAGAACTCTCTCCCGACGTCTTGTTGTGGATATTTTGAGCAGCCACTGTTTTCTTGGTCTTTCTGAGGAACTTCATTAAATCAGAATTGGCAACCATCTCTGAAAAAAGAAGACAGCGACCACAGAAACAATTATGCAATGAACAAATAAAAACAAAAACAACAAAGACTGCCTTATAAAGAAGTCGGGCGCTACCTAATTCAAAACGAAGGAGAGAAGGGTCTCCTAAAAACTTCTTCGTGTCCAAATGAGGAGGCTCTCCCCAGTGCTCCTCCAAGACACCCACAAAGGCGGGCACAGAAAAAAATAATAATAATAATAATAATATGACAAAGAAGAGGGTACAGAAAAAAATAATAATAATAATATGGATCCTTTATACCACGGTATTGGGATCCCTTTGTGAATGGAAGAAGAGAGGGAGACAAAGAATGTAATGTAATGGAAGAAACACAACTGTGAGGAGGGTAGAGATGTGAGATGAGATGTTAGTAGATGAATAAATAAATAGAATAAGATGGGAGAGGGAGAATTTTCGAAAATAATTTTTGAAAAAGGGTTAGTGATTTTCGAAAATAGTTTTTGAAAAAGGTTAGTAATTTTCGAAAAATTTTGAAATCAAAAATAAAAATAATTAGTTAATTAAAAAGAAATTTTTGAAAAAGAGGGAAGATATTTTCGAAAATTAGGGAGAGAGAGTTAGTTAGGTAGTTTTGAAAAAGTTAAGAAACAAACAAAAAGTTAGTTAGTTAGTTGAAACAAATTTGAAAAATACTAAGAAGTTAGGAAGTTAGAAAAGATATTTTGAAAATTTTTTTTTTGAAAAAGGTATGATGAGAAGATATTTTTGAAAAGATATGATAGGAATTAGTTTTGAAAAAGATTTGATTTTTAAAATCACAATTAATGACTTGATTCACAAGAAATCACAAGATATGATTCTAGAACTTTAAAGTTTGAATCTTTCTTAACAAGCAAGTAACAAACTTGAAATTTTTGAATCAAAACATTAATTGTTATTGTTATTTTCGAAAATTTGATATAAAAATAAGAAAAATGTTTTTGAAAAATATTTTTGGAATTTTCAAAAATAACTAAGAAATTTGAAAAAGATTTGATTTTTGAAAAAGATTTTGAAAAAGATAAGATTTTCAAATTGAAAATTTGATTTGACTCATAAGAAACAACTTGATTTTAAAAATTTTTGAAGAAGTCAATCCAAATTTTTGAATTTGATGAGAGAAAAAGGGAAAGATATTTTTTTGATTTTTGAATTTTTATGATGAGAGAGAAGAACAAGAAAAATGATGCAATGCATGAAAGTTATGGATCAAAACAATGAATGCATGCAAGAATGCTATGAATGTCAAGATGAACACCAAGAACACTATGAAGATCATGATGAACATCAAGAACATATTTTTGAAAAATTTTTAATGCAAAGAAAACATACAAGACACCAAACTTAGAATTCTTTAATGCTTAGACACTAAGAATTCAAGAATGCATATGAAAAACAAGAAAAGACACAAAACATGCAAATGCAAAGATCAAACAAGAAGACTTACCAAGAACAACTTGAAGATCATGAAGAACACTATGAATGTATGAGAATTTTCAAAAAATGCAAGATGCACATGGAATTGACACCAAACTTATAACATGACTCAAGACTCAAACAAGAAACACAAAAAAATATTTTTTATTTTTATGATTTTCTTATTTTTTTGGAATTTTTTTTTTCGAAAATTTTTGTGAAAAATAAAAATAAGGATTCCAAAATTTTTAATATGAATTCCAGGAATCTTGCATTCTTAGTCTAAAGCTTCAGTCCAGGAATTAGACATGGCTCAGTAGCCAGCCAAGCTTTCAATGAAAGCTCCGGTCCAAAACACTAGACATGGCCAATGGCCAGCCAAGCTTCAGAATGTAAATCAGACATGACATGCCTGACATACCCTACAGTCGTGTAACAGCTGATGGTTGGAAGCCTCAGTCCAAACGAATTTAGACATGGCTTTATAGCCAGCCAGGCTTCACATGCTTCATGAAACACTAGAATTCATTCTTAAAAATTTTGAATCAAAAATTTTTTTTCGAAAACAGGTGAGAAAATTTTGAAATATTTTTGAAAGATTTTTTTGAAAAGAAAACAAAAAAAAATTACCTAATCTGAGCAACAGGATGAACCGTTAGTTGTCCAAACTCAAACAATCCCCGGCAACGGCGCCAAAAACTTGGTATGCGAAATTGCTACTCAGGTTGTGAATTGTTGTTCGAAATTGATTCCCTGGCAATGGCACCAAAAACGGATGCACAGAACCATGGTCTAAACATATCTTCACAACTTCACATAACTAACCAGCAAGTGCACTGGGTCGTCCAAGTAATACCTTACCTGAGTAAGGGTCGAATCCCACGGAGATTGTCGATATGAAGCAAGCTATGGTCACCTTGTAAATCTCAGTCAGGCGGATATCAAATGGTTATGGAGTTTTCGAAAATAATATAATAAAATAGGGATAGAAATACTTATGTAATTCATCGGTGAGAATTTCAGATAAGCGAATGGAGATGCTTTCGTTCCTCTGAACCTCTACTTTCCTGCTATCTTCATCCAATCAGTCTTACTCCTTTCCATGGCTGGCTTTATGTGATACATCACCATTGTCAATGGCTACTTTCGGTCTTCTCTCGGGAAAATGATCCAAATGCCCTGTCACGGCACGGCTAATCGTCTGGAGGCATCACCCTTGTCAATGGCTTCATCTTATCCTCTCAGTGAAAATGGTCAATGCACCCTGTCACGGCACAGCTATTCATCTGTCGGTTCTCGATCATGCTGGAATAGGATTTACTATCCTTTTGCGTCTGTCACTAACGCCCCGCAATCGCGAGTTTGGAGCTCGTCACAGTCATTCATTCATTGAATCCTACTCGGAATACCACAGACAAGGTTTAGACCTTCCGGATTCTCTTGAATGCCGCCATCATTCTAGCTTACACCACGAAGATTCTGGTTAAGAGATCTAAGAGATACTCATTCAGTCTAAGGTAGAACGGAAGTGGTTGTCAGGCACGCGTTCATAGGGAATGATGATGATTGTCACATTCATCACATTCAGATTGAAGTACGAATGAATATCTTAGAAGCGAAACAAGATTAATTGAATAGAAAACAGTAGTACTTTGCATTAATCTTTGAGGAACAGCAGAGCTCCACACCTTAATCTATGGAGTGTAGAAACTCTACCGTTAAAAATACATAAGTGAAAGTCCAGGCATGGCCGAGAGGCCAGCCCTCAAATGTGATCTAAGATAGCATACAACTGATCAAAGATGGTCCAAAAGACTTCTAATACAATAGTAAAAGGTCCTATTTATAATAAACTAGCTACTAGGGTTTACAGAAGTAAGTAATTGATGCATAAATCCACTTCCGGGGCCCACTTGGTGTGTTCTTGGGCTGAACTTGAGTGTTGCACGTGTAGAGGTTCTTCTTGGAGTTGAACGCCAGTTTTTGTGCCAGTTTGGGCGTTCAACTCTGGTTTTGGATCCTTCTCTGGCGCTGGACGCCAGATTTAGGCAGAGAGCTGGCATTGAACGCCAGTTTGCGTCGTCTAAACTTGGCCAAAGTATGGACTATTATACATTGCTGGAAAGCCCTGGATGTCTACTTTCCAACGCAATTGAAAGCGCGCCATTTCGAGTTCTGTAGCTCCAGAAAATCCACTTTGAGTGCAGGGAGGTCAGAATCCAACAGCATCAGCAGTCCTTCTTCAACCTCTGAATCTGATTTTTGCTCAAGTCCCTCAATTTCAGCCAGAAAATACCTGAAATCACAGAAAAATACACAAACTCATAGTAAAGTCCGGAAATGTGAATTTAACATAAAGACTAATGAAAACATCCCTAAAAGTAACTAGATCCTACTAAAAACATACTAAAAACAATGCCAAAAAGCGTATAAATTATCCGCTCATCACAACACCAAACTTAAATTGTTGCTTGTCCCCAAGCAACTGAAAATCAAATAGGATAAAAAGAAGAGAATATACTATAAATTCCAAACTATCAATGAAACATAGCTTCAATCATATGAGCGGGACTTGTAGCTTTTTGCTTCTTGAATAGTTTTGGCATCTCACTTTATCCATTGAGGTTCAGAATGATTGGCATCTATAGGAACTCAGAGTTCAGATAGTGTTATTGATTCTCCTAGTTCAGTATGATGATTCTTGAACACAGCTTCTTTATGAGTCTTGGCCGTGGCCCTAAGCACTTTGTTTTCCAGTATTACCACCGGATACATAAATGCCACAGACACATAATTGGGTGAACCTTTTCAGATTGTGACTCAGCTTTGCTAAAGTCCCCAATTAGAGGTGTCCAGGGTTCTTAAGTACACTCTTTATTTTTGCTTTGGACCTTGACTTTAACCGCTCAGTCTCAAGTTTTCACTTGACACCTACACGCCACAAGCACATGGTTAGGGACAGCTTGGTTTAGCCGCTTAGACCAGGATTTTGTTCCTTTAGGCCCTCCTATCCACTGATGCTCAAAGCCTTGGGATCCTTTTTATTTGCCCTTGCCTTTTGGTTTTGAGGGTTATTGGCTTTTTGCTCTTGCCTCTTGGTTTTAAGAGCTTTTGGCTTTTTCTGCTTGCTTTTTCTTTTTCTATTTATTTTTTTTTCGCCTATTTTTTTTCTGCAAGCTTTGTTCTTTGCTGCTTTTTCTTGCTTCAAGAATCATTTTTATGATTTTTCAGATTATCAAATAACATGTCTCCTTGTCATCATTCTTTCAAGAGCCAACATATTTAACATTCTTTAAACAATAACTTCAAAAGATATATGCACTGTTCAAGCATACATTCAGAAAACAAGAAGCATTGTCACCACATCAATATAATTAAGCTAAGTTCAAGGATAAATTCGAAACTCATGTACCTCTTGTTCTTTTGAATTAAAACATTTTTCATTTAAGAGAGGTGATGGATTCATAGGACATTCATAACTTTAAGACATAGTTACTAACTACTAATGATCATGTAATGAAGACACAAACATAGATAAGCACATAACATAGAAAACGAAAAACAGAGAAAGTAAGAACAAGGAATGAATCCACCTTAGTGATGGTGGCGTTTCCTTCTTGAGGAACCAATGATGTCCTTGAGCTCTTCTATGTCTCTTCCTTGTCTTTGTTGCTCCTCCCTCATTGCTTTTTGATCTTCTCTTATTTCATGAAGGATGATGGAGTTCTCTTGATGTTCCACCCTTAATTGTCCCATATTGGAACTCAATTCTCCTAGGGAGGTGTTGATTTGCTCCCAATAGTTTTGTGGAGGAAAGTGCATTTGAGGCATCTCCGGGATCTCATGGTGATGAGCTTCATACGCCTCTTGAGCTCCATGAATGGGCTCTCTTGCTTGCTCCATCTTTTTCTTAGTGATGGGCTTGTCCTCTTTAATGAGGAGATCTCCCTCTATGTCAATCCCAGCCGAATTGCATAGGTGGCAAATGAGGTGAGGAAAGGCTAACCTTGCCATAGTGGAGGACTTGTCAGCCACCTTGTAGAGTTCTTGAGGTATAATCTCATGAACTTCCACCTCTTCTCCAATCATGATGCTATGGATCATGATGGCCCGGTCTATAGTAACTTCAGACCGGTTGCTAGTGGGAATGACTGAGCATTGAATGAACTCCAACCATCCTCTAGCTACAGGCTTGAGGTCCAATCTTCTTAGTTGAACCGGTTTGCCTTTTGAGTCAATCTTCCATTGAGCTCCTTCTACACATATGTCCATGAGGACTTGGTCCAACCTTTGATCAAAGTTGACGCTCCTTGTGTAGGGGCGTGCGTTCTCTTCCATGTTTGGCAAGTTGAACGCCAACCTCACATTTTCCGGACTAAAATCTAAGTATTTCCCCCGAACCATTGTAACATAGTTCTTTGGATCCGGGTTCTTACTTTGATCATGGTTCTTGGTGATCCATGCATTGGCATAGAACTCTTGAACCATTAGGATGCCGACTTGTTGGATGGGATTTGTTAGAACTTCCCAACCTCTTCTTTGAATTTCATGTCGGATCTCCGGATACTCATTTTTTTTAAGTTTGAAAGGGACCTCGGGGATCACCTTCTTCTTGGCCACAACATCATAGAAGTGGTCTTGATGGGCTTTGGAGATGAACCTTTCCATCTCCCATGACTCGGATGTAGAAGCTTTTGTCTTCCCTTTCTCCTTTCTAGAGGATTCTCCGGTCTTAGGTGCCATCAATGGTAATGGAAAAACAAAAAGCTTATGCTTTTACCACACCAAACTTAGAATTTTGCTCGCCCTCGAGCAAGAGAAGAAAGAATGGATGAATAAGAAGAAGAAATGGAGGAGAGGGAGAAAGTGATGTGGTTCGGCCAAGAAGGGTATAGAGGGGTTGTGTTGTGTGAATTTGAAGAAGAATGGAGGGCTTTATATAGGGAAGGGAGGGGGGAAGGTTTCGGCCATATGGGTGGGTTTGGGTGGGAAATTGGTTTTTGAATTTTGAAGGTAGGTGGAGTTTATGAGGTAGGTTTATTGGGAAGAGTGGATATATGTGAGTGGTGAAGAGGTGATGGGGAAGAGAGATTGAGGTGATTGGTGAAGGGTTTTTGGAGAAGAGTGTTTATGGGGTTGTGTGAAAGAGATTGGTGAGAAGAAGTGAGTGGAGGTAGGTGGGGATCCTGTGGGGTCCACAGATCCTGAGATGATCCTGTGGGGTCTACAGATCCTGAGATGATCCTGTGGGGTCCACAGATCCTGAGGTGTTTAAGGATTTACATCCTTGCACCACATTAGGCATGTAAAATGCCCTTGCACACAACTCTAGGCGTTCAGCGCCAGGTTGGTACCCATTTTGGGCGTTCAACGCCCATTTATTAGCAATTTCTGGCGTTGAACGCCAGAACCATGCTTGTTCTGGGCGTTCAGTGCCAGAATGCTGCCAATTTTGGGCGTTCAGCGCCAGAACCATGCTCTGTTCTGGCGTTGAACGCCAGGCAGATTGATGAGCGGATATTTTATACGCTTTTTGGGGATAATTTCATATAGTTTTGAGTATGTTTTAGTTAGTTTTTAGTCTATTTCTAGTAGTTTTTAGGAAAAATTCATATTTCTGGACTTTACTATGAGTTGTGTGTTTTTCTGTAATTTCAGGTATTTTTCTGGCTGAAATTGAAGGAGCTGAGCAAAAATCTGATTCAGGCTGAAAAAGGACTGCTAATGCTGTTGGATTCTGACCTCCCTGCACTCAAAGTGGATTTTCTGGAGCTACAGAACTCGAAATGGTGTGCTTCCAATTGCGTTGGAAAGTAGACATCCAGGGCTTTCCAGCAATATATAATAGTCCATACTTTGCACAATAATAGACGACGTAAACTGGCGTTCAACGCCAGTCCTCTGCCCAATTCTGGCGTCAAGCGCCAGAAAAGGATCAAAAACTGGAGTTGAACGCCCAAACTGGCACAAAAACTGGCGTTCAACTCCACAAATGGCCTCTGCACGTGGATTGCTTAAAGTCTCAGCCCCAGCACACACCAAGTGGGCCCCAGCACACCAAGTGGGCCCCAGAAGTGGATCTCTGCATCATCCATCATAGTCCACTCATATTTTGTAACCCTAGGCTACTAGTTTAGTATTTAAACAACTTTTAGAGACTTATTTTGTATCTCACGACATTTCAGATCTAAACTTTGTATTCTCTGACGGCATGAGTCTCTAAACCCCATTGTTGGGGGTGAGGAGCTCTGCTGTGTCTCAATGAATTAATGCAAGTATTCCTGTTTTCCATTCAAACACGCTTGTTCCTATCTAAGATGTTCATTCGCGCTTAACTGTGATGAAGGTGATGATCTGTGATATTCATCACCTTCCTCAAACCATGAACGTGTGCCTGACAACCACCTCCGTTCTATATCCGATTGAATGAGTATCTCTTAGATTCTTTAATCAGAATCTCCGTGGTATAAGCTAGAACTGATGGCAGCATTCATGAGAATCCGGAAAGTCTAAACCTTGTCTGTGGTATTCCGAGTAGGATTCAAGGATTGAATGACTGTGACGAGCTTCAAACTCCTGAAGGCTGGGCGTTAGTGACAGATGCAAAAGGATAGTAAATCCTATTCCAACCGGATCGAGAACCAACCGGTGATTAGCCGTGCTGTGACAGAGCGCGTGAGCGTAGTTTTCACTGGAAGGATGGAAGGTAGCCATTGACAACGGTGATCCACCAACACACAGCTTGCCATAGGAGGACGTGCGTGCGTGAATCAGAAGACAGAGGAAAGCAGAGATTCAGAAGACAAAGCATCTCCAAAACTCCAACATATTCTCCATTACTACACAACAAGTAACTTTTAATTTATGCTCTACTGGTTATTCATAATTCAACTGATAAACATAATTGACTTCCTGACTAAGATTTACAAGATAACCATAGATTGCTTCAAACCAACAATCTCTGTGGGATTCGACCCTTACTCACGTAAGGTATTACTTGGACGACCCAGTGCACTTGCTGGTCAGTGGTACGCGTTGTGAAAAGTGTGATTCGCAATTCGTGCTACCAAGTTTTTGGCGCCGTTGCCGGGGATTGTTCGTGTTTGAACAACTGACGGATTATTTTGTTGCTTAGATTAGGAAAAATCTTTCTTTTTTTTTGGTTTAGAGTCTTTTATTAATTACCCCTTGTTAAAATACTTTAAACTTATAGCTCAGTTATTTAGAACGTGGTGTTTATGTTCATGATAATTGGCTATCATATTTTTTTAAAAACCTTTTTCAAAAATAATTTTTCTATTAAATCCTGTGCCAAACTTTAAGTTTGGTGTTTTCTTGTTGATTCCCCTTTGATTTTCGAAAATTTTGGTTTGGTTTTCTAAAAATTTTAAGTTTAGTGTTCTTCCTTCATGTTCTTGTGTTCTTGTGAGTCTTCAAAGTGTTCTTGAGTTTTCCTTGTGTCTTGATCTTAAAATTTTTAAGTTTGGTGTTCCTTGGTGTTTTCCCTCCAAATTTTTCGAAAACAAGGAGCATTAGATCTAAAAATTTTAAATCTTGTACTATCTTATTGTTTTTCTCTCTCCTCACTAAATTCAAAAAAAAAATATCTTTTCAAAATATCTCTTCTAACTTCCTAACTTCTTATCTTTTCAAAATTTGTTTCAACTAACTAACTAACTTTTTGTTTGTTTCTTAACTTTTTCAAAACTACCTAACTAACTCTCTCTCTCTAATTTTCGAAAACATCTTCCCTCTTTTTCAAAAATTTCGTTTTTTTAACTAATTATTTTTAATTTTTTTTTACGAAAAAAAAAATTTCAAATTCTTTTTAGTTATTTTATTTTATTTAAGTATTTACTTCTTATAAAATAAAATAAATAAAAAGATAAATCAGTCCAAGTTATATCCATAGATCCATCATGGACATAAGTGGAGATGGACAGTCCAGGAGGACTTTGGGGTCATATTCTAACCCCTCTACTGCTTCATATGGGAGTAGCATCTGCATACCCTCCATTGGAGTTAGTAACTTTGAGTTGAATCCTCAGCTCATTATCATGGTGCAGCAAAGTTGCCAGTATTCCGGTCTTCCACAGGAAGAACCTACAGAGTTTCTGGCACAATTTTTACAAATTGCTGACACAGTACATGATAAGGAAATAGATCAGGATGTCTACAGACTATTACTGTTTCCATTTGCTGTAAAAGATCAAGCCAAGAGGTGGTTAAATAACCAACCTAAGGCCAGCATAAGAACATGGAATCAGCTGACAGAAAAATTCCTGAATCAATATTTCCCTCCAAAAAGGATGACACAGCTAAGGCTGGACATCCAAGGCTTTAAACAAGGAGATAATGAATCTCTTTATGATGCCTGGGAGAGATACAGAGAGATGCTACGAAAATGCCCCTCTGAAATGTTTTCAGAGTGGGTTCAGTTAGACATCTTCTACTATGGGCTTGCAGAAGGAGCTCAGATGTCTTTAGATTACTCAGCTGGTGGATCTATCCATATGAGAAAGACAATTGAAGAAGCTCAAGAGCTCATTGATACAGTTGCCAGGAATCAGCATCTGTATCTAAGCAGCAACCCTTCCATGAATGAAGAGGTTAAAACAGTAACTGCTGAATTCAGTACTGTAAAACAAACTGCTGAATTCAATCAGCAATTAGATTTTCTAACAAAGCAGCTAGCTGAATTCAAAGACAGGTTACAGGAGACAAGGATAGCTAATATGCATATGGAAGAACAGTTTAAGCAAACAAAGCAGTAGCTATCAAAGCAAATAGCAGAAGAATGCCAAGCAGTTCAATTAAGAAGTGGGAAAACATTAAATACCCCACCTCAAGGCATCAAAAATTCAAGGAATGAGCAACCCACCAAAAATTCCCCTGAGGACAGTAAGAGCCCAGGGAAAAATAATTCTGGCACTAAAACGCCAGAAAATAGGTGGAAGGCTGGCGCTGAACGCCCAGGCCATGCCCAAAACTGGCGTTCAGCGCCGGAAACA